>NW_027468689.1:20098738-20103738 GCF_046254945.1 Alosa pseudoharengus | reverse complement strand
GTGGTTGATTTCTGTCCCTCGATTAATATTACACAGGCCGCGGCGTGGTGAACATATCGATCCACGCTTCTATTTCTTTTCATCTCCGTGGAAAGTGGTAGTCCTGCCTGGTTCAGATCAGCCTTTGGGCCACGCATGTAATCTTCATCTCTGGGAGCGAGCTATAGCAAGCGAGCGCGTCAAAACAGTGTGTCTCTCTCCTCGGTGTCGAGAGAAACTTGTGAGGGGTAAAGTTGTCGGATTGATTAGGCCTCGACACCGCACCTCTCTTTGATCCAGCCTTCTTGGCTGCGCTGCCCTCCTCGGCCCCAGCCTGAAATTGATCCATCTCTCGGCATGACTGAAACCCAAAAATGAACGTTAAAGGCGCTCTTCTATTATTCAAAAACCCCCCTCATTAAGACGTGGGCTCGCTTTGAATCCAATAAATCATTTTAATGCATTTTGGAAAGGAAATTTCTTTTTAAAAGGAGGTTTTTAACTGATTGTGTATTGGTTATTCTACAGCATGCTGTTGGACCATTGCGGTGTTCAACAGGGATGGTCCAGCTTTCCAATCCACAAAATGAATCCATACTGGTTTACTTGCTTGACATTTTGTCCTTTTCATTGGTTTACTAGTTTAAGCTTACATGCTGTTAAGCAACTTTGGCCTTTAGATATTAGCTGTGCTGCACCAGATTGCATTGAAATATTCTCAAGCATCACTATTATGTACCCCTGAAATCTGCAATACTCACATTTGTGTTCCATATCTCTCTATCCTTGAGAAACATATTAATTGTTCCACGCTTAAATAATTTGGTCCTTATAGAGTATTCATGTTAAGATAATAAAACACTCATCTAAATAAAGTACTTCGGTAGATTATGTTTATAAAACATTTTGGTGTTTGTAGGTGCACAACATGCATTCCAATTATGGGGAGATAAAACAAAATTAAAATTTCATTTCTGTTCAGGAATATAAATGTGTAATTTTACGAGCAAGAAAAAGAGCCAGGGAGGTAAGTACCTTGCCAGCGCGATGAAAAATGACACCAATTAAACCTCAAATTGCTTGTTTTCTCATAACATACATATTTTCATAACTCTTGAATCAAATAATTACTGCCTTTATATTAAGCACAATAAAACAGAAAACAGCGAGTTTCAGAGGAGCTACACAGTGAGTTTTTTTAATAGAATTTCCCATCAAGCTTGCAGAACAACAGAGGCTAAAGGATTTATAAAAATGAAAAAAAAAACAATGATCTACAGTATATGCAAAGTTGTGAAAGTAACACCAAAGAAATATTACATCATTTATCTTCGGAGGCTCAGAAATATGCATATGATTTCATTTTTGATTAAATGCCAAAAAGAACATACTGGTCTCTAACAGATTACACAATTTCTACATTTTAGAAAGAGTGCTCTGGAACAACTTTGTGCCTGAAGGTAATTTTTATGTGATTCTTTGTAGAAACCAATTAATCCAACAACTTCCTCTTTTTACCATTAAGTCTCAATTTCTATCCCAAAGTTTCCAGAAGCAGTAAGCTATGTGTGAGGGCTGTTATCTGAAATGAAGGGTTGTAGGGCAACACGGTCTATGTTTTTATCAACATTGCACTCAAGTCGAGCGACGCATTTTTTTATGTCATCAGAAAATGATTAAGGTTCTTTCTGTAAAAAGTGAACATGCATCACTGTTCCCAGGGATTGCTTTTCTCTTCCCCTCATCCACCATGGCCCCCCTATCCATATCCCTCATTGCTATTACTCCATCAAATGATCGCTTGATCTCCCTGCCTCCATCTTTCTCTCTCCGCAAAAGAGACTTCACCTCCACGTACTGCATGTCTCATGTTCAGTGTACACACCACACACACACACACACACACACACACACACACACACACACACACACACACACACACACACACACACACACACACACCATTACCAAATATGAAGTTGTTAAAGCAGTGATACAATGACAGATACACAACTTGGACTTGATTGTCAGAATTGCTTGTCATCTGTAGCGATCAATCAGAAAACGTCTGTGTGTGTGTATGTGTGTGTGTGTGTGTGTGTGTGTGTGTGTTGGGGGGGGGGGGGCAGACTGTCAAGGGGGATGTGTTTGAGGAAGACGGGGTGCGGGGGGAGTCATTCTTCCGGCTCGTCGGGAAATTTGCAAAGCTCTCTGCACCAAGAGGACAAATAATAGTGTTATCTGTCAGAAGTCTGATTTAACTAAGTGCGCCAGTCAGTATGTGGTTGATAGGCCAGGGAGAGGAAATGTCATTCATGTTGTTTGGCGCTGGAGACAACAGGGTTTCCCTGACTGGGTTCTGTATGATAAATAGACATAAATTATACAGCTGATCGGGACTGGCCTTCTCCCCCGACTACAGACTACCCTGGCAGCCTTACAGCAGTTCTTACAGCCCGGCTCTTATCCGTCGACAGGGTTGTACGGAGCCTCCACACGCCATTAAGTAAGAATATAAGAGTGAAAATGTAGCAAAAATAAAACACTACGAGAGGGACTCGACACGGAGGCTTATTTACGATGGCAGTGGTCATGGCGGAGGGGGCGGAGTGTGGGTCGCATGCAACTGTACAAATCACGGCCGACCCGCGGTAATTATTTTAATGACCGTTGTCTCCATGATTTTTTCGAACGTGAAAAAGTAGCTCATATTGTTTTCGGTGGCGAGAGGAGAAGTGAAGCAAGTCCCGTCGGACGGCTAGACAAGTGACGGCGAGCAGGCTGTTAATAACGTCACTGGTGTGTCACGCGCTTTAACGACCCCTGTCACCAGTACGCGTTGCTCTCCATGTTGTTTTGTCTGTCTCCAAGCCCTTAAGCCTGCAGAAGTGAAACGGAGGGAACAAAACATCCTCTCCCCGCAACGTAAATCATTCATCTGATCGGCATTAAGCTTCATTCTTCCGACAAGCACATTTGATCTCCGAGCCCCCCCCCCAACCCCCCCCCCAAACCCCCACCCACCCACAAACACCCGCCCGTCACTGATCTCGACCCTCTTCGTTCCATTTCAGAGATCCACCCGCCCCCTAATTGTGACCTTAATTGTGGCGGAATCCTCATCCCCCAGCGCTGGGTGCGGAGACGGTGCCGTGGAGCGGAGCGACTCTGCGGGACCAGAAATTAATACCATGTGAGGAGAGCCGCGGCCTGGCCACAGCCGAGTACTTGAGGTGGCGCCATGACGCCCGGGCCTACAATTGCGCATCGAGCTGCCAAAAGAACATTATTTCAGCGTTAGATTTAAGAGACTGCACAAACCCACCTCCCAACCACCCCCCCCCCACACACACATACACACACACACACACACACACCCACATTCACACAGTCAGACACTCATGAATAGGAAGCGCTGATGTCACCAATCAATCAGAATAGAGAGATGGCAATCATCCTAAGCGTAAAAAGCGCCACTCCCTTTCTCGCTCTCTTTTTTTCCCTTCCCTATTCCCTCCTTTTTCCTCTCCCTCTCACTCTCTTGCGTTTCTAGGGGCATGGCTTTCTTCTGTCAGCGTCTCCACCATCTCCCGTGTGAGGGGGGCGAACTGCAGCTGGAAAGATTTCTGTCCGTCATGAAACTGTTAAAGCAACACCAAAGAACTTTTCCTCTGTCGCACGCACTATTTGTTTATCCAGCACTGGCTTTGCAAATAACAATGTCCACAGACAAGGTAGAATATGTTGCACGATTTATGAAAGTACGATGTATTGCGACATCAGATGCAAGTCAAATTTGTAGTTTCTTATGTCTCATTCCATCGAACTACAGATCCGCTACCCAATCCGGCAAACTTACATAGTGCGGTTATAGCCGATAGAGGGCCGCGAAGCGAATGCAGGAAGTGCAGTTCACCCTGTTACGACTTAATGAACCACTGAAACGATTTTGGAAACATTATTTTAAGGTACAAAAAACTCTTTGGTGTTGTTTAAGTCTGGACTTGTGGAAGACTGCGCTCATAACCTCCACACCGGACTTGCACCGCCATCGGTGATGTATTTTAATGCAATGATGTGTTCTACCTCACAAGTCTACGCAAGTGTGTGTGTGTGTGTGTGTGTGTGCGCAGGGATGGATTACTGCACGGGCCTTCAGGGGCCCAAGGGGTCAGGGGCCCCTGAAGCCCAAGCCTTTGCATGGAATCATTGCCTCAATATCAACAAATCAGGATGTAGGCTATGAATCTGATTGAATTTACTATTGGCCATCCCCAAAATGCACCAGAATACAGGAAATCACATCAAACAAATTAAAACATTTCTGGGGGAGGACCCCCAAACCCCCCCCCCCCCCCCCTCCCACATATATGACAATAAGTGGGGGGCACTTAATACATCTGGGCCCAGGGGCCCGAAAGTTCATAATCAGCCCGTGTGTGTGCGTGTGTGTGTGTTTGTGTGTGTGTGTGTGTGTGTGTGTGTGTGTGTGTGTGTGTGTGTGTGTGTGTGTGTGTGTGTGTGTGTGTGAATTCTTCTGTGTGTAAATAAATAGATTTCCTTTAGCAGTTCGGCTCAGTGCTTTTTATGTCAGCCAGCTTGCTAACGAGGTTGAAACCTGGGGAAACATCTAATTTTATGTGGCTGAGGGAGAGAGACAGTGAGAAGGGAGAAAAAAAAACACCCTTTCATTTTGAAAAATACACACAGGGGATAAGAGGAACGCAAAGTCCCTCATTGTTAGTGCGTGGTGTGGTGTGTTGCGTTGCGTTGTGTTGTGTTGTTTACTTGCATGGTGTGTTGTCTTGTGCGGAGTTGTTTATCTGCCTGTTAGTTTCATCACTCGATTGATCCCACCATTTTAGGCGGGCGACATACTTGCTACAGTTGATTGAGGCCTCAGTGACTCTACCTGTATGTGTTTCTCTCAGCAGGGCACGTTTTCACAGTAGAAAACGAGGTTCAAAGACCTCCACATCAGAAACGGTCCCATTACATGAAGATTAAGAACAGATATCTGA
>NW_027468689.1:20093738-20096238 GCF_046254945.1 Alosa pseudoharengus | reverse complement strand
CATGTCACTCCTGGGTCAAAGCTTCTTTGAACAGGGAGTGAATAACCTTTAAGGAGCGAAATGACTTCGATAATGAACCCCAGCTTCCCAACAGGCTGTCACATCTGTCACCAGGTTTTACTATCAGTTTTCCTATAACTAGAGAGAGAAGGAGAGAGACAGAGAGAGAGTGAGAGAGACAGAGAGAGAGAGTTCTCAAAAAAGAAATGTGTCCTTCAAAGAGGAGGTGTAAGGTGGCTATCAATGCTCTTAACACATTTCATGAGATTAATTCAATTTGGAAATATTCAACCAGAAAACGGAATTATTAGCAGGTTGCATGCAATAGGGGGGAGGTGTGTGTGTGTGTGTAGGGGGGGGGTAGGGGGGGTTGAAGGAGGTGTCACGCCATGTCGCCTGATGGGACGACGTGTCAAAACACAAGTCATAAATCTCTCTGATGGAAATGATGTGACACTCAGAGTTCTTGTAAGGGGAGAATATGAACCCTATCC
This sequence comes from Alosa pseudoharengus, assembly GCF_046254945.1. Classification (NCBI taxonomy): domain Eukaryota; kingdom Metazoa; phylum Chordata; class Actinopteri; order Clupeiformes; family Clupeidae; genus Alosa; species Alosa pseudoharengus. Next base: position 20,095,744 of record NW_027468689.1, on the reverse strand, counting down.
CAGCACTGGAGTTGTCACAGGGAGGGTGTGTGAGTGTGTGTGAGTATGTGTGTGTGACTACACTGTGCCTTAGCCGTCAAAGTGATGCAGGCCAAAATAAACAGTTACACATCTGAGCGAGGGAAATTACACTTTTTTCAATAAAGTTCTGCTAACATTCAGCATAAACAAGTTATCCATTTGTTTGTTTGTTTGTTTGTTTGTCTATGTATTTATTTTTGTTTATTTATGAAAAGCTGTACTGCATCATGGGAGTACAAACCTCTGTATAAAACATGATATGCGTGGAGAGAAACTCAAACCAGTCTCCACAGTGTAAACATCTTTGCGTGTTCCAATGTTCAGTGCGCATCTGATGTATCTACTCAAACATCAGCTCTATAAAAACGCTTATTGAACACATATAGAATAACATGTACGTGGATTGGGAGCAGATGTTGGCGCACTCACATTTGTCTTTAAACAATAAATCTACAAAGCAGTAGTACCAGATTAAATGGATCCTTGGGCACATATTTCATCTGTTGCCAAGTTACGGAGATGACGAGCATATGAGAATCACATGAGCTGTGCTTTTGTCTAACTTCTTACTTTCTCTGGGCTGTCATTCACTTTTTCATCAAAAAAGTACACACACACACACACAAAGACACACAGCCACCCACCCACACACACACTAACACACACACACACACACACACACACACACACACAGACACACACACTGAGTAACACACAGGTTTATCTATAAATGTTCCTGTGCCACTGACAGATACACCTGTAGCTGAAGGAGGGAGAGAGACGTGAACAAACATCTGTCTCTGGGTCCTGCGGGATCAGACACGGGCACCTCACTTTAATTATCACATCAGCCAACTCTCAGGCAGCCTGTTCTGAACTCGCACTGAAGCTCAAGCTGGCTTTGACTCGTTTGCACTGTCACACACACACACACACACACACACACACACACACTCACACACACCTTTGTGTGCATGAGGAAAGGTATTTAAATCATCACAGGACATTTTGTCATTTAAAGAGCGCTTTGATAGAGCCCAGGCACAGAGCTCTGCTACCAGTGAAAGGGTTTCAAATTGCACAGGATGGTTTGTGTGTATTTGTGTGTGTGTGTGTGTGTGTGTGTGTGTGTGTGTGTGTGTGTGTGTGTGTATGCTCTACCATATGGCTGTCAGCGGTGCCTGCCACATTCTCTCTCACGCACACACACACACACACACACACACACACACACACACACACACACACACACAGCTTATTGAGCTGCTGCTGTCGGCCTCAGGTGTGGCTTGTAAAGGGTTGTGCTGAGAGGATACCTGTCAGTATGCCTGTGCGCAACATCTGAAATCAAAAGCCGTTTCCTTTCCCTACGCAGGGCCTGTGTGTGTTTGTGTGTGTGTGTACTGTTTCCTCTCCCTGCACTGTGCCTGTTTTCACTGCACACCAAAGCACTCTACTGGCTTCATATTACCAGGTCTTCACATAGAAGATCAATAAAAACCTTTGCCTGCCATACCTTAAAGGAGACATTTTTTCCCTTTTTCTTCAAACACATGCATTCAAAGCAGTCAGATGTTGCAGACTAAAATAAATATCCATTGCAGTTTCATGGGAAACAAAACCTGTGGACTGCAAATTACTCTTTTTTATATTTTAGCTCACTTTTATTTTTTTATTTTTTACACTAATTACTTAGAAGAACTTATAACTTAGAATTTAGAACTTAAAAACCCTGATAATAAATCCACTTTATTTCTTGGTTTTGGCATCTATTAACAAGCATCATGATATTTGTATTGTATTTTACGTAGAACAGTATATTTGACCCATAGTTTTACATTGAAATGAAAAATAAACAAAACTATGTCTTTATTTGTCAGCTAATAAGAGTAAACATCACAGAGGGTCTGAGTTGCTCTTTGGCCCAGAAGTGATTCGTGAACATTCCTTGAGGAGTAAACAGACAAATATGTTTGTGTGTCCTC
>NW_027468689.1:20076238-20091238 GCF_046254945.1 Alosa pseudoharengus | reverse complement strand
GGGCCAAAAATGATTAAAGCGGGAGAAAGCATAACAGTTCCCGCGCTGCAGCCTTGCAGCGGGAGTTTGGAGTTTGACACCATGTCAAACACATGTGAAATACTGTTTAATAAATTTGAGGAACATGGCGATAGGGAGAACAGCGTATTGGCTCACCTACCTTGCACTAGCTGCTGAACCACATGTGGGCGTGCGAGTAGGGAGTATGGAAACAGTGCATAGATGTGTGTGATAGAGGAGTGAGCTAAATATATGTGTGCGTATGTGTGTGTGTGTGTTTGTGTGTGTGTGTGTGTGTGAGAGAGAGAGAGAGAGAGAGAGAGAGAGAGAGAGAGAGAGATTTACTATGATAGGGAGTGGGTGCTTGCTTGTCCATAAGAGATTGCATATGTCCAGAACATATCCAAACAAACACTTAACCCAGTAGGAAACACCCACAAACCCACTCTTCATCACTCAACAGACGCATCGCAAACCAGCACTTGTTTGGTTTCTTTCTGTCTCCTCTTTTCTCTCCACCTCTCTCTCTCGCTCTCTCGACGTGCACTTCAGGTTTTACACTCCTGTCTATATTAGTTGGTTTATTTACAACAATAGAGGCTTAAAAGGGGTATTTTTAGAATAAAGGCAAGCTATCCCTCTCCCCTCCAAAGTATTTTGCATGTAAAAAATGCATGAGTGACGGTGGGGTTTCAAACAGAGGGGGCATGCATACTTCATGACGCCGGGCCAGGCAACTCGTGACACAGGGTCAACACGAGTGCAACATATCCTCATTTTCAAAAATGCTCGACACAAAATTGTCTGCATGTAATTAAATATTCATCATTGCGATCAATATTTCAGGGCAAGAGAGGTTGTTTTGTGTTGGCATCTACCTGTGCGAAGCATCTCCCTACAAGCAACACTGATAGTCAGACGATTTATGACCCTTTTCGGATTTCTCTACTTGGAATTGAAAAACGGTGATTTTTCCCTCCTGCATTGGCTTACTGAATGTTTTCATAATCTGACACATCTCTTTTTGATTGTTATTTTGGACTTAAAGTGGACCATTACTCAAAGAGCGTGAACAGGCATTGTAATATGTTTCACGTTCAATGTGCGGAGGACTATGGAGGAAATAGAGTGAAAGCAGATAAAAGATGTTGAGGTTGAGATGCGTCCACTCCTCCGCAAAATCCTCGGGAGAACTGTGGAAGCCATACTTCACGTGTTCTACTAAATCATATTAACTTCCAGTGAAGCTCTGATCCAAAACACTTGGACGTCAGCACCTCCCCTCCCCTAAAAGCCTGGCCCTGAAGAGCCGCCTAGAGAGATGGACGATTCTCTCAAAGTTACAGAGAAACCCACAGCAGGACAAACTGGCAAAAGTGCGGGACTTTCCTGGTCGATCTCTGCTGTTCAACTCTCCTCTACTGGGCTATTCATTGCTGTGTTCACCGTGTGGTCACCTGATCAAGCGCTCCGGTTGTCCTGCTGTGAGGCTCTCCTCTTCTGCTATTCAATCTGACATGATCACCTGTGCAGCCTCGTCTCCTCTTCTATTCAACCTCTCTCACTTCCCTTCCTCTGTTCTCTTCTATTCTTCTATTCAATCTGGAATGTTCTTCTGTTCAACTGATTCCATTCTCGTATTCAGCCTCACATGCCCCCCCCCCCCCCCCCCACACACCTCTTACATTGTCCAATCAGTCTCGTTGTGTAAATGTAAAGCACATAGAATGACCTCTGTGTATAATAATGCTTTATAAATAAACTTGAACTTGAACTGTTGTCTTATTGCGATGTTCTCCTGTTGTCCTATTCAGCCATATATGTTCTCCTGTGTCCAGCAGCCTGTCCTGGCAACCCTCTCCTACTCCTGCACAGACAAAAGAATGATCCACAGAACCACACGGTGGTTCCTGCCAGTTGGTAGAAGTCCTGGTACACACACTACACTGATCTATAGTGATTTAGATTTCCTGATTCTCTCCCAGGTCACTGTTAGCCACTTCACACAGAGGGGGAGGGGAGAGAGAGAGAGAGAGAGAAAAAGATGGGAGAGAGAGAGAGAGATGGAAAGAGAGAGAGAGAGAGAGAGAGAGAGAGAGAGAGAGAGAGGAAAGGGGAGTGGAAAGAAGGAAAGTTGGAATTAGCAAGTTATGATGTCCTGTCAGTCAGCAGGAGCGACGGCGAATTCCGAGCCACTTGGCAGACAAGTCCAATTGATTAGACCAGTCAGTCAATGTCATGGGGGGAACAGCTTGTCACCGCAGCGAGAGAGGCGGCTCCCTTTCGAGTGCTGCTCCGACGCTGGATCACCCCTGCCGCCGCCACCGTCGGATACATCACATCAAACCCCCACAAATAGACACCGTTTCTCTTCATCTGTAATTGCAAGCCAGCCTGCGTTCCCCACCGCCTTGGCTCAATCCTCCTCAGCCACTCACTACTTGACGCTGACAAGGAGGTTGTGTCACTGGGGGAAGAGGGTGGGGGTCGCTGGGTGTAGGAGTGAGGGGTGGAGGGGGGGGGTTGGCGGGTGTTGGGGAGGTGTAGCTCCTGTCAAAACTGTTAGTGCGCATGATATTTAAGAGGTGCGTGCTCTAATAGATATCTATCACAATATCAGGGCCGCTGTCGCCATTGCCACTCCTGCCACGGAGCCAAGGCTCCTGTAATATCACTTAACTTGATCAAGATGTCTCCCATGGAGGCAAAGTTATTACTTCCTTTTGGAGGCTGAGATTTCTTCTTTTTTTTCCCTCTCTCTTTTCGTATGTTCCTTTTTTTCTTCGCTTTAGAGTAGGAGGCTGGATGAAGTGACAGGTATGGAGGAGTGTGAGCAGGGGAGAGGCACATCCAACATGAATAAGTCAGCAAAGTTATTAAATATTTACAACTCAGATATCTCTCTTTGTCACATCCTCTTTAACAATGAGGACAGGAGTAAGATGTTGCCTTTAGAGAGAAGAGTAGGGGAGGACAGGAAAATGGCTTCTAGCCACACACACACACACACACACACACACACACACACACACACACACACACACACACACGCACACACACACACACACACACACACACACACACACATACATACACACACACACACACACACACACACACACACACACACACACACACGCACACACACACACACACAGCCTGCAGTTGCAGCGCAACGCAGTGTGTTTTCTGGCCCGAGGTAGTGTGTTTTGGCCGCACCACAACACCGTGTACACCTACGGGGGAAAAAAAGAGCATTGGATATTAATGACAAAGCTGAAATGTGATGTCAGGAAGAGGGATAGCAATTGTTCCATTTGTCTCTGAGAAAAGGGTACCGCAGAAGGGGGGAAATGTCATGAACACACTAAACATTGGACTGACAACCTACTACAGTATATCTGGTGAACAACAACCAAGGTATGTAGCTACTACACCTAGGCCTTGATTATCTAAATAGTCTAGGCATTTTGTATCTTAAAATGGGGTAAGAAAGAGGAAAAACTATTCAAATCTAGATAGAGATCAAACAACAGAAAACAAACAAAATCCAGCAAATAGAAAATCAAAGTTGCCCACATCAAAAATATCCTGGGATCGCTGTAACTGGCAGGATGCTGAATACTGTGGTCCTCTTGAGTGAAGTGCAACCTTCTGCGGTTCCCTCTTACATAAGGACTGTAGACTAGACGTCACAAACCCCTGAGTAATTTCACCGGGCTGTTTCAGGTAAGAGCAATTTAGCAAAAAAATTAAAATGAATAAAAAATGGCGACTGCGTCCTGGATGAATAGTCCCAATAAATCGCTGACACACACTCATACTCCAACAAAGCGGTGCAAATGCACATCTCTAAGAGCTGCCCGGACCGTCGAGATGCATTAACATACTCTAGTGCCTGTGAAATATGTAGGCCTTAAGGACGCACTGTAGGATAAATCTGGAGAGGAGAGCAGCGCTTGCCAAGGCGTAGTCATGCACGCTGCTGCTGCTGCTGCCTTGTGCGAGGCCACAGTAGCTATTCCACGCATTTTCTCCATGCAAACAGAGCCAAACTTCATCATCATATTCGAATGTAAATCAAAAGTCATCAACTGTGTGCGCATGAGAGAGAGAGAGAGAGAGAGAAAAATAATAATGCAAACAGTAAATCCAAAAATCAAAACTCAGCATCCCTTCTTCCTAAATGCACTGCTGTCATAAAAGCATTTCCATCGACAAATGCGCCTGCCGGAAAGGTCAATAGTTAATTAAATAATCTATCACCTTGGGATGGAGAGCGTGTACCATGGTACGCAATCAATGACTGAGGCATTAAAAGGTCAGCTCGGGAGCTTTATGACAAGTCACCTGGTTAATATTTTCTTTGGAAATAAAGTGTTGGCTCTGCTACACAACAAGCAATGCTTGTTCTCTCGTTCCCTCTCTCTCTCTCTCTCTCTCTCTCTCGATCTGAGTTTAGGGCCGCACTGTTTCAAATGAAGGGCTATAGCAGAGCTGTCGACAGGGTCTCCAAGTTCCAGCGCAATATACCGAAATGCCGAGGCGCCATCAAGGCCCTTGTAAACAGACTTGATTGGACATTCATAACAGCCCTGTACAATAAAGCTATAAAGTATGTCATAGTCTGAATTTTAATAATGGATGAGTTTTGTTTCATATGGCCATTGCTTTCTATAGTTTCATCATTTGTTGTCATTCTGGACCATGAAGGAGAAAGGTATGGCAGATTAGTTTGCAAACAAAGAAAGGATTGCAATTTCAACAGATGCGTCTAAGAAAACAATAATTATGCAAATTTGAAACAGAATAATCACCATCATATTCATTATTTATTAGGTTTATTTTCTTTTCTTGCTATTATAAATTAGCTATGAGGTAAATACAATTGTAGGGGCTTTTTCTTCTTTAATTATGCACATAGTTGTCAACCATTTGTTTCAAAAATTACTGGAGCAATTTCAACATGACTATGGGGTAGAATCATGATGATTGCTAATTTAGCTTCAGAAGAAATTACCAAAAATGTTGGGATTTATATGCAAATATTAAAGACCTTTTCAACACTCCAACAACAATGCAACTCTCCAATTTAGCAAAAAGTATGACAGAGAGTGAAAAAAGCACACTGTGTCCTTCTCTCCAATTATTTGAACTGGGGACAGAGATTAAAGCCTTCTGATAATTTACTCATAGCTCTGGGAGGGGAAGATAAAAGAGACCGATAACTACAACAAATACCACGGTCCCTTTAAGGTAACAGAAGAAACATGAATTAAGACTGGCAAATTAATTCAGAGACCTGCAAAGCACTTCACAGTATAATAAGATGGATTTGGAGCAGTCACACTATATTGTGCTTCGTATTCTCTTGTGTAATAATTTACACTACAATCACATAGCTTTATTATTGATACAGTACTGATACGTGGCGTAGGAAAACCCCACGCTTTTTCAAACACTATTTCACCCTGGCCCCGCACTACACTGTGGGAGCCGAGCTGCTGTTTATATAGCGGCATAAAAACATGCCAAGGCATGTTATTAATATTCCCTGCCGGTGATACAGGGAGATGTTCGCATCCGCTGCTCTGAGGGGTTGCCATAGTATCCCCTCATAGAGCCTAGGTCAGACTTTGCTTGGCACGGTCCGGCGTAGTTATGGTGGGCCGCCCGCCCCGGACATTTTTCCCTGATGCCATGTCCGTCACTAAGAAGCAGAGCTTCCCCGTAGCTTCCTGTATGTTTAGTTGATTCTTGCTGCTGTTGTTTGTTGTTGATATGTATTTATTGTGGCCTTCCGGTCATGGTAACCAAACAAACAGTGTGGGTTTAAATAAGAGGGGAGGCTGTGGGGGGAGGCAGGAAAGCTCTTGCCGGGAGCGGCGGGGATGTTGCCCGGGGCCCAATGAGACAGCGCCTGCGGTGACGCTTTTGTGAGGCGCTTTTTCACACATATTGACTCAATAAAACTTTTGTCGTTTTGGTGAGATGGGGGGAAACATCTTGTCATTCGCCATATGACAAAGATGACAAGGCTTGCGGGGTTTGGCTAGGCCCTTAATTAATATATGTGCTACAATAAATATAATTACAGGCTTGAGAAAGCTTTCAGTGCAGCTCTGAATATACAAACAATTAAAGCTGTGTGTTGGCGATTTCCCCGCATCTCGAGTCACACAGTGCTTTTTGCTGGGATAGATCCCTGTTTCCTGATCGGGGTTGTGGAGGGGGCAGATTTTGGGAGGGTTAGCTGTGGCCCTCACAACCCTCCTCCTCCGGCTTGTTCTTTCACGATGACCCTTGACGGAGTGATCGCCTGTGGCATCCGTTTGTCACCCTGGCCTCCGAGCTGTCACGCTCAACCCTCACCGCGGCCGCCAGGCCTGCCAGCAACCCGCGCGGAGATTTAGACATGCAAAGCGAGCTGGCGTGGCCGATTGGTCATGCTGATGGGTCCGTCACCACTCTAATGACTTGGGCCTCCTCTCTCTGCACTGCACTGAGCTGCTTTGACTGATCTTGACAGCAGAAATCTCCCAAGTCGACTATACCATTCGCCCTTCCACCCCCCCCCCCACCACCACCCCGCAGTTTTGATGCACCATCCGTTCCTTCACATAAATACCCTTCCGTTGGGGTATTATTCACTCTGTGTCTCACAGTCTTAAAGCATAATACAGAAAGCGCTCTCTTTCCTCCCCCACACTCTGACATGTCTGTCATGCCTTCTGTGTACAGGCACCTTTGATGCCGCCGCTGCGACGCCCCAGTTTGACCCCCTACACCGGAGCCCCCATTATCCTCCGCTGACTGCCACTCACCGGTCAGCTCCTAATCAGCCCTGTGGGGCGGTTCAAACGCTCAGGGACCGGACCCTGACGATCACGCCAAACGTGCTCACGGCAAACGCTGGGGCGAGAGAGAGAGAGAGAGAGCGCGCGCGCTGCACCTCCTTTGCGGCTCCGTGTCCTTTCATCCGTGCCGAGGCCTCGGTGCACTTTGGCTCGACGGAAACACCCCTGCGCGGTAATGACGGACTGTTGCGTCTCAGTCGCCTTGGCTGCCCAACAAAGGTTAATTAGACTTGTGGGCGAAGCGACGGATAGACTATCCATCCAGGTAGTGCAGAGAGATAAATGACATGGTAACGGAGTGAATAATAACATCACTTCGCTTCCTCTCACCTTCAGTCCTTTGTACTGAGCTGACGTGCATATCATTCTTCAGCACCACTACTCTAACACACAGCTATTAATGCTGCCTTATTTTCTCTGGATGTTACGCTGAGCCTGTTTATGAGTGAGCTAACGTTTACTTTGTTCTCTTAATAATATCTGTGATGAAAGGGAAACGACTACAAACTCTATATGAAGAGTGACTGATGAGGGCTAAACGCACAGAGCCGCCTCGAGAGGCTGAGATGACAACACCACCAATGTTAAAGTTAAGAGTACTTCTGCTTCACTCGCCAAAAAACACACGCACAACAAACACACATCTTTCTCGTTGTTGTAAGGAGGAGGATTGGTATTAATTATAGCGTTCGTATTATGGGGGATATATATTTTTTATTGAAATTGGATTTCAGAGCCATTGATGGGATCGTCGTTGTTCTGGGAGCGTCCTGGGACGTCTCGGTGTCTTTATCGCCTTCTCTCCTTGCTGGCCCCTTTGAGATAGAGCCGGGGGCAGCTTTAGTGTTATTAGCCGTTAATTGGAGGGATTTCATTTACTTCGGAAATCAAAGACTCATCTTAAAGCAACAATAGCCCAATTCTTGTGCGTTTTCGAGCCGTCCTAGACAAGGCCCAGTACGCCGCAAAGACGCCTGGTGTTCAATTAGCCACATTTCTCCTGATAACTCCTGCTAACTTAGAGATAGAAAGTAAAGGACCCTCTGACATGCATAATCCATCGCTTTAGAGAGGGAATGAAACAGAGAGAGAGAGAGCGTGAGGGAGAGAGAGGGACTAAGAGAGAGAGAGAGAGAGAGAGGGACTAAGAGAGAGAGAGAGAGAGAGAGAGAGAGAGAGAGAGAGAGAGAGAGAGAGGCATTATCCCAGGGAAAGAAAGACATTTGTTGCTGATTAGCCAACCGCGTGGTTCCCACAGTGCTTTGCATGGGACCCTGGAAGTAGAATAAGAAACAAAAACTGGCCCAGTCACACTGCCCACAACAGGTCTCCCACCACATCAAACAGCGTCACCGCAGCGACAGCCGTAATTATTTTCACATTTGGGCTCATACGCAATCGAAAGTGTTCACACACAGAAAACGAGACCCGCAAGGTTTCTTTCTTTTTTTTTTTTTTACAAGATTAGGAGCATTCGTGGCAAATGTTTCAGATCTGTCCTCGAGGGGAGATCTGGGTATGTGACAGGAAAAAACAAATGTGTGTGACTGTTCTCAGACTGTCAGTTTGTAAATCTCTGTTGAAGAACTTCAGTAATCATATATTCTCCGATAAATTCAACTGCAGAGAGAAGAGTGTTCACAAAAGGAAAGAGCTCCTAAAAAATTCATCCATCTATTCATTGGTCCAAACTGGACCTCATAACTCCTGTGTGTTTTAGTAGCAGTGCAGTAATGTGTATTATATTCAGTTATTAATATATTGCTGTAGTTTGTAGTATATTTGGCATTGTAACTATACAATACTATACTATAGTGGCTATAGTAACTATACACATTCATCATGTGTTACCCGGTATGTCTCATGTGCTCCTGAGAGAAGCTATTCTCATAGTGCCAGTGGGCAGTATGCTGGTCAAGTAAACTTGTTCATAACCATTTATGGTGTGAAGAACTGATTTGCCCTCCAATATGGCGGCGTTGCCCAGGGACGAGCCACTGGAGGAAAGGAGAAGTGACATTCCACGCCTGGATATTACTCATGAAGTAATCTTTACCACCTTGTTTCAGTGTTTCAGTGCACAGTCTGTGTGAGTGTGTGTGTGTGTGTGTGTGTGTGTGTTTGAGATACAAAGAAACAGAGTGAGAGAAAAGCCCATAAAGTGGGGATTTCTTTTCTCCGTTTTCTCTCTATCTCTCTCTCTATCTCTTTTTCAGTTTAATCCCATCCTGAGCTTCTGCCCACCTGGTCCCGTCCCTCTGTGGTCACCCAGGACACCAGTGAAAGTAAACACGCGCACCGAACGAACGGAAACGACAGGAAGGACAAACGAGGGAGGAGGGGGAGGAAAGGGGGGAAAAAGGAGAAAAAAGATGAGGAAAAAAGCAAACATCTCCTCAGAGGTCAAGTAGCCAAATTGAAAGAGCCAGGTAGTGGCGCTGGCTTTAATAAAAGGGGATAGGGTTTCCATTTACTCTGGGCATCCTTAATGTATTGTTCTTGTCGAGAGACAGTGAGAATGAGGCAGGGGCCGCGGAATACACTTTATAGACACAAATAATCGTAAATTGGGAATGTCACCTTTAAGCCGCGGCATTTTTATTATTGTGGCTGGAGCTACTGAGAGGGTTGGATGTTTTATTCTCCAAGGGAGACACTGTGTTTCCCATGTGCCTTCCTCCCCTCCCTCTCTCTCTTCTCTCTCTCTCTCTCTCTCTCTCTCTCTCTCTCTACTCTTTATCTGCTCTCTCTCACTCTCTTGGTCTGTCCATCTTCCTCCATCTCTTCAGCTATCTCACTCGCCATTTTTCTTCCCTGCTTCCCTGTCTGTCTCTCAGTCTAACAACAATGTCTCTCGCTCTCTCTGTGTCCATCTCTCCCTCCAACTCTCACACTCCCTCTCTCTCTCTCTGTCTCTCTCTACATGGATGGGCAGAGGAGTTTAGACCTAACTTGTTTCCCATACTTTGCGGTGATTGATAGCAGATGGCACGCTTTAAAATAAACCTATCCATTAACAGCACTCAGAGTTTTTCTGCTGCCCGTGGTGTTAACAACTGTCAGCAGACTCCTCCAGGGCCCCCCGTCATCCAGTATCCTCTGTCTGACAGAACGGATGGGGTCTCACGGTACAGGTGTAAGCCCTTTTATTTACGGCTATTATCGCAATGGTACCCAGACCCAGTCCCCTCCCCCTCACACATGCACACACACACACACACACCCACACGCACACATTCCCTCATGCCCAGGTTTTATGGCAGGAACTTTATAGATCACTGGAATATTAACTGGCGGTTTATCATTCTGTATGAAGGGGAAGGATTAGGGAGACGGCGGTGAGGGATCCAGGTAATTGTCTAATTGAGGTCCCTGGAGGACGCTGGAAGAGAGAAGGGGAGACGTCCAGGGGAGATAAATTGAGAGTGCCCTGAGACAGGCTCACTCTTACTGATATTGCAAGTGTGTGTGTGTGTGTGTGTGTGTGTGTGTGTGTGTGTGTGAGAAAGAGCTCCATGATGCTTTGCTCCCAGAAGACTTCCTTTCTCTTTTCCTCTCTCTCTCTCTCTCTCTCTCTCTGACCTCTCGCTGCTTGCCATTGTCTAGCTGGTATTTTCAATTTGCTCCAATGCAGCAAAGCCAGTTTTAGCAAAACAGACAAAGCAAACATTCATATATTCAAATTAGATTTGAAACACTTGACTGACTTCAGCGTGGCCGTGGAAGTGGGAGGGCTGTGTTTACTTGCTCTGTTTTGCATTATATGTGTGTGTCTGTGTAAATTAACTCGCGGGGTCTACATTTTCTCCTTTCGACTAATTGCCGAGCAATAACATTAAGAAGTGTGATTCTTATGCTGGTGCCAGTTGTATTATAATAAGTTAAAAAGAACACCGCCTGGAAAACAGCTTATTAAGGGCAACCAAGGTAGCACTGTGCACAGAGACAGATTTAACTGCAATATACCTAATCCCAAATATATTAGCCATTTGCATACAAAATGTTATGCATAATTTGAATATTAATTGAAACATGCGGAACGGGAAGGCAGAGGTAATCATTGCTGTTTTAGAAATGTAATTGAACTCAAACTTTGAGGGAGGAAACCCGTCCTTAAAATATGCAACGAGAAACGTGTATGCGCCATCACGGATGGTCAGGTGAGGATGCTGCCAGAATCGCCATCTCCCTACGATATTGTGATCGATGAGAATGACCTAAGATTTTAATTCAGGAATTACTTTAGCATTGGCTCATTCATCAGTGAGGGAGAAGCATGGCTATTTGCAACACTATGAGACCAGCAGAGCCACCAGGCTCTTTATTGCGCTATTTGCAACACTATGAGACCAGCAGAGCCACCAGGCTCTTTATTGCGCTATTTGGTTACTCTCCTCCACTGGCTTTGCACTCCGTCTAAGAAAACAACGCATCCAACGGTGCTTGTCCACTGTGTAATTCTGACATGCATTCAATCACCCAGTCGTGCAGAAAAACGGCAAAACTGTTTGACTTCTATTATTTATCTTCGTTTTCATTTAGCCTTTATTTGCTTTCTTTCGTACGGTATGTGTTTGATTAAGGTAGACCTCAAATAAGCACTGTTAATTTTGCACAGGTTTACACAAGCACAGGCCAAGCCCACATGCAATATTCGGGCCGACCGCAGCTCAAAATTGTATGTCAGCAGAGGGGAACATTAACAGACACGCGGGAGCCAAGTTTCTGGAGATGAGAATCTTTTCACTGGCAGCCTCTCGGGCTTAAGTCTACACCTACAGCGTGCTATTACCCAGGAAACCTACGTCCAAAAACTAAAATAGGCAAGCATGCCATGAATGTCTTACTTCAAAAAATAAACTGCCCACAGGCTGCGTGGCTCAGATATACCTCTATATGGACAAATGTGCCTGGAAGCTTAAAGGATCCTCTCACGATTAAGATTGTGACTTGTGAGATATGTGAGTGTAATGTGATGATGGTCGTTGAGTGCTCGATAGGACTTATCTGTGGAAAGCCCTGCTTTAGTGTGCTGGGATGAAAATGTAGCCCATCTGTCTGGCATTCAACTCAATGATTGTTGCACACATGTTGTCTGGAGGAGAGCAAATGCTGCAGGAATCTGCACAAATTAGCATGAGAGCTGGAAAAATTTACAAATGCACGTACACGCTCACACACACACACGTTTATACAGACACACACACACTTTTTCTCTCCCTCACACACGTAATACAGACACATACACACACACACGCACGTTCTCTCTCTCTCTCTCACACACACACATACTTTCTCTCTATCTCTCTCACACACACACACACACAGTTTTTCATAAACTGCTGCACTGTCCCTCTCCGACCCATCAGTCCATTTTGACAAGAGACTACTTCTCATCCATCCCAGAGAGATTCATTTGGCAAAGAGGCCTGTGCACACCACTCCACCTGTGTGTGCAGTGGTGGGAGTCAGTGGATCTTCAAAAAACACACACACACATTCATGCACACATACACACTACTCTCACTCACTCACTCACTCAAAGGCCTCCACATCCACTCCACACAGATGATGCTTCAGCTCAAGGGCCTGGTGGGACTAAGACTGCAGCTGACTGTACGGTACATCAAACCCAGCTCTGGCATGGCTCACATAGTTTGTGTGTGTTGTATTGTGTGTGTATGCATGGATCTGGCCTGGGCCTGGCCTGGGTCTGGTCCAGATCTGGTCCGTATGGCCTTCAATTTTGATGTTAGGCTAACATGCCTGGCTATTTCACAATAGCTAAGTTCTGGTTTCAGACTCAAAACTAACACACATAGCGAACAGAATACATACCCTTAGTAATGTCCTCCTTTTTCTGCAGAAACTCCTTTCCTCTTGCAGATGCAGCCTCAAGTAAGGGTAGTAGTAGTAGAGTAGTGACAGTCTGTTTCCTGTTTATACCGGCTTGCACATGCCCATTATGCCCGATTGGTCACGTGGCAATTGCATGACGGTCATGTGGTCATGTGTAAGTAAGCGCTCAGTACACACTAGCAGTGTACTGATGGAAGTATGTGGTTTGAGACACAGCCATAGCCACAGACTCAGGTATCCTCTGAGGACAAAGGGATGAGGCTCAACTTGCTAATGTCCTCTATGAAGGCATAACACACCATCAAGAGGTGGACAGAATGGCCTGTCTATGCAGTTCTCTCCAATGAAGCAAGTGCAATGCTGTCCTGTTTAACCTCAATCTCAATCTTTATTGATTAGATAAACCAACTGGCTCAATTTGCTAACATGCTTACTAGTTCCAATAACAAGGTAGCCTACATTTACAAAGTAAGATTGGAAAAGAGCTCATTTTCTCTGAATATACAAATTAGGGCATCGTTCACTCATAATATAGGTTTGCACCATGTTAAACCTCCATCTTCAGTGAGATGTACAGTATAGCCATGTGTAAACGAGTAAAATTCCAACTTACCAACTTACCAAAACACCCGAGCCAATATTCTTTGAACAGAGCTTTGGCTTCTATTGTCCCTCATCATGCATTGTCTGAACACAGTCAATTACCGGCAGAAAAGTATATGGTGCGAATCCTCAGTCTCTCAATTTTGACTTTACCGAATCCACCACAATGTCTTATGGCAGAACACACAATTCCCAACACCTCACTGTGGAGGTTGAGACTCAGACAGCTGTAAACATCAAACAAGGTTATGTTTTGCTTTTGTGTGTGTGTGTGTGTGTGTGTGTGTGTGTGTATATGTGTGTGTGTGTGTGTGTGTGTGTGTGTGTGTGTGTGTGGTGAGCACAGCCACAGCAATGTGCCATAAAAGCTGGGATCCTGAAACCAGGGTATTCCCTGAGCGCGTCCAAAAATACGTTCATCTCCACAGGAAGTCCCGACGGCTGGGGAGGAGGGGGGAAAAAAAAGAAAGAAAAAGAAAACTCGACGGCGAGGCAAAAACAGAGACAGTTAAGCAAACAGAGAGGCCCCGGCTCTCTCCTGCACAAACTTACAGCCCACTCTGGCTCTCCAGCCACACTCTCTCTCTCTCTCTCACACACACACACACGCACAGACACACACACTCTCTCTCTCTCTCACACACATGCACACAGGCCAGAAGTCCACTCACTTGGGTGTGTACTGGGCATCCTAGGCTGCGGTGTGGCTCAGGTTCCCCATCTAAATGCTCCACTCACAAGCGACATCAGTCAGTCAGTGTGTGTGTGAACTGTATGTGTATGGGTGTGTGTACTGTATGTGTATGGGTGTATCTGTGTGTGTGTGCGTGTTTCGTTAAACTCCTGGAGTTGCATTGCACTTTGATACCCCGGGAAGAAATGTCCTAAAGTGTAACATTTGTCACTTGAAATAAGCATCGTTATGGTAAGGGACTGGCAGAGGGGGAGTGTGATATGGCTGTTTCCTGAAACGAAAGTGCAAAGTAAAGATTTATTTAACGCAAACAGAAGTACATGGACACGGCTGGACACCAGCATCAAGGGAGGACTTGAGTCTCGGTCTCAGTCGGCTGAAACACCTCAGTCTATTCACACCATGGGGGGAATGGGTCAGTGTGTGTTTAATTAGCAGTTTTCTTCTCCTCAGTGGGTTGCATTGCTAAGGCCTTCATCAGAAGAATGCAGGAAGGGGCAGTCACTGCTACATTGATATTTAACACATAAGCAATGGCCTACAGCGTTCCTATACACATATAAACACACACACACAGACACACACACACACACACACACACACACACACACACACACACACACACACACACACACATAAATATAAACTCTCTCTCTCTCTCACACACACACACACACAAACACATCTAAAGACAGATAATACACTCACATATGCTCAAACACACATGCACTTACTTAGCTAACACATCAATACATGCTTTCTCACACAGAGAGAGAGAGAGAGAGAGAGAGAGAGAGAGAGAGAGAGAGAGAGAGGGAGAAAGAGACACACGCACATGTGCGCACACACAAACACAGACACACACACACACACACACCTCTTTCACCTCCCCGTTAGATCAGTATATAAAGCCTGGCATAAAGCTTCCCCCAAAGCCAGGAGAAATGTCTGCACTGTGCTGTGCGCTAAGGATGCTTAGCCTAATCT
>NW_027468689.1:20063738-20068738 GCF_046254945.1 Alosa pseudoharengus | reverse complement strand
TGGAGAGGGTGGGGGTGGAGGAAGTCACTTTTTAACCTGTTGACTCCTGAAGCTCACGCGACATCAGAACGGAGCTCCGGTCAGCCCAGCGCTGCGGCAAGAGAGCCCATGAGACACAGGGGTGCTAAACGACCTCCGCGGACGTGTGGGGCCAGAGCGCAGATGGCCAACCACCCACCTCACACTGACGACCCGGGGAGATGTGTGTAAGAGGGAATGTGTGTGTGCTGGTCTGAGGTGTGTGTGTGTGTGTGTGCGTGTTTGTCTGAGGAGGTGTGTGTGTGTGTGTGTGTGTGTGTGTGTGGGTGCTGGTCTGATGAGGAGGTGTGTGTGGCGGCCTTGCCGTGACCAAGACCTGACTGCAGGGCCCCTGGCACTGTGCTGGTGTCAGTGAGAGGTGACTCACACTCGTCCACCTCGCAAATCCATCCCCCCGGGACCACGGCACCTCTCCATCTCTCCATCTCCACCTCCGCCAAAGAGCCTTTTATCCATCCCTCCATCCCTCCTGCGCTCCGTCCCCACCTCCGCCAGAGAGCCTTTTAGAGGAGCCTGATGGGCTTGTCCCTCACCTCTGATGCCACTCCTGCAGAAGCCCGACAGACAGAGAGAGAGAGAGAGAGGGGGGAAGAGAGGGAGGGGGTGAAGAGGGAGAGGTGGTGAGGGGGAGAGAGATAAAAAGAGAGAAAGGGGGAGGGGAGAGAGGGAGGGAGAGGGGGAAAGAGGCAGAGGATGAGGTGGGAGAGAAAGAGAGAGTAAATAGAGAGGCATAGAGTGAAACATGGAAAGAGACAGAGAGAGAGAGTGAGAGAGAAAGATAGAGGGAAGGGAAGAAAGAGATATAGGTGCAACAAAATCACCCCTCTTCACTTGGGAGAGCTGACCACCCTTTCACCCTGTCATGTTCTATAGGTTTTCTCTCTTTATATCTTTTTACTTATGATCTCACTCTCTCAGCTTGTATGTACTTGGTTGTTTAACTTTATTGTTAAGAATCTGATCAGTCATGGCTGTTGCTTAACCATACATCCAGTCATATAACCATATTCGCTAAAGATTGCTGTTCCTTGTAGCTTCCCATGCAATATTTGCGTATGTGTTTGAAGATGCACAGCACTTTCTGTGTAGATCAGAAAAATGTGGACTGTTTGCGCTCATTTCTAATGTTTTACACATGAATTTAAAGTCAGTAGGCTGTTGGTCCTAATTTCTCAGGACACTAATGGTGCATTTCAAAAAGGAGAAAGGGGAGATATCCACATACAGGCAAATGATCTGATCTTACATCGCACAATATATCCGCCTTAAATAAATATTTAATTCCTCTCAATTATCATGCGAAGATGACTGACCTGTCATTTTTAATTACTTGAGCATGCTCCACGCAGACTAATTATTTTAGTTTCATCAACATAATGTGATTGCACATGACAAGGGAGTCCCATCCCCATA
This sequence comes from Alosa pseudoharengus, assembly GCF_046254945.1. NCBI lineage: Eukaryota > Metazoa > Chordata > Actinopteri > Clupeiformes > Clupeidae > Alosa > Alosa pseudoharengus. The sequence goes on along the minus strand of NW_027468689.1, from coordinate 20,067,286 downwards.
TTTCCACCACTTTTTTTTGTCACCAAACCCCTTCGCTCTCGAGTGCATCTCCATGATGAAGTGCCACACCACTCAGTTCAACCCTAATGTGTCTGAGAGAGGCAAAAATATAAATGTATAAAGAAATGAACAAAACAGTCACAAAAAATGGGGGGTAAGGTTCATCCCCCTTCCCCATCAGACTATATTGTAAAGTAGTAATCTCTTTATCCTCTGTTTCACTATAAGAATATAAGCTATATTCTCAATCCATCAGTCAGTCCTCACCACCATATAATAATAATATTTTTCATAATAAAAAATAAATAAATAATAATAATAATAAAAGCAATGACATCACTTTGCTATATCTGTTGTGCTATTTCTTGTCCATTACATAACAGCATGTGTGATGTTAGCCAGTGCCAAAGCTTGTTAGAGAACGCAAGGGCTTATGGTATCCCTGTGACGCATAGATGCCACGTGCACACAATTAGAGAAGCACACCGTGGCGAGACACAACACACCGGGCTCGCTTGCAAAAGACTGCTCACATCACCCAACACTTCGCTACGCTACACACATGCTCCACACATAGGTCCCACAAACACACACACACATATAAATGTCATGCCTTACTGCAAGAGGCCTCAGCCATGTATCAGGAGGACAGCAGCAGGGTGGGAGGTAGTGTGTGTGTGTGTGTGTGTGTGTGTGTGGTGGGGGTCTGTGCAGTAGTTTCCTTTTTTAATGCCTACCTCCGCGTTGAGTAATTGGAGCCAGATGTGGGTACGTGAGGCCTAGCCTGCTCAACTGCTAGCGATCTCCTGATTTCCACCGGCTGGAGAGAGATAGCCGTATGTGGCAACGAACCCAACGCCAGCCAAAAACACATGTCGACCTGCCACACAGACGCGTGCATCTGTGATGTGCTGAAAGGCACAAATCATATCGCTCGCTCGCTCGCTCTCACACACACACACACACGCAAATGCCGCTTTCCTCCGCCAAAGCTCGGACACTCTTGGCAGCGTTGAGCAGATGGAGTGAGTTTCTCAAGGAGATGATGGGGAAGATAAGATACACAGCCGGCGATGGATAACACCGTCATGGACTTTCTATCTCTCTGAAGACTGTTTTTCCCTCCATCTCTATTTTTTTTCTTTCTATCTATCTCACTACTGTATCTACCTTTCTTTGTACGATCATCACTCACTTTGTACCTATCTCTCTCATCACTCTTTTTCTCTCTACATCTTTTTTTTGCTTTTATCTTTTTTCCTATTGTGCCTCTCTCTCTCTCTCTTTTTATGTCTCTCTCTCTCCTCCACACCTCCTCTCTCTCCACTGTAGCCAAGTGATCATGTGCGAGGAGCATCAGACTCAGGTGTGGATCTCTCGTGTGGTCTCCGTAGACACCAGGCACCAGATACTCTATGCAGTATCCTCACTTTCCACAGGACTACATCCGCATTTGTGTGTTAGTGAGAACCATGTGGGTAAGGGGAAATACAGTATGTAGTGCATCATATGCATGTCATTGGATTTCACACCAGTTAGCTATGCGAGATGTCAAAGTGTTTTTAAGTGTCAAAAATAGTGTAACATTTTTGTAAAATATTTAGGAGTGAAAAAAAACGGTGAAAAAAGAAAATCTAAGGAACTGTATACATAAACACGTGTAAAATAAATAAGTGAATAAATCAACAAACAAACACACCAATTAGTGAGAATGAACATGGTGTGGGGGGAAAAACAACGCTGTACACATGTTCTCGGCTACCTCTCCTGACAAAGTTATCTGACCAGTGACAGATTCATATGATGCCCCCTCATCTACAGGGGTAAATTGTGTGCTAACACGGGGTGCTAGAGCTCTCTCTCTCTCTTTCTCTCTCTCTTTCTTTCTCTCTCTCTCTCTCTTTCTTTCTCTCTCAGGCACCGTGGCGATAGCGGCCTCCTAATAAGCTCATGCACTATTTATGATCACAAACAAGGGGGCCGAGGCAGAGCCGTGTTAAAATAAAAAACATGTCAATCACCGTTCCCCCACTGTTGCCTTTGCATGTTGCCTGTCTGTTTACGGCAGTTTTTTATGTTTCCCTGTGATGTACAAAGGCTGAAAAACTTTTACATCAAACCTCCTGGATTTTTTTCTTTTTCTTCTTTTTTTGCATTCCTTTTTGCACAACTTTCGTTTTTTTCCCCCCTCTTCTTTTTCGAAAGCAAAAATCAAACAGAATATCAAAGTCGGAGGAGGAGAGGAAAAAAAAAAGAAGTGTGCAGCGGTAGATCTTCACGAAAATAAACATTTAGACCTAAAGATTTCAGCTGTGTTTTGAAAGACTGTTGACACGGGCGGACAGGCAGGCAGGCAGGCAAGGCAGGCAGGAGAAGCCGAGCACTGATAGTCTTTGGAGGTGCAGGGAGCTGGGGGAAGGTGGCAGGCCAACACAGGCCCCACTTCAGACTTCACACAGCATAGAAAATGCCCTCTGACTCCCTTCCCCTCCTCGGGCTGGCAGCCTGGCTCTAATTAGAGAGGTTTACTCTTCCCAATTATCACCGCCCGACTGTTCCCCGGGACTGTGCAGCTTGGGCCACTTACACAAGACACACAGCGCAGGTGAGTGGACAATCACACAGTGGAAAAATACAACACCAGGAAAACAAGAGTGAGCTTCAAATTCTCTCATTTGCCCTGCATCAGCTTTCAAGCACAGCAGGTAAAGGAAATAGTTTCAATATTTTATTGGTCCCCGATGAGAAAATTCAAAGCAAGGGGATAGAACATTTGAAAAAAAAAATATATATATAATAAATAAAAAAACTAGGAAAAAAAGAAGAAGAAACGAGAGAGAGAGAGAGTGGATTTAACGTGACAGAAGAAACACGTTGATTAGTTTCATAGGGCCCCACAAACTTCACTTCTAACAAGGCTTGTCCTTTCTTCCTCCAGACCTTGGCACTGAACTTCACTGGCCACAAGAGAGACGGAGGAGCAGGGCAGGCGAGCCAAAGAGGAGAGAGAGAAAGAAAGACCAGAGGAGAGGAGAGGAGAAAGATGATGATGAAGAAGACGAAGAAGATAGAGAGAAAAAAAGGAGCCTCGCACTTCCCGTGATGTCACTAGAGTATAAGAATACAGCGTGGGAGATGAGAGCATGGGCATTTGTGTGTGTGTGTGTGTGTGTGTGTGTGTGTGTGTGTCTCTCTGGCTTTGCGGGGACATGAAACTCAGACCCCACCAATTTCCTCTCCTACAGGTCATTATTTCCTGTGCTCTGTCACGTCCTGTGATGTGCAGACCCACAGGTCTCTGACCAAGGAACCTCCATGTTGAATCAACACTGCCGAAATGACTGGAGAGACACACTGTCTGTTTGACCTGTATCGTATAGCCACGGGGAAAAAAATAACTCAAAGATTAGTTTCTCACATTAACTCATTATTCAGTCACAGAAAACAAAACAAAAAATGAATGGAAAGCAGAAATAACTGTAGGTCTATGGAACAAATATTATCCATTTATTGTAATAAATTTGGTTTCTGTGGTAGTGTGTCGATCT
>NW_027468689.1:20046238-20048738 GCF_046254945.1 Alosa pseudoharengus | reverse complement strand
GAGAGCCATTTAGCTCTCTCTCTCTCTCTCTCTCTCTGTCTTGCTTGCATTCTCTCTCTCTCTCTCTTTCCCTCTCTCTCACATTCCAACCTCGGCATGGTTGCCCTTGCACACCTCCACACCTTCACGCCACAAGCAATGATGAAAAACACAAGAAAAAAAAAAAAGAAAAAAACAGGAGCATCAGACAGTGTGGGTACAGGTGGGTGCACTAATAATATTGGCTGACCCAGTATTGATGTGTAGGCCCGTGAAGGCAACCAAGCAAGTAATGTGACACAAAACAGAGACGGGGGATCCCAGTCCCAAAATCAATGGTGGTGGGGGGGCGGGGGCAGCCGATGCACATGTTATTCTGCCAATTCGATTCCAATATGCTGAGTTTGGTGAAATAGTGGGGTCAGCACTAATGAGTTATCTCCTCTTACACTTTCCACTGGCCACACTACAACCCCAAAACAATTAAAGGTGCCTTCTGTTGGCCATGCAGGGCTACACAGGCTCCAAATAAGGACTAATTCATTCCCCAAGGACAGAGCAGTTGTGTATATTTGAACTGGCTGGAAGTGGTATCAATGAAGAAAACAAACATTCCCTTAAAGCTAATTTTGACTGAGAGGAAACCATTTTTTTTTTTCGTTTCACAGGGTACGGAAGCAGTAAACCTTTAATAGGCAGATACACTCAATAGATATGGGCCGGGAAATTGGAAGAATGTAAAAAAGCATATAAATAAATCTATTTATGTGCCTTCTGGATGCTGTGCGAAACTTTAAGAGGCATCAGCCAAGCCTAGTATCATAAGCGCGTGAGACAGCCCCTCGTTGTGTTATTAAATGTGATACAGTTTCCTGTAGCGAGTGGCTCCGTGCATATTAGAGAGAGAGCAATCTAACCGAGACACTCCTATACAGCACGCGAGACGGCTCGCGACTAGGAAGAGGAGTCGCAGAGGGGTCAGTGTCTGAACACAAACAAGCCACATATGTGTGCCCCGGCGCAACAAAAGATGGAAATGGAGAAACAAAAACATGTGGATTAAACGAGACACGCCGCCATCTCCACTTCCTTGGATTAAGTCATTACCTCGTCAGACGTGGAACAATGGGGAATTCAGGAGTCTGAATGTGCCTCGTGTGTGTTAGGACGAGATGCTTACGCAATGCTAACAATGGTCGCTAAATTCATGCTGACCTATATTCTCCTGCAATTGTACAACAATGTCAAGGCAATTACTTTTCCTTTTCTCTCTTCCTCCTCTCCACACTATTGTCCTGGCGGTTTGTAATGGTGGGATATTCATTGCAAATGACAGATATGTGCAAACCCGCCGATATTGACATCACCTTGCGGATAAAGAACAATGAAGTCTTCTCGCTAGTAGCATGCTAACAATATACATTATGTTGTTTTGCCGTACTCTTCCTAGACCTGGGACTCTTTGTTGAGAGCAATTGGCATGAACATATAATAACTGTGCTGGGATATCTTTGGTGGCTCTGTGGGACTCTCATAATGCAAGCGTGACCTCTGATGCCAGCTGGGTAGAGAATGGATGCACAGGGCCCAACCCACAGTAGCTCACCTCAGTGGCGGTCTAGGGCAGGCTAGGCTAGGCTCAGGTGGCGCATATTAACCTGGGGAATAGACACTGCATATTTCCGCTTATAACACAAGCCCCCGTGTCATGGTAATTGAATTCCGAGACGCCATACCTACCTCGCCCAGGCAGGAGCGTCATGGTGATTAATTGCAGTTAAGACGCCACACACGTGACGCGGAGATAGCAGCCAGTCACACTCTCACACACACACACACACACACACACACACACACACACACACACACACACACACTTACACACCCTCACTCAGCCCTCACCAAAGCACCAGGCCCCTAAAAAGGCAAACAAAGCAGCAGTGCAATCTGATCGTATCTCCCTCACGGTTAATTGTTAATTAATTTCAAGGTGATTAGCTTTTGTAAAACCCAGCCATGGTTATGTATAGCAAAATAAAATCATAATAAAAAAAAATAAAAAAAACGAGGGTAAAAAAGATAAGAATAACAACGCCTGCAGGTAATATTCAAATACCGTATTGCACTCTTTTCACGGTTGTCCAGTCCGCGTAAGGAGGGGAATGCTAATAGTCGCGCGGCGCGCTAATGGCTGAGGTGGAAGTGTTCGCTTGAAGACTGGATCACACATAAGCCTACCTTCTGTTGCCTCAGGCAGCTCACGCTGTTCTCCGCCAACCGAGAGCCCCTCACATCTGACCAAGTACTTAAGGTGTTGTAATTTGTCATGCTGCTAGAAGTCACACCAACCAACATGAAGCTGGAGAGAGAGAGAGAGAGAGAGAGAGAGAGAGAGAGAGAGAGAGAGAGAGGAGGGAAAGAGGGAGGGAGTTCGTTAACAAGACTTTCTTTTTTTCCTCTAGAGGTAGCAGATCTATATATATACACACACTGTCTGCTTTTCAGCGCTGCTGTCAAAACG
>NW_027468689.1:20028738-20036238 GCF_046254945.1 Alosa pseudoharengus | reverse complement strand
GTTCCCTATCTGATGTAATGGAGGGAAATGTCAGTGACAGTCTGAAACAAACTAACTTTTGGAAAGGTAACGTGAAGCCACAAGCATAAAAAGAGAAGGTGAGTTGAGAAACCGTAAATCTTAGAAAATTATGGAATGCCACATTTTGTTTAACTATGCTTGAAAGCAGTGATGGATATATTAGCTATACCTTTTTTCATGAACATGACCCAACATAAAGACTTTTAAATAATCCCAACTCATGGACTTGCTATTGAGACCGTTGAGATGAGATTTAAGAGAAGCGATGCAGAAGGGTCTTCAAAAGAAGGAAGAGAGGGTGAAAGAGAGTCAGATAACAGGTCCTGACAAATGCTCTTCAAATCCATATTATCAGGGCTTAATTTGTGGGGAGCCCTGGAGCTCTGCTCCTGGACCTCTGACTTTGAGCCTCTTGAGCTTCCGTACCTCATGGTCAATTTCATTTGGAAGTATAATGTGTGTTGTGTACTATATATACCTATAAAGCAGTCTGCAGGTAGGCCATACCTTAAATAATCAATCAATGTAGCCTATTTACATGTTATTTTCACCATGTGCAATATTTTCACCATGTGCTACACGCATGCTATGACCTCTGCCAAATCTAACTCCAAACTGGACTCAAAAGTGGGCAGCCCTTTTAATGACTGATAGGCCAAACGTTGCCATCCCTAATGATAATAACACAAAGAGACATTGGCCTCATTTGAGCGTTTGTTTCCACTTTGAGCTCCTTTATTATGTGCCACGGGGTGCAGACCCGGAGGACTGCACATAGAAACCACCAAGTGCCCCCCAAAATTAAAGCAATTAATTGCAAGTAGACAGTGTACGCGGCCATCGAGTGTAATTCAGGGATGAGATTATCAGATGGTAATGAAAGAGTTGTTTGGCCTGAGGGGGTGTTGGGATGGAGGTGGGGGGGGATTTGTTAATTACGGTGTCAGCTTGTTGACCTCGATATCAAAGCAGACTCGAGGTATCTAAAGAGGCATGGAGGAGTAGACCAGACGAACCGGGCTGAAGGGGTGTGTCCAGAAGTGGATCGTTTTCACAGGGCAGGCCGACACACCACCGATGTCGCCGTTTTCAGAGTGGAACCACGAGTGGAACACAAGGTGCCTGTGGTTTCGCGGTGGGTGCAGGAAATAGTCATTAATTAGATTATATTTGCTCTACAAGCTTACAGAGGATTACTGTCAAGAAATGTGCACATTCGTGCGAGGGACCAACCAACACCCCACCTGGGTGGTGCTTCATGCCTCGTTCACACAGTCGAGAAATACAGTAACAGCTCGTGCTACATGTCTACCTGGCACAGTCTTCTTCTTATGTTTTGATGTTACAGGAACACTAATCTGTCTTTTGTGTGCTTGAGAGGAAGGTAGATTTAGCCGCTCTTTACAGTTCTCAGCTGTCGTATGGATCCCTGGGTTACGTTACTTTAATGTTCTTTATTTTGTTCCTGAACATGACATCAGCCAGACTCAGCCTCTCCCCTCATCAACCTTTCCCCTCCTTTATTCAATCACACACACACACACACACACACACACACCCACCACCCACCCACCCACACACATACACACACACCCACACACACATACCCATGCCACACACCAGCCCCCCGCAGCACACAGTGTTACAGGAGATGTGTGCACAACAGTCTTAGTGTGTATGTGTGTGTTCGACTGAATGAGTGTACGTGAGTTCTCAAGGGAGTGTGTGTGTGTGGTATTGTGTGTGCATGCATGTTTATGTATGTGATTCTGTGTGTGTGTGTGTGTGTGCACATGTGGGGGTGGGGAGGGGGGTTAACACGTTTAGGGAGCCAGCTGTAATAGGTGAATCACCAAAGCGCATCCCAGAATCCTCCCTGGTGGGCGCCTGTGCTGGCAGCAGGCGTATCGTGTCAGCCGCGTAGCATGAGTACAGCATGTCAGCGTCACTACGACAACAGCTCTCCCGTGGACGATAAAAAAAGAAAGCAAGCAAGAAAGAAAGACAGACAGGAAGGGAAGATAGAAAACAAAGGATGAGAAAAAAAAAAGACATCCGTCAATGTCTCATTGGCGTGTGATTCTTGCGATGGGAATTGCTGCCTGCAAAGACTGTATCCACAAGTTTAATCAAAACCCTACAACAGGAGAGGGTGGGGTGGTGGTGGTGGGGGGGGGGGGGGGGTCAGCATATCTCTGGGCCTCCTCAGGAGGAGTAAAGTAATATCCCTCTCCTCTACACAGAGTGATGCTCACTGTTGGCTTGGTGACCTGGAGTCAGACAGGAGCTCTAACAAGGCTGACGGCGGAGAGCGGAGGTGAGTCTTCTGGGAGTCCCACGCACAAGAGGAGCCTGATGGCTCACTATCTGATTGCTTTCTTTTCTCTCCGTCTCTCTCCCTCCCTCCCTCATTCACTTGCTTGTTCTATCTCTCTTTCTCACTCTACCTCTCTCTTCTTTCTCTCCTTTTTTTTTTTCCTTTTTTTTCTTCTTCGAGCCTCTCCCTCTTCGCTTCCTCTAACAGTGAATAAAAAATCGACTCGCTGAAGCGCTGCGCAGAGGCGCGGTGTGGCGCGCCGCGGAAAGGTGCGGAAGCCGGTAGCATCACCTTGGAAGGAAAGTGCAGATCACACCTTTGCTTAATGAGCTCCTAAGAAGCTCCAAAATAGCAGACCCCCCTGAGATCTGTCAGGTGGGTCCTCACTCACACAACGGAGCCTGTCACTTATGGTGTGTGTGTGTGTGTGTGTGTAGGTGTGTAGGTGTGTGTCAGTGTGCATGGGGGGCAACTTTAGCTTGTCACTGATGAGGTATGTGTGTGTTGAGGGTGGGGGGGGGGGCTTAGCTTGTCACTGATGTGGAGTGTGTAACTTTGCCAGGGAGTGTGAGTGTGTGTGGCAGTGGTGGGGATGGGTGGGGAAAGGTGTGGGTGTGTGTGTGTGTGTGTGTGGGGGGGGGGGGGTGAACATAAGGCATGAGATCTGGAAGAGTATCTGATTAAAAGGCAAAAGAAGTAATTATGCTGGGATCATTTTGTGCTGCCTTCGTTATCGAGCTGTGGGCCACCAAATATGGTCATGAGCAAGAAAAGAAAATTCATCTTTTAATGTGTTGAATTTATATGAGAATCACATGCGAAAAAAAGTCATTTTATTTCCTGGTGGGGATAGCAGACAGTTAATACAGGAAGGGTATGAGAAAGAAGTCCCCAAGGCTCCTCATTCAAGTCGAGTGACATAAAATAAATATATAAACAAACAAAGAAATAAACAAACACAACCTGCCATTTTTCCCAGAAGTCATACGGAACATTATATAAGCAATGACATGCATGTTTTTCTGCTCTGTGCGTGTCTGTGTGTGTGTGTGTGTGTGCGTATCTGTGTTTTTTCTCTCCTCTCTCCCAAAAATACCTGGTATTAACATGTATAATCTGCTTAGGCTGACATTAGAGTTAGTGCTCTGCTCCGGTGACAGGTGTTCCAGCATTAGCATCTATTACAAAAGATTACGCGTCAGCTGCAACACTCAGGTTTGCATATGAAAAAAAAGAGAAACCTCACCGGTGAAACAGGGAGATGTGTGTGTGTGTGTGTGTGTGGGGGGGGGGGGGGGGGTGCAGATTTGCCTCCTCATCCATCTGACTGCCACCTTTCCCCCAGTATCAGACAAATGTGTGCTCTTCGACACGGTGTTCACAGACTGAATACGCAGGGGGCCCAAGCCGACAGGTTTGTGCCATTCTGTCGCGAACATACCGCACATGACAATTCATTCTCCTCCGTAGCAGCTCACACACATGTGGAATGGGAAGATGTGTGAGAGTGAATGTGAACGCACGCCTACGATCTAACCCACACTTTGTCATTAGAATGGTTTGGCCCCTGTGACAGCAGATGACAATAAAAACGGGTCTGGACCCAGTCGGTTCCAGAACCTGGGTCTATTTGGACAGCGCTGCTAAACAGTGCCAAAACAGCGTATATATTCCCGGGTGTGACATTTGCGTTGACACACAGCATTTCATCATGAGGAGCCGCAATCAGACCGGCATTATATGGAGAGGCCGGCGTTACAGTAATTGGGTCTGAGTCTCCATCAATACTAGCCATTTGACAGCGATTCCACTGGAATGTTAGTCTTTAAATGAGGCCTCACTTTGGTAAGGGTACAGGGGCCTTCGCTCCACCACCCTGGGTTCTGAGTTATGCTCAGTCTAATTTACTAACGCAAGCCCTCCCTGTCTGTCTCCCTGCCTGCCTGCCTGCCTGTTTCAGGCCGCAGCGTATTCCTCGTGCCTTTGAAGGTGAGACGGCGGCACATGGCGTGCGACTAGCATGTGTAATTGGTGCGTACATTCCTGTCTCGCTCGGACACTCCTGCCCGTCTGACACACCTTTGTAGTTTGTCAGGGGAAAGATTCCCTGTTCCAACAAACCTGCGGCTGATTGTCGCTAATGGAGCTCGAACTTAGCCGGAGTTAAACCTGACGGTTAGACAGCACCAATTACGGCAATACGACTGGAACACGATGGGCAGGCTCACTCGCTCTCTCTCTCTCTTGCTCACCCTCACTGCCTGCCTTTCTCCCCCGACACCCTTTGAACTGCCACGACTTCAAAGGTGTTCAGGAAGAGATTAGGAGCCCACAGTCCACAAAGAGCAGGGAACGAGAAAGAGAGAGAGAGAGAGAGAGAGAGAGAGAGAGAGAGAGAGAGAGAGAGAGAGAGAGTGAGAGGGAGGGAGCAATAGAGAGAAACCTTCAAATTACTGATATCCAAACACTGACGTCCGGATGACTTTGAAAGTGTGTAACCTGAGGAACAGAAGACGAACAGTGGGGTGGGGGGGAGTGGAGGAGTAGCGTTTGATGCAGTGAGGGGAGCGAGGGGAGAGCGTGAGGCTGAAGCCTGTTAGCCACCTCTGCTAGCTGGCGCTAGCCACCCACTCCTCTCACGGAGAGATCCAAGATCCCTCATCTGACTTCCAGTGCAAACCCAACTCCAGCTCGGCCTGATGTGCAATGGATGCAGGTCGGAGTCAGCTGTGTCTGGGAACAGCAGCTACCTATCTCTATCTTATCCTATGCACCATCCTCTGGGCTCAGGGTTTGAGGAGATTTAATTCCACCGGTCCTGGATGTAACCAGCTGAACTGCATCGTGCAAAAATGTTGATCAAACAACAGGACAAACAACTCCGACAGCAAAAACGACAAGGTTAATCAAATCGCTGTAACTGCCGGAGAGAAAACGGCTCAGACAGAGGGCCTTTTCTCTTCTGGTGTGCCGCTGTTTAAATGCAGGGTTTAAGGGCTCTGCCACGTGTTCAGCAAAGGTGCTGTAATGACTGTGAGTGATTTCCAAAGTGCGTGTTTATGTGTGTGTGTGTGTGTGTGTGTGTGTGTGTGTGTGTGTGTTACTCAATAGTGATGTTGGTGGATGCTCTTCAACCAAATGAAAAGCTCTGTGTGTGTGTGTCTGTGTGTGTGTGTGTGTGTGCGTGTGTGTGGAGGGAGGGGGGTTAGTATTGAGGTCTCACGCTGTGTTCACCTATGAATCCGCCATCGAATTCTTTTTCATTAGAAAAAAGAGGAGAGTAATCACTATAGGAAACAGCTTGACTGAGCAAACGGCAGCCCCCCCCCCCTTTCTCTTTATGTTTTTTTTCTCACTCCCTCGATGGGGAAATTGCGTCAGATATTGATTAAGGGTGGAAAAAAATGCACAATATATCTCCAGTAGGCCGAGCCGCAGCTGAGTAGAGTACTGGGAACTGTTAATGTACAGCATAGTTGCTTCCGAACGCAGAGTGGTGGTGGGGATGTGTGTGTGGGGGGGGGGGGGGGGCTCTTGTTTTAAACACCGGGCAAGCTTCTGCGGGCAAGCGAAACAGAGGTGCGGGGATCAATACACTGATTAAACTGCACATCCCCGCACTCGTCAATACAGCACTACACCCTCTCTACTCTCTCTCTCTCTCTGCACTCTCTCTTTCTCTCTCTCCATTTCTGGGGATTGGATCATAGAGAGGACACAGAGGTTAGCGTAGGAAGTGGACTGGCAAATAGTATAATTGTTTGAATGTCCACTGTTTTTTTTTTTTTTTGCAGATAAAGTATCTTCTCCCCAGATATGCTTGATTTCATTTTGATTGCGCCATGGGTCAGTAGATGCTTACCATGCAATAAAGTCCAGGTGCACATCAGTGTTGACCTGATATGTACAAGTATGGATTGCGTATTCCTTTTTGGAAGGTGTGTGTGTGTGTGTGTCTGTGTGTGTGTTTATTCACAGGGCTGCATGGTTCAATACATGTGAGGTAGCCTTCCTCCAGGGAGAAGAATGCAAGGGCATCATTAAAACCAAGCCCACTTCTGATGCCGGGAAACAAACCACTGCATAACATGAGCCTTCAAAGCGTGTGTGTGTGTGTGTGTGTGTGTGTGTGTGTGTAAAGGGTTTGTGTGCAAGAGAGAGGGAAAGAAAGACAGTGTGTGTGGGTGAGTGTGTGTATGTGCGAATGCACATCAGGTGCGTGTATGTGTATGTGTGTGTGTGTGTGTGTGTGTGATAGTGGAGGTGGGAGGGTGGCAGACATGAAGCATGGACAGTCAATAGCTCTACTGCATGATAATCGATTGCCATTTGTAACAGTGGGCCAGACGGAGGGGGCCGATCAGTGCAAATTATTGTCAACGCTCGCTGGCGTGCTGTGCAGCCAGGCAGTCGGCGTTGCCCAGCAAGATAAATGACAGCGCATCCACCGGAACAAGATAGCAGTTAGTCATACCTGGGAGTACAGAGACACGGCAGGGGCCACGTCAATACAGGAGCGAGAGACCGAGGGGGGGGTGGGGGGGGGGGGGTGTGGCTCAGAGAGGGTGTGTAGAACCGGTAGATTATATGGACAAATATGGGTCAAATTAATCAGCAGACGGCTTTTATGATATTTAGAACATGTTACACTACATATACAGGTTACACAGCATACACTCCACTGCTCACTGACTCTCCCCTTTTTACTGCACACACACTCTTTATCTTACGTATGCATAAATATAAACACACACACAGAGAGAGAGAGAGAGAGAGAGAGAGAGAGAGAGAGAGAGAGAGAGAGAGAGATACACAGACATGGTGTTCAAAAAGACAGTAAAAAAATGAATCTGCTCAAACTGGCCGGAGAAGGATGTGACTCTCAATGCAGCTCTTTCTCATTTGGACTGCTCTAAACTCTGAGATGTCTTTAAGGGGAAAAGGCCACTATATGCACCATCCTGCTCTGGATCCTCTTCATTCATTTAGCCAATTATTTATTTATCTGTTTGTTTTTATCTGTTTGTTTTTGCTTTTTTCCCCTGGCCTTAGCGCATCCTGAAGCTGGCCTTTTTTATTTCTTGTCCTGTCAAGGCAGTGTCCCGCAGATCTTTGTTTCACACTCTGCATTAGACAAACACACACACACACACACACACATG
>NW_027468689.1:20003738-20023738 GCF_046254945.1 Alosa pseudoharengus | reverse complement strand
AAGTGATGATCATTTACAATTGCTCTTGAGTGGGTAGTGACCAGAAAATGCACAAATGCTCATACGACATCGCTAGCACTAAAGTGCACTCACAGACTGGGGCAAAGGCTACAGGCAAACAGACAGAGAGAGAGAGAGGGGGAGAGAGAGAAAAACAGAGAGAAAGAAAGTGTGAGTGATGGAGAGATCTGAGAAGCAGGGCAGGAGAGAGAGAACAACAGTGAAGCTCATTAGCCCAGACTAATTTTACACACAAATGAGAAGGCTGAATCATATTCTGGACATTAGCATATCAAATGGGACTGCATGAAACGGTCATCCCAACAGCACTTGCACCCAGTACCCAGAACCCACTTGTGATGAGAGTTTTCCCCCTATACTATACTACATAACTTTAACCACTAGGCTAAAAGTTTGGTTGTTGAACAACATGGCAGACAGTATAACTGTGATATGACATTTCTGTAAAAATGTAACCTGGAGAATTAGAAGATATCTTAAATATCACTTTTTTCGGAGAAACATTTTTTTTGGGAAAGGTGTAGAAAATATGCATTACGCAGTACAGAAGTGCTGTATCAATTTTAACTTAATTTACTTGTTATTATTGTTCTGAGATCCAATAAAAATCACATGCTCAACTCAGAATCAGTATGAGGAATATATGAGAGAAAACATAAAAGTGCAAAATGCACAACAAGAACTTGTGCTTAAAATGCACATCATCAAATAAGGAAAACTCACACACACACACACACACACACCTACCTCCCTTGTTTGTATCATCCATGGTTAACCATCTCTCATTGAGTCTCAGCTGCCAGAAAACCATTCTCGCTGCCTTTTAATTTGGCTCGATATATCAGTCTGTGCCATGATGTGCATTCTGGCAACTCCTTGACCGTGAGTGGCAGCTTTGTCCTGCTTAATTACAGTGTGTGACTACGACTAGGCCACATCTCTCACGAGCCACGGAGAAGAAGAAAGGGGCGAAGGGAGCAAACACGTCTGATTTACACCACGCTCCTGAGAGGAGAGAGGAGAGGTGAAGAGGAGGAGGAGGAGGAGGTGGAATGAGAGACACCACAGGATGCTTCAATGGTCTTCCTTCTCAGAGCAGGGCGGATCACCAACCTCTTTCTGTGGTGCCCAGGCACGTAGCGAGAGTCGTCCAAAATACACTGCAGACTGCGTGTGGAACGAGTAGTTTTTCCCAACCTATAATGGTAGGGCCAAATGGTATTGTTTTGTCCTTTTTAAGATTTTTTTTTCTTCTTCTTTTGTTGGTTTTGTTTCTGTTTCAACCAGGAATGTAGGAAAGGGCATCTGAGGTGAAGCTGAGAAAACCAGATCATGAAAGAACAGCTCCAAACGGCTCCTCAGGGAACCTTCGGGGGGAAAAGGCCACAAACATTACAGTCTGCAGAAATGTCCCACCACATATACCTCGCCAAGTCTGCTTCGTAGCATCGGAAATGTAATCGGAGGATTTGATAAAGACAACACTAATGTAAAATCTAAAAATCATCTCTAATCCGTCGCCAGGAAATCCTTTGCAAAACAGCATGGAATTCACAGTAAAATGACATAAAATAATATTATAAAATAAGATAAACGTTTTAGGCATTGTCCTTAACAGAGCTTTTTTTCTTTTGCATTAGTGTGTCTGTTTATATTTTCAAACATTCATGTATTTTTCATTCAGTTTGTAGCAGAACAAAATCAGAAAACTTTCCATGTCATTTAGAATGTGTCCTCACTTCACAGCATTGTTCCAAACTTGCCTGAAACCTTAGCACTGTGCTATAGGCCCTGCAAAGACAATCTGTCTGAGTGTGCATCATACGCACGATGGTGTTTTAAGCCCCCACCGTCGACTTCAAAGCAGTGCTGTGACCGTCCACTTCAAGGCACCTAACCCTAACCTTAAACCTCACACTAACTCTAACCCTAGCCTAACCCTAGTCCCTGCCTGGAAGACAACGTTGGGGGCTTAAAACACCAAACACCGCATCATACAGTATTTCAACATGAGCAGAGCTGTGTATGTAGAATACACACAACGTGGAAGCTGCTCTCTGCTCCCCGCTCCCCTGGCAGGCATGGCCTTAATGTCGTCCAGTCTTGTCGAACGTGCCTGCTCGCCCGAGTCGCGCGCTCCGACAGGCACCTGCGCTGGCTCGTGGACAGATGCCACCATATTGGAATGATGCACTTGACTTGCTTTAATGGGCATGAGGTAATGCGCGGATAAATGGTTAAAGACAGACCAGACGCCCGGCCTCCAGTGGAGAGCGCAGGCACGGGGACAGCTGTGGTGACCGCGCCAGTGCAGGACCTTATGGTGCCATCATCATCATACTTCAATTATTACACCCAACCAACGACAACAACAACAACAACAACAACAGAACAATGAAAAACAACTCTAACGGAGCAGTGGAAATGTGGCGATCCTCTCTCGGCTGAACAGAAGGCCATTTCAGGTGTTTTCTCAGATGGAAAATGGGCTGCCAGAAAGGCTCGGTGGGACACGGGAGACATTTCTGTGACATGTTTGCGAGATGACGTCTGTCTTCTCACTGCTGCTTTTGTCACAAGACAATGGTTTACAGAATACTTTTCCACGACTATTATACATAACAGACGACATACATACATTTAGACAGACAGTCCTTGCTACTGCTTAGTACAATGATTTGAAATTATCACTCCAAAATATGGAAATTGAAGCTATTGCTGCACAGCTAACTGAGCATTTGTGTTTTCTGTGTTAAATGTAAAGCGAAGCGAAGAGGTGCATGATCCTTAAGAGGAGCAAGGCCAGTTGGCTGAGATCCAGCTTGGTACCAGTCCTAAGAGATGGAGAGAGAGAGAGAGAGAGACGCAGTGAGAAAGGGAAGAGTTCCAGAGAGCATAGCTACAAAGAGAAGTGTTAGTGAGAAAGAGAGTGGGAGAGAAAGAAAGAGAGCTAGAGAGAAATAGTTGGAAGAGTTAGAGAAGGAGCATAGTTGGAGTGAGAGTAAGAGTGTGTGGTAGAGTGAGAAAGAGAGAGAGACAGTGAGACCTAGCGGGAGCTGAAGGAAGAGAGAGACCATGTGACCATGAGGTGCTGTTTAAACCGAGACACTAATCACAATTGAGCCCCGCTGCCCTGGAGCAAAGGTAGAAGAAAGATTAGGACGTCTGATTCGGGGCTGCGGCGTCCATAAATCACACCAGCCTCCTCGTTCACCTCGCGCTCCATCTCAGCGCTCCACCGAGTCGTAATTACCCATAGCGGAGAGTCACGAGGCACAGCAACGAGCTACAACATAACGCCCTATAAACCCTGTCATATAAAAAAGTGTGTAAAATAACTGGATCAACACTCCATTTTACAATAGCGCTGTAAAATGACACTCAGAACCAACGTGCACACACAAAGAAGAGAAGCTGGGCGTCCACCCGAAAAATAACCCCTCGGGAGTTTTAATGAGTTCAATTTGACACGTAACCTGTGTTTACACAATCCCCTATATGCTTCTCCATTAGCCTGCCCAACAAATCTTCACAAGCTTGTTGTTATATATATTTGTGTGTGTGTGTGTGTGTGTGTGTGCGTGTATGGCAGGAACCCACCTCCAAAGCCATTTTAAGAGGATTGCAAATATGCTGTGTACAGGGAGACTGTTAGGTAGGAGTTGCCTTTTTGGGGGATGGATGTGGAGAGGAAAGGACAAACTAATCTTCAAACTGATTTGCTCTTAAAGGATAAACACATGAAATCATCTAAATCTGATGTGTCCCCCCCCCTTAAACTGTAGACTTAGTGAATGCTATGTTGAGCATGACCAACAAAGAGATTCAAAAATATGTACAAAAAAATCAGTTGTAAAAGTTGTTATTATCCATGAGCTGATGTAAGTTTTAGTTTGACATATTGCTTAAAGAGGGGAGATGTTAATCTGTTGTGAGTATCCAGATGATCCGCTCTGTTAGGAAATGTAAGACCCAGGTCATATTCCTTTGTTGTGACAGCGACACAATGCATGTCCTGCCCTCTTTGTGTGTGTTTTGACCACTCTCTGCCCCCCCACCCCCACCTTACTCTACCTCACCCATCACTAGACCAACTCCCACCTCCATTAAATGCCCCCAGCCCATGCATCTGCCTCTTCTCTTGCTGCCCCTACCACCACCACCAACAAATGTCTGCAAACCCCCAACTAACTCCCAGAACTGACAGCCACTGAAACCTCACCTTACACCCCAACGCTTGAATACATTCTCCCAGTCAGTGCATGCTGTGCCCCATCTCCCTCCGCCTCTACCAGCCTTTTCAGCTCCCTATATCCACCGCTAACCACACTTCCCCCCTTTCTGTAATGCACTTCATCCACCACCTCTAGCCATTATATGTCTGGCCCCTCCTTCCTCTAATTCTACTACCCCTCCCAGCTGCACCCACCTCACACACACACACACACACACACACATCCCCCTCCTCTGCCCCCTGGGCCAATGAGAGGTAAGTTTTTCGGGGTGACACGACTTCCCCTCTCGTTGACAGACGTGGCCCCTGCCCTCTCCGGGACCCCCTCCCCAAGCGGGTGATTGACAGCAGTGGCTGCCAGGCGACCGGCCTCCGCAGGAAGTGCTTTGGGGAGGGGTGGGGGGGTGGGGGTCGAATGTGGCACAAACAATGCGAGGGCATCCCTGGGTACTTAGTGCCCGGCAGGGGGGGGGGGAAGGGGGAGTGAGGGGGCCCCCATGCAGCCTTGCGCAGGGGCAGAAGGTAATTACTGCGTTCCGCGTGGTCCATTTTGTTCCGCGGCCATGCCTGCAGAGGCCCGATCCACTCTATGCCACCACAGCACCAGGTTATTATCAGCATCACTACTGCCATCCACAACATCTGAAGCCTGTTTATTGGCATCACTCTGTGTGTGTGTGCTAGAGTGAGTGAGTGTTTATTATAATTATTATAATGAGTTTGTCTCTCTTTCTCTCTCCCGCTCTCTCTCTCTCTCTCTCTGTGTGTGTGTGTGTGTGTGTGTGTGTGTGTGTGTGTGTGTGTGTGTGTGTGTGTGTGTGTGTGTGTGTCATTCTCCTTTGATGGGGGGCCTGCTCATAAAAATGATCTCCAGAGGCAGGGTCGTGTGAAGGTACGTAGACAGGGGTGTGCAGAGAATAACAGAGGCCGTTCCTGTCAGAGGTAAATAGAGGGTAGGGGTGCCCCAGAGGTAACCCCCCCCCCCCCCCGACACACACACACCCCTGATTCCCCTACACACCCCCCACCCCCCAACACACACACACACACACACACTCTCTCTCTCCAGGGGTATAGCAAGTCCCTTTTACTTCCCTTTGCATGAGTGGTCAGCAGCATGTGCCAAGCTCACATCACTCACTCAGAAGGGTGCCAAAAACCTGCAGTAGCCTCCACCTCACCCATTACACCTTACTATCTCTTCTGAGTCAGCTTTACTTTATCAGGCCTGCAGAGGCAATAGTGATGCTGAAGGATTAGCCATCATTTATACATTTTTACCTGACATTTGCTATTTTACAAATGAATTTCAATATACTCGTGCTTGATTTTGTTTATTTTTCTTAAGCAATACAACAAGTGCTGTGTGGTATATGTAAGGAACGCAGAGTTTCCGTTAACACTTTACTTAGATAGTTCGCCCACAGAGATTAAAGATACAAGTTCAGTATGTAAAATTGTTGTTGAACAATTACTGTTGAAACATCACCTTAACCAAATCCAACACCTAACCTTAACCATGCCCATAAATTGGTTAACGGAGTGTCAATAAATAGTTTGTTGATAATCTGAGCATCGGACTATCCAAGTAAAGTGTGAACGAGCTTTCTACTGCCCGAGAGGAGTGTTGTGCTGCCGCAGGTCAAACAGGTCATTCCGGTCAGTGGCTCCCGTGAGCGTGCCCCCACTGCTTTGACTTTGTGGTGACTGCACTAATAGGCCGCTTAGTCAGCAGGCAGGCCATAACGGCCGGCACACGCCGGAGACATCCGTCACCTTGGAACACACTACACTAATGCCGTGCCACGCCGTGCCTCGCCATGGCCACTCAGCCTTGGCCACCCGGCAGCAGCGGAGGGCACGGGGGCAGGGACACGGGGCCCGTGTGCGAGGGGCCCGCCCCCCCCCGCCTGCGGTGCCTCGTCGGGCACGTTGTGCCCCTGCTGCTGCTGGGGGCCACCGGTGCCAGTGGGCGCCGGATTAACTAATGGCTCCTCATCACACTAATGGAGACGTCTGACAGGAGAGGAATGAGGACCGAAACACAGGAGGAGGAGAGGAGGAGGAAGAGAGAAGAGATGAGAAAGGGTAAATAAATGAGGAGAGTAATAGGAGAGGAGAAAGAAGAGAGAGAAGAAAAAGAGGAGAGATGCAGGAGAGACACAAGAAGAGAGAGAGAGAGGAGGAGAGATGCAGGAGAGACACAAGAAGAGAGAGAGAGAGGAGAGAAAGAGGAGAGATGCAGGAGAGACACAAGAAGAGAGAGAGAGAGGAGGAGAGATGCAGGAGAGACACAAGAAGAGAGAGAGAGAGGAGGAGAGATGCAGGAGAGACACAAGAAGAGAGAGAGAGAGGAGGAGAGATGCAGGAGAGACACAAGAAGAGAGAGAGAGAAGAAAAAGCGGAGAGATGCAGGAGAGACACAAGAAGAGAGAGAGAGAGAAGAGAAAAGAAGAGACACACGCTTAACACACCTTTAAATACTTGACTCAAACTCTTATCTTTCAGAAGGAGAAAAGACATAAGACTGTAAAATGAGACAGAGAGTGAGGGAGAGTGTGTGTGTGTGTGTGTGTGAGAGAGAGAGAGGTGTTCTAAGTTTTAAGATGAGAGGGGGATAATAGGGACACAGGGACAGAGAGCAAAAAAGGAAAGAGAGAGAATTAAAGAGAAAGATCACCTGGGGTATTTCCCGCCTTGTTGCTACTCTCGCTCAAAGTATTACTGTGTGTGTAAGTGTGTGTGTTTGTGTGAGTGTGTGTGTGTGTGTGTGTACTGAGCTCCGAGGGGGCTTTTTAGGAGTACCTCACACACTAACTTGATTTGGCTCCACACAGGGTTCGGGAGCGAGGGCGATTATGCTAACGCAGGGCGCTAACACCGGGCGCTAACATGTGCTGTGCACAGGGGCCAGCCCTAATGGACTGGAGGATGCACAGAGTGCAGGGGTGGGGATCAATCGCAATCCAGGGATGCTTTTAAAAGACCTCCAGCTTCATGGAGATTTAAAAATAGATTAGGGCCTCTTTCCCACTGCGGTTAGTGAGTTTCTGTGTGTGTGTGTGTGTGTGTGTGTGTGTGTGTGTGTGTGTGTGTGTGTGTGTGTGTGTGTGAGAGAGAGAGAGTGAGGGGGGGGGGGGTATGTGTAGTTGTAGGCAGGAAGTACATGTACTATTGGAAGTAGCAGCAAGGCAGGCAGCACAAGACAAGTCAGGAAAAGACTTCCACAAGAGGAAGAAACCAATCAAGAGCATGTTAGCATACACTTAATAATGACACACAGGACAAGACACTTGAAAGACTGACCGGGAGGAGGAACATGGCTTCCCAATTAAAAGACATTTTAATGTGTCCCTTGCTGCACATACTTATGGCTTGCATCTACTAGCTACGTAAAGGAAAATTCCAGCCATTTTTCACGTAGGTTTCTCCAAGTCACAGAGTACTGTCGGCATGACCTCGAGAAACAGAGATTTATGTAAAAGATGGCCCGGAGATCTCCTTTAAGTCCGCTCTACTATCATTTACTTCTATCTCTCAGATGTCTAACAAGACAGAATAGGATAGCATCAGTTGTGTAGTGGAGGCTAAATGCAAGTAAACGCAGTTTATCCACCTCTTAACATTTCAGAAATAGAGTTTATCCCCCTCTTATTAGAGTTTATGCACCTCTCAAAAGAGTTTATTCACCAACTGCAACTTTTAACATTTAAAAATCACACTGCATTATCCACATTCACAATATGTACACTCATCAACACTCAAGAAACCATAAGAATAGCACTGGTATAAACATTGGACAATAACCTCCACCATCATCAAACATGTTCTGAATGCCTTTTTAAAAATCCGATACCGCATGGCGCAGTCCACCTCACTGTGATCACAGAATTCATAGTTTACCCACCTCTTATTTTACCACTACACCCCTGGATAGCATGGCACAGGGCGGAAAAGGAGTGACGGAGGTCTGACATGCGGCACACTGTCCACATGAGCATTTCCTTATCTGTGTGTGGAACGCAGGGAAGCGCCGTCTCTCTCTCTGCTCACCGCCCTCTTTTCCACATCCCTCCTTTTCTCCTCGTCTTTCCCTGTTTTTCCTTCCGTTCCCTCTTTTTTTTGCCCAAAAAAATGGGAACATGAGTGAATGTGTGTGTGTGTGTATATATGTGTGTGTGTGTGTATATGTATGTGTTTGACACTGCCCCCTGCAGTCAGTGTCCCTACAAATATTTAGCCGAGACGGAAAAGCAAACGGGGAGAGCGAGGAGCTGGCAGAGGCACACAATAGTGGCACCGGGGGCTCCATTCAGACGCATCTGTCCCGTGGGCTTTTGTGCTGATGAATCCCCAATCTTTATGGAGCCATTCAATGAAGGCCTCGCTATGTATACGGACTCACCCTCACACACACCTCCTTTCTTTCTTTCTCTTTCTTCCTACCTTTGTCACAGAAAAAGAAATATAGGGTAGTATTATACTATTCAATGTATGTGTTTGTTTTTCTTCTCCCTCTCTCTCTCTCTACCTCTGTCTTTTTTCCTCTCTCCCTATCTCCTTTCTGCCACTCTGTATATTGATATATATTGTCATCTGTGCCTTTTCTATACACATCTGCGGCACAACATCACTGAATGGAAACACTGCAGCCATTCTGTAATCGACAAAGAGGCGTTTGTGCAAACCTACTCACACACACACACACACACACCTCTTCTCTGACTCCACTCTCTCTTTCTCTCTCTCACAAACACACACATACACACAAAAACACACATACAAACATTTATCTCCTTGTCTTCTCTGACTCTCCTCTCTATCTCTTTCTCTCTCTCACACACACACACACACACACACATACACATCTGACACATACAAACATCTAAAAAACTCAGTCTTTTCTCTGTCTCTTCTTTGTCACGCACACACACACACACACACACACACACACACACACACGCGCATACACTCTAAACCTAAAAACTAAATCTAAAAACCTCAGTCTTTTTTCGATTTGTTCTCTGTCACACACACACACATTCTCTCTCTCTCTCTCTCTCTCTCTCTCTCTGTCTTTCTTCTCTCTCTCCTCTTCTTTCTCTCTCCCCGGTTCCTTGATCCTGGTGGGTCGTGGTGTTCCAGCTCTTGGCGTCGCGCTCCCTCGGCGAGTGGCGGCGAGGCAGGCCTAAATGAAGATATTTGTTTCCACTCAGGTAGCGCTGGCACGCTCCTCGGTGCCGGAGCGCGCAGACAATTAGCCGACACCTGCTAGCAGCAGATTGTTCTGGCAGATTTGTGCCACTCACGCCGCCCCCGACGACGCCATCTGTCCTGGGAAAGGTGTTGCACAGGTCACCACGTGCTGGCGAGCGCAGGGAGGAACTTGCACAGGAGGAGGAGAAGAGGAGAAAGGGATACAGAGAGAGAGGGAGAGGAGGGGGATGTCTGGCTGGTCTGTGTTCTGAGTTTTCTCCACTCCTCTCCTCCTTTTTTTTCTCCTTGTCTGCCCTTGCCTCTGTCATTCTGTTTGCATTTGTTTCTCTGATTTTTATCCCTTTTTTTCTTTCTTTGGTATTTATTTAGTGTGAGGGTATGAGAGTGCATGTATGTGTGTGTATGTATGTGTGTGTGTGTGTGTGTGTGTGTGTGTGTGTGTGTGTGTGTGTGTGTGTGTGTGTGTGTGTGTGTGCGTGTTTGGAAAGAGAAAGAAGCAGGCGGTAGATGCTAATGAGAGTATGAGACTAGCCGCACATGGATGTGCACACACACACACACACACACACACACAAATACACCAGTGCCAAAGCTAGGCCCTTCTACTTTACTTCACCTTCTTCCCTGTGCTCTTCACACCTACCACACTGACCCATCTGTGCAGTTAAGATGCACGCACGCATGGACACATACACACACACACACACACACATGTACACACACACATGCATTCAGACACATAACAATGATACTCACATAAAAATATAAACACCCACATAAATGCACAAAAGGTATAGAAAAAAAATATTATATATATATATATATATATATATATATATATATATATATATATATATATATATATATATATATGTATATATATATATATTTACACACACACATACTACACACACACAAAGTCGACACACACACAAACATCCATGCACTTTCTTATTGCCCCCCAAAATATAAATATTCGCTCTGATCGCAAGATCATTGTGGATTACAGCAATGCACACTTATGTGCGTTTGTTTCCTGGTTGATCCTAATGTGCTTAATATTTATGTGTCAGACAGAGACAAATTCTAGCGAGCCCACTTGATTTACTTGATTATCTCACTTGCATGCACTCCAGTTGGCTTCTTAAAGAGATTCAGGTTGCTTGGGTAGACAGCGAGAGGGAATGGCTGCAGGCAGAACTATTCCCTCCCCTTTGAACACAGACAGCCAGACAAACACACACACACACATACATACATAGATACAGAGAGACTGAATTAAACACACATTGCCTTTTCCCCTGACTCTCTGCTCTGCCCCCCCAACACACACACACACACATAGAAAAACATACACTCCCTCCAACCGTTGCTCTCTGTCTGTCACACACACAGACACACACATACACACACACTCTTATACATACACATACACACACCACATACAGTGCAGGCCTCCTGATGCTCCTCTTTCATCCTCGACTCTGCACAGCTGCTCACCTTACTGCCAGCAGGGTCCCCCCCCCCCCCCCAAGCCCCAGCCAACCCCGCCAGCCCCCCCACCCCCACCCAATCCTTGCGTCTGACGCAGAGTGCGGATGCTGGGCGCCAGGTCAGGCCCTCCGAGGGTGGGGGGCCGCCCCAGCATCTCCTCCATTGCCTCCACGATCTCATCCACCAGAAAAGCAGGAGGGAGAAAAGCACAGTATGTGTGTGTCTCTGTGTGTGTGTGTGTGTGTATGTGTGTGTGTGTGTGTGTGAACTGAGGTCTCACGTGAGGCCGAATAAGCACACATACTGTACTCACAGGTAATACACATACATTATTTACCATGGAGGACGGTGGGGGGTGGTGGGGTTGCAGTATGAGACAAGAGGGGAGAGGTGGGGGTGGTGATGGGGTCACAGGCCATGTAAATTTCTCTTGAATTCTCCAACCCAGCAGGCATTGGAGGTGGGCTGCGTGGTCCGTGTCAGATCGCGTTTCTGCCCCCGACGGACACCCGAGCAAAAACAACCTCGCGCAGACGGAGAGCCGTGGAAGCAACCCATGAGTACTGGGAGACACCGTGGCTTTGTTGAAATGCATAGATGTGTGGGAAGATCGTTTTCTAGTGTTTAACTCACAGCGGCCGAGGTTATGACATTGTTTATGTATGCGCCCGAGCATTAGCATCATTGGAATATTCTGTACTATATGTACTACGCGAGGTGTGACTTCAGAACAGAACATTCTAGAATTCCAGTTCTAGAATTAGAAAAACAAGGAATTACCAGGTATTCCTATTCTGTCAATGGCAGTGTTTCATACAGACTCAAGAGAGAAGCATGAAAAGCAATAGTGGGTGAGATTTAACAGCCCACGTAATAAGTTACACAATTCCTCAAAGGACTTTTAAAAGTTCTAAAGAAACACAGTACTTTGCTTCTCCCTAGCCAATGCCTCTGCTTTGCATACACACACACACACACACACATACACACACGAAACCTCGATCATGAGATGTTCCCTCCAAGGTCACAGAAGGCCAGGAGTCCCTGAGTGCACTTTTACTTTTGCTTCAGACCTCTCCACATTATATTGAGGTCATCAACGCGAGCACAAAGTCTCCCCCTTCAGCGCAGCATGCCCCGAGCAGAGTCGTGTTCCGAACGCGTCCGGCGGAACCCACGCAGAAGTAGCACGGACGCGCTCGACTCAGCACACGTATGGATTCACATGCCTTCCCCCCCCCGCCTCTCCCAGCACGCATGGCAGGCGTCCTATATCTAGCGACGACCCACTGCGCTTACATCCGATCCATACGCCCGGCCGCAGTCCGACAGCCCATGTAATGTACAGAGGCCAGGCGTCCTGCGCAGCATTGCACACATGGGTGCCACGCTAATGGACTCAAGGCCCCGGGGCACTCGGCCCTGATAGACGCTTCCTGCGGCGGCCATTTTGACCGTGACCTGCGGGTTGTGTAAAAGCAGGGGTAAACTCGGGGGCTTTTGTTTGATACCACCTACTGTCCCTCTGAGCAGTTTGTGTTGCTGTGTGTTTAGGTTGCTCTTATGTATTTTATACCTTAGTGAAGACTGCTGTGTCCACACAGTGAAAAGTGCACTGCTGTACTGCTGTGTGGTATTGCTACGGTTGTCTAGTATGATACATGGTATATGGATTGTGACTTAAGTACTATATCCAAGCACTGTGGCCTAATGCAGATACTATCATATTTTTTGGCAAAATGTGTGTAGACCATGTTGTAGTGTGGTTAGTATGATGATTAGTTTGTGGTATGGTGTGGTGTGGTGTGTGTGTGTGTGTGTGTGTGTGTGTGTGTGTGTGTGTGTGTATGTAATATTGTGGTGTGGCATGTCACGGTTGGGTGCACCTAGCCAAGCAAAAAGCCAATAAGAGGTGTGAAGTGGAGACAATAAAGAACAACAGGAACAGACCTGCAGACGAGAGCTCTCGCTCCCTTCATGAAGCCTCTCCTGTCCTAACACCTCAGTACACGCCGCCAAAACACACACACACACACACACACACACACACACACATTAATTGAGTTGGGAGGATGCACGGCACGAGCTAAATATAAACAAGAAGGCAGAATCATCATTGACATCTGTCCGCTCCAGCTGAGGAGCCATGGAGTTGGACAGAGCGCCTAGCCCAGGTTTTTGCCTCTGCTCGGGTGGAGGTAGTTGTAACAAGGCTATGGCAGCTGTAGCTTTTGGTGCTGCTGCTGGTGGTAGGGCCTTCTGATGTGAGGACCCCCACCTTCTTGCCTCTGTTCTCCCCTCTGCTGAAATCAATGTGGGCTGGAGATGTCAGCTTCTCTGTCGTCCCAAGCAGTTTGATAAAGCTGCAGCTGAAATGCCTTTCGTTTTGTTCAACAAGGAAGCGCTTACCAGCTTAGGGGATGATATTGATTTTCAAAGTCCAACAAAACAAACAAACAAAAAAAACACATGTAGACTTACATACCTACGTGAAGTTTTCTCTTTCTACCCTTGGTAAGTATCCACCTTTAGAAGTCAGCTTTGTCTAGTCTGCTTTGGATCCTTAGAGACAGACAGACTGTAACTTTAAAGTTGTGTTCAAAAAAACTTTGAAATCCAGGAATCGTAGGTTTGCTCTGGGCAACTTGAGACTTTGAAGAATTTATTTACCCATTAAACGAGAGGAGAAACAAATCGATGATGACACGAAGGCAAGGCCGGATGAGGGCCTGAGTCTATGTCCACACAAACAAGACAAAAAAATAAAATAAAAATCCACAAAGACCACCTAGCTGTTGGCTAGCATTTGAACTGTAAGCAGGTTTTATTCAACGATCGCCAGAACCTCACACAGCCACCTAGAGCTATGACTATGTTCTAAACTTTCTAACATCAAGGCCAGTTGTGCAGGATTGAAGTCGACTATACATCTTCCATCCGATTTTATACCTTTAAAACACACCCATACACACACACACACGCACACACATACACACACAAATAAAGAGCAAGCCAAAACCAGGCCCAGATCTGGGATGGACATATTCGGCTGTGAAACTTTGTCAGAGCGAGCGAGGGGAGCATGCAAGGACTGTCACAGCTCTCAGGACGCCACATGACAGATGTCTTTTTGGGCCTTTGGCTTCGCAAACTCTCAGTGGATGAGCATACGGTGCATTTTGCCCAAGCGCAGAGCAGCAAACCCCCCCACCCCCCCTCACACACACACAGAAAAAAGAAAAACCTGTTCCAAGTATTTTTCCTTTGATAAAACAAACAAACATTGTGTTTGTAACTTGAATAATTTTCTTTGTTTTGTATGAATTTGTCAAAGCGTCCGTTTGGCAGGTTGATGATGACGTCAGGCATTTGGACCATAACCACCCTCGTTACTTAAACTCTGTTTCATTTTATTCACAGAAGAGTGTGTGGAGTAGAGTTGGTCTCGGAATAATAAAATACATCTTGGAGTCCAGAAGTGTGGTTCGCCCTGACTAGAATATGGCAGAGGCGTATCCTGTGGTGTTTGATAAACACGGCCATTTACTTAAGAAATTTCAGGGACCCCAATCCCCCCAAATGCTCGCCTCTAATGAGGCCCTCTGCAGTCATTAGCTGCCGTGGCCTGTGCCAACTTGGCTATCACGGGAAGGGGGGGGGGGGGGGGGTTGTCTCCCGGTGGTAAACGGACAAGGGCTTGTGACTTCAGCCTGCAAAACTTCAAAGCAATACCCCCCCCCACACACACACACACAAACACACACACTCCAGCATCACTCCCTCCGAAAGAGAATGACAAGACACCAAGCTGGTAGAGAGAGAGAGATAGAATGAAGAAGAAAGAAAGAGAGAGGGAGAGAAAGAGATAGGGAGGGAGAGAGTGAGTTGACTTCAGAGAATCAGGGTGTCCTTTTAGTCGCTGCAAATGAACTAACAGGTGGTAGCTAGGAGGCTTGGAAGTGAGGATCTGAGAGAGGCTGGCCAAGAGGTAGGGCCGTGGCTCCAGCGCCTTGCGCAGTCTGTGATCTGTCTCCAAGCTGGCAACCATGCTATCAACAACGGAGACTGCAGATGTTGCCGCTTCTTTTCTCCAACATGGCCCTCAGCCTCCCCTCGTTTCGGTGTGTGTGTGTGTGTGTGTGTGTGTGTGTGTGTGTCTGTGTTTGTGTGTGTGCCTGGGTGTGTACGTGTGTTTGCTCACTTATGTGTTTGTTTGTGTCTGTCTTTGTTTGCCCATGTGTGTATCTGTGAGTGTATCTGTGTGTCCCGGTCTGTGACTGTCTCCTTCCTGTGCCATTTGTGTGTGTGTGTGTGTGTGTGTGTGTGTGTGTGTGTGTGTGTGTGTGTGTGTGTGTGTGTGTGTGCATATGGTGTGTGTGTGTGTGTGTGTGTTCCTCTATACAGATCCTGATCAAGGCTGCACTCTAGCTGTGACTGGCAATGTCAAAGTTGTTCTCATTTCTTTACTCTACCCCCTATTTCTCTCTCTCTCTCTCTCTCTCTCTCTCTCGTCTTTCATTACTTTCAGAGTGAACAATTGGAAGCACAGGTGGCCGGTCCACTCCCCTGTTCCAAGTGTTAGATTTCATTACAAGGCCTGGTGATGAGGCCTGGTGAAATCAGTGAGTCGACATCTGTGTGTTGATTTGAACCTCAGACACAGCACTGTCCTACAGCGCACCACCCTGGCGCATCCACGCACACCAGAGGACACAAGATCACACACACTTTTATCACCTCTTTGAGCGACTATAAAACATTTTGTTTGCCCATTTGTTTTTTGTTTTTTGTATGCGATAGTTAAGTCAAATATGCTGTATTTATAATAGAAATAAACAAAATTAATTATTATACCAATACCTGTCAGATTAAATGGATTTTTCAAAGCGTATTTGAACATTAAATCAGATTTGTATACTCCAGATACACATCAGATACAGATCACTGATATTACAAATATAGATTTTAAAAAAAAGGTGTGAACATTAAAAGAAACAAGATGTGCTTTGACAAGACGCCCTAGTCTGTGGTAAGAGGTGCTTTTTTTTTTTTTTTTTGGGGGGGGGTGCAGGGAGGGAGAGAGAGAAAGAGAGAGAGAGGAGACAAGAGAGGGAGTGAGCGAGGGAGGGGAACAGTGCATGAGGGGGAGGTAGGGGTGTCGATGGAGTGGGGGCTCGTCTCCCACCCTCACTCTGGCTCGGAGCTAAATTGTTCTTGGCAGTCCTATGAGGCCTGTCTGTTATGTACATTTGAAAGCATTATGAAATCTGTCGTCTTGACTGCGCCGGGCGAACTAATAACAACAAGAAGCATTGTGCGCCACCTGCTCCTCGCATTTAGGTGGTTTTTAAATATGCAGGCGTAATGGCACCTATTCCCCCGATTAATGTAAGGCAGATCAGAGCGTGCGGAAAAATCAAGCCCGCGACAAACCGAGCCGAGGCATCCCTCACACACAGCCGGCTGCCTGTGATTTTATTAAAGAACAAACACGGCGGTGACAAATCCCTGCTCTTAAGCCTCGGGGGACTCCACAAGGCCTGCGCCGAGGCTTTGTTTGTTTCTATTCAGAGGGAGAGCGAGCAGGAGAAAACACATATAGATGACTCGGAGGGTTAACGGCATAAGTTACCTTGAAAAAAACACGCAATAGCAACATTTGCAAATGCAGCACCGATAACCTGTATTGCTGTTGTTGTTGTTGTTGTTGTTGATTTTGTTTGGCATCACAGTGTGTCATTTATCTTGGTGTTGTTCGAAGAGCAGAGAACAGACACATTGCACAAATTCTTTTGTTCTTCCCTCTCTCTCTTCTCTCTGTCTCTTCCTAAGCCACTCGTTCTTTTCTCCCCTCGTTTTGTTTTAACAGTGCACCCCTGCTTGGTGAAAAAGGTAAACATGCTGAAATTAACCAACATTAGCATTGGAGAAAAAAAACAAAAAAACAAGGTGAGTTATCTCTCCAGGTTCAAGGGCACATCATTTAAAATGCAGGTTCTAATGGGCTAATGGCCTGCTGCTTCTAGACCTGCCAGCTCCGACAAACAAATCTGCATGAGAGCGAGGCGATGGCGTATTTGTCAGCGGTGTAAATTTCCCATGAACCAGCATGGAGCCTTATTAGGTTTGTACCTCAGGTCTGTCTCTCTGCCCGTGCACCGGTTAAAGAGAGCAAACAGTAAATTAATTGGGGGGGGGGACTCTTTGGCTTTGTGATTTCCCACTTCGACTTAAAGCAGGGATATTTTTGTCAGCTGTTAATTACTGTCATATGGCAACGCCACCTTTTTTTGTGAGAATCTGGGGGAAATCAAGTCTGTTCAGAGACTGCCATCCAATCACACCTGGTGTCAGAAGAAACAGGAGTATGTTTTTTTTTCCTTTTCGCACTCCGGAGGTATGTTTGATTGGATGTGAAAAGTGTCTAAGAGTGAATGTGTGTGTTGTCTCGGTTTAATTTTAAACTTCATCTTGCTGGGAGAAAATTGTATAACCGTTCCAAACTGTAATTAATGCAGAATTAATAATGCTAATATTTTGAGCATTATACATTCAAGAGTAAAAATTTACAT
Organism: Alosa pseudoharengus; assembly: GCF_046254945.1. Classification (NCBI taxonomy): domain Eukaryota; kingdom Metazoa; phylum Chordata; class Actinopteri; order Clupeiformes; family Clupeidae; genus Alosa; species Alosa pseudoharengus. The sequence continues at coordinate 20,006,200 of NW_027468689.1, read as the reverse complement.
ATAAATAAAGGGGTAGAGGTATACTCTGAATTTAAAGTGAACTTAAATGTGTTCTATTGTGTGGAATTATAATTCCCTAAAAAATTATCACCAGAAAAAAAAATAACATGTAATCTTCCAACAGCATAATGGTTAAAAAAAAATACCATTACCAAATACAGATTTTTGTAATCACTAGCTGAACAGTAGCATTCAAAACCTTAAAAAGTTTCTACCCCCCCACCCCCCCACACACACACACCCTATCGAATGTGTGACCTTCCAAAAACACACAGCAGGAATCGGCTGCAGTGCAGGGGCCGGGCTAGCCTGGCCTCCTGATCTGTGGCACAACAGCATCGGCAGCGGCACGAGCTTATCGGCCACCTCGCATTCCTGGTCACGCCCGGCGATTTGGCAGCCGGAAGGGTGTCATGGAGCCCCAAGTGCCAGACTATGTGGTAAAAACGTGTCGCGTCTGATTGCTGGTAAAAGCACGCTTCACACCGGCCGACAGTAACCTAACGCCACCCAACCCACCGGCTCACTGGATGTCTCTATTTCTTGCTTGACCAGTTCACAGCCTCCCAAGGGGAACCCCCCCCCCCCCCCCACCACCCCCTCAACACCACACCACACCACACAAATGCCCACCCTGCTCCCCTTACAGCCCCCCCCCCACCCCCCCAATTCTCTCCAATGGCCAGTTCCAGGATGACCCCCAAAACAGTGTCTGGAAACGTAACTAACCTCTTTAACCCCTGTCCACCCATCCCACCCTGCCCCACCTAACTCTAATCAATAGCACTCTCCCGTAAACAAGGAAACACTGCGTTGGCATTAATCTCCGCTCCCACCATGCTTGACGTCCACATGCAGTTCACTCCACCAGTTTTGAGGGGGAAAAGGGTAAATACAGAGACGGGGTAGGGAGGGAGAGAGCATGTGCTGTGTGTGTGTGTGTGTGTGTGTGTGTGTGTGTGTGTGTGTGTGTGTGTGTGTATGTGTGTGTGTGTTTGAGGTATAATAATTTGACTCTTAATGTATTAATGACTGGCTGACTAAAAGATATCTTTGTTGTGTGAGAGTGTCTGTGTGTGTGAACGTGTGTGTATAAAGCAGGAGGTGGTGGTGGTGTTTGTGTGTGTGTGGGGGGGGGGGGGTAAATATATAAATAAATGGAAAAAATTGCGGACTTGGAAAGGCTCCCGGAAGCGTGCGACGCCACTGAAAGTCCCGTTAAGAGCTTAATGCCTCTCTCGAAGCTCACACACTCCGCACGGATCACACACACACACACACACATACACTCATACACTCTGCACGGATCCGCTTTTGGAAGCACCGGCGCTGCCATGTGAGCACTTACAGGTGCAGACTTAGAAGGCCGGCCGCAGCCCGATAGCAGGATGCAGGTGTCTGGCTATTGATAGAGTATGAGTGTGTGTGTGTGAAGGAGAGCATGTGTGTGTGTGTGTGTGTGTGTGTGTGTGTTTGTGTGTGTCAGTGACTGTGTGAGTATGTGTGTGTGTGAAGGAGAGCATGTGTGTGTGTGTGTGGGAGAGAGAGAGAGAGAAAGAGAGAGAGACAGAGAGAAACAGAAAGAGAGAGAGAGAGACTGTGTGGGGCATGGGGGTGGGTTGCTTGGGGAGATGGAGTGGTTTGTGTGTGTGTGTGTGTGTGTGTGTGTGTGTGTGTGTGTGTGTGTAAATCAGGTGTTGCACGGTTCGTGTGCTCTCTGATGCGTTGAGGCCTAATTCTCCGCTGTCGCCTGCCACCAACGCTCGCCTCTCTCAGACTCAGTGGCCTGGCCAGGTGTCTGCCCGCGGAGGCCCATTATTATTCATAACAGGTCGCTGTTTTTCAATAACGCATTTCCTCAGGGACTCCTGCCACCTGGGCAATGCACAAATGAACTTTTTCCTCTCTCTCTACCTCTACCGCTGATATTTCTTCCTTTCTAGGGGGGAGGGAGTGTAGCGCACACATTTGTAGGTGAACAAAAGATAAGTCCTTTGAACTAAAGCACTACATATGGATTAAATTTAAACATTTCGTTTGAGATATTTATTTAGTTATATCAGTAAGTACACTACCCGTATGATGTAATATATTAAATGAAACATAAAGAACACAGACTTCAACAACCCTTTAGATTTGCTAATGCAAACATATGATCCCACAGTCATGCACACATCCATAAAAGCAAAAAAAAGAAATACAATAATGCAAAGCGTATTGTTATAAGCTTCCCTTTCTTCTTCAAAAAGCCGGCGCAGTGAGTCTGTCAGCTGTGAGCAGGCAGGCAGTCTGCGCATACCTACACCCAGACCCAGATGCAGACAGGGCGGGTGGTATCATGACAGCACTCTCAGCCCCTTAAAGCCCCTAAACGCCCCAATTACACCTGCTATCCTTTACCACTACCCGCCCTCCTCCACACACACACACACACACACACACACACACACACACACACACAC
>NW_027468689.1:19981238-20001238 GCF_046254945.1 Alosa pseudoharengus | reverse complement strand
TTGGAGAAGGATTGTGAACATACTAACAACTCTAGGCTTATTCCCCTCATCTTTGTGATGGAAGTGGCACACCCTCTATGGAAACTGGCCTCTGTCTGTTTAGTGTCTGTTTATCGTAACGCCTCCAATTATCACCACTTTCATTCGAAAATTCTAAAACAACAATGTTTTTCAATACTTCAAAATAACATTTGATAAATTAACCTTACATTTTTCAGTAGCCATAGGTGTCTAGATTTGAACAAAATCTGTTTTGGTTCTTAACGGGAGCATTTACTGCCTGAAATATCCAATTTTGTTTACTACGCTCGGAGGTTAGTGCTGCCCTGGTGGGTTGCCTATTTACGCCGTTTCAACGGCACATGAACGGTTAGACCAAGAATTCTCGTCATAAAAATTAAAATTCCACTGTAGCGCCAAGCGGATGTGTACATGCAGCCTTACAACACTGTTTACAGCTCTTCGCGTCACGGTAAAATGTAATTTTTGGTACATAGATAATTTAGATACACATATGGCGTGGGTGCTTGCGTTTCTTTAGGAATCCGCCGTCTTGGTTTGTATAGAAATGGATATTAAGTGATACATATACGGTGGAAATACGGGTCCGACGGTAATAGGGGGAGTTCCGATATCTAATTTAGATGTAAAGAGAAGATAATACAGGAAATAATACATGATGTCACTAGTACCAATACTGTACATTAGAAAAGCTTCTGAGGAAAATACTTTTGTCTTGGCAGGCTAATAACCTGCAGAGTGATGGCTTAAGCAGCATGTCCTGATGCATCCACTGAAAACCACCAACCAGACAAAAATGAGCTCTTTCCCTCTAATACTCTTTTCCTTGCTCTCTTTCTCTCCTCCACTCTCTCTCTCTCTCTCTCTCCCACTTTTCTCCTCCTCTATCCCTCTCTCTCTCTTGTCGTACAAAAGCTTTTGGAGAGCGCTTGGCAGGTGCACTGCTCCCAAGCACCACCCGAGATAGCTTTGACACGGTGCCATGAGAGAGGGGCATCCTACAGCCGGGACCACCACACTCCCGGCGCTCCCATGCCAAGGGAAGGGGGGGGCACAGGGCTCCAGGCACCTGTTACCGACAGTTGGACTCGCAGTCTCCCCCAGCAACCCCACCACCCACCCTCTTGCGCGCACACACACACATACACATATATGCACACTCACACACAGTGACAAACACACAACCACATAGACACACCGAATGCACTCACACATACATGTACACACACACAAACATGCACACACACACACATACACATACACACACGCACGCACACACACACACACACACACACACACACACACACACACACACACACACACACACATCCACCCACCTTCCTCTCTCTCCCTGTCCTCCCCGCGCACACAGGAAGGGATTAATACAGTTGGAGGCGGACTCCATCCCTTCCTCCATCCCTCCACCCTCCTGTGCCAAGGCCATCATGTGGGATTTTCCACCATGGTGAAGGAAGAAGAGAAAGACCACAACCAAAATGGGGGGGGGGGGGGGTGTTGAGGTGGGCTGTGTGTGTATGCGGGGGGGGGGGGGGTTGGTAGTGTGAGTGGAGGGTTGGGGGGGGTTGGTGATGCAGGTCTCGTTCCGTTAGGTTAAGCGCTCTTTTTTTTTTCCTCGACAGCATGAAGACACACGGCCACACGCAGAGAGAAAATCTGGACACTGCTGTCCGGCGCCGCACTACCTGACTGCGCGGAGCCATCCCCCTTTCTTTCCAGGTCATGCACACATTTGACATTGGCCTGTGTACAAATGCGCCAGGCATCGGGGCCAACTACATTACGGTATAGCCAATCTAACCAGGACCAAGACCCCCACAGTTACAGGTCTGTCTCACAAAGACAAGACCGGGCCTCAGCCATCCATGCCACCCAAATAATACCATTTATTTAAGACTTAGAATGGTACATTGTTAACCTACGTACATAATATCACATACGACAGCTATTTAATGCTTTAAATTTGGGCTTTTTTACAATAACAGTGACACACTAACATAACATGATACTTTTTCAAGTTCATCTTTTGCTAACTGGGAGGTTTTTAATCTGAGAAACCTTCACATTTATATTGTTCATAGGTATATGGGTGGGTGTTTAATGTAGGACAAAATCTATTTTTGACAATGTCATTGAGTCTGATCATATTGAGAATGACATGCTATCTGTTCTGAGTCCTGGCTGGTATTCTTGGACTTGTTTTCCCAGACTGTACAATTCAGGTCCTTGTCTCATTCGGTTTAACACCTGATTGGAAGAGGATTTGACAGAGGTGGAATGGAAAGGCTAGGCGTTGAACACCCCCTTCACCCTCCACCTCCCCCTCCCCTTTTGCTATTTTGGCCTCGAATCAGAGAATAAAGACAGAAGGTTGGCTGCATGCTGTTCCAGTCACCTTTCCCTGGAGATGCGGAGACGTCATTAGTCCAGTCACAGATTGGCACCTGTCACGGCGGCTGTGTTTGTGACGTGCGAGTAACGCAGTCGGACAGCTTGATGCACACCTCCTGGGGAAGCACTTGTGGCACTTCTGACCTTTGTGACGGACTGAAGCATAAATCGAGAAGAAAAACACTCATGTTTGTCACTAAAGGGTGAGGAGAATAACAATACCTCCTGAATATCGGCATATTCTTTTCATTTCAACGCAGAATAACTTATCATTGATAACATTCAATTGAAACATTTTGTATATCCCAAACAGATTGTTATATAGTATAGTATATTATATAGTATAGTTATATATAAAACAGGTATATAAAAATATCCACGGCAATATGAAATATTAAACAGTTGCTCTGTGGTTTGAGAAACAAAGAAAGTGATATTTCTTGAACACCCTTACCTGAACCGAAAATCAAACAAACAGATGTCTCAATAAGCCTTTCCGCTGATAGTCTCTGTTGTTGTTATAAAATAATAACAGAGACGACAAATAGACTGCACCCACTCGGTCCGTATAGGTTTGGAACCTGTTAGTGCCCTTGTCAGACTGTGATTTACAATGGCGCCAGCGGCAGGAGTAGAGGTGGATAAAAAAAGCCAGGGCGGACAGCTTATGGTATCAACCTTGGCTGTAATCATAATAAAGGCCGACAGAACGTGTGTGAGGTTGGAGGGACGTGCGGAAATGACCTTAAGACAATGAGTGTGTCAGGACGCATCCTCCTCAAACTAGCCCTGAGTTCCGACAGGCACGCCATGATGCTAGCTGTCACTCAATCGCACTGCAGGTACTGCTTCATCTCTCTCCAGAACAACACGTGGGAATTGTAAATCCATTTATTCTTTTCATTTTATTCTTTTAAGGTATGTACTTATTTTATTTTATTTTTATTTTTAGCATTTCAACAGCTCAGCTGAGGGTGTCTCAGTGAAGTTTAAAGACAAACATATTTTAAAGCAGATCTTTCTGTCAGTACAAAGTCCTTTGGGTTTCTATCAAAACAAAGAGGACTCTTTCACTCTCTCTCTCTCACACACACACACACGCACACACACACAAAGGCTCAAAACACCATTTGTCATCCCGTTGCTTGATGTCCATGTTTGCCTTGTCCACTGCACAAGAGAGAGCACATGCAATGCATCACCATGTGATTTCTGACAAGTGGGGGGAGGAGGAAGGTAATAACTTTAGGAAACCTCGTCGGACTGTTACTTTCCCTCTCACTGGCCCGCCTGTTATGTCAGCCATCGATCTGGCCGAAGACAACTCATTTCACCGGCCTGACACGCCGTGATGGACCCGTGCCGCAGACCTGACTTGTTTGAGACCTTCCATTTCTCCGCTCCGCAGCACCAGTGTCCCGTGCTTGGGAAGTCTATTGATTTGTTTTGGATGGACAGCTCGAGAGGAAGGCCGCACTTTTTTCTTTCTTTCTCTCTCTCTCTCTCTCTCTCTCTTTCTCTCTCTCTCTCTCACACACACACACACACACTTGCTGTCTGCTCTTAAAAGTCCCTGTTTTACAGCTTACCATGCATTTGAAATTCAAAGTGGAAAAAAATGCATTTTCTTCTCCCTTTTCTTCTTCATCTTTGTGTGTGTGCGTGTCTCTGTGTGTGTGTGTGTTTCTGTGTGTGTGTGTGTGTGTGTGTGTGTATGTGTGTGTGGGCTATTCTTGGTGCTTTTGGCCTGCAGGTCACACAGGTCATCTTGTTTTTAAAGCAGTGTTCAATCCAACACCTGACCCTCGGGCGCTGGAGAAGGGAGGAATACAAAAAGTGACAAGCCGCCCAAATGGGCAAGAAAAGATGAGTAAAAAAATATTCATGTGCCCTGATTAAATATTCCCCCACTTGTCTACTCAAAAAAAAAATGGAAGAACAAAACACACACACACGCACATAATCTGGACATCTAGGTTATGCTAACACACGTTAAGATAAAGTGAAAGGAAGGAAGACTGCTTAAATTCATCACGGTGAACATGTGTGGCCGCGTTTTGGTGTGGCGCCTAGGTCTCCAATGCAAATTGCTCTGTCACTTCATTTTGAGGAGGGAAGGGGAGACGAGGGGAATTCAGGCCGAACCCTCCATGCTAGCATTGGGAGCACCTCAGGCAAAACGGAGCCTCAACCTGAACTCGGGAGTTGGCTTTTTTTTTTCTTTTTCTTACCACAACCATGCTGAAAGAAATAGCCCTGAGCCATCTCTTTTTGTGTGTGTGTGTGTGTGTGTCTGTGTGTGTTGCTTTTTTCCCCCAGTTCTTGTAAGAGTCCAAGGAATTGAGGCAAGAAAAGGTAATTCCTTTGCAAGAGAGCTTATTACCGAGATTTCCCCTTTGTTCCGACGCGATTTCATTGATCCAAGGTGAAACAGGAGACAGCATCTCAGGCACACATGGAGGTAACAGAGAGCGCAAACTCAAAGAAATAAATGTGTTTGGACGTCTGTGGACTTCCCATCAGTGTTCAAGGCAGTGTCTTAATTCAGATGTGATCTCTGGCGCGGCGAACGGATGCAAACAACACAGAGAGCCTCTGAAGGACACATCACTTTTACCTTTTACTTACTTCCACATTCCCCCCTCGGGTAAGTTAGAAACAACAGCCAAGACTGGCACTGGGAGAAAACAACCCCCCACCCCCTCCCCTCCCATCCTGCTATGTGCAGCGAACACCAGGATGAGTCTCTCTTACAGACACACACACACACACACACACACCTATGCATACACACAAACACACATACACACGCAGGACACCCGGATGACTAACAAACACACACACACACACACCAGGATGCCAGTGGCCCAGATCTGTATCAGATGAGGGCCAAGGCTATTACCATGTGAGCAGCCGTCTGGCCTTACTGCTCTACCCTCCCCACCCCCCCACCCCCCACTTTAACACCTTATCCAGGCCAGACACTTTAAAGCGTCAAAAACACAGAAGCGAGTGAGTCACAGGATGAGAGAGTCACGCAGCACTAGGAAGAGAAACTAAAGGAGAAGGAGAAGGAGAAGAGAAAAGTTCATTAAACACCTAGGGGATTATGCCTGTGTGGCGCGCCGTGCCACGCCGCTCTGCACCGCGCTGGTGAGGGGGGGGCCTGACATCTGCACTCGAAACGGTTAAACCTTTCACACCTGCTGCCGTTCCGCTGACAAACCCCCGCCATCTGAGCCCGCCGGAGAAGCCACTCGTGCCTGCCTGCCCACAGCGCCCACTCCCTTCACCTGACTCTAATGAAATCAGCCAATTTAGCTGAAACATAAGTTGTGTGTGTATGTGTGTGTGTGTGTGTGGGGGGGACAAATGTGTGTGTGTGTTGGGGGGGGGGGGGGGGTTCGGTTGGATGGTAGATAGCAGTGAGGCGTTTATTTAAAGTGGAGTTTCTACTTCAAAGGGCCTAAAGAGCGTCAGTCAAGCACGTCGGAGGAGTTACGGGGAGGCTGGGAGAAATCTGTAAACCACTGGAGCCGAGAGCCGACGAGAGGAGAGGAGCTAGTCACCTCATCAGAAATAGATTTCATAGCTCCCGTTGGTCTAATCCTGACAAGCTCCCTTCTGGCTCCTGGCAGCGCACACCGCACCGCACCGAGCGTCTCGCCTACTGCCCTCCCCGCATGCATAGGTACATATTTTTATCACACGGGAGGGAGAGGGAGGAAAAAAGGAAGATATTCTGCTGAAGACATTTCGGGGGGTGGAGGAGGAAGGGGGGGGGGGTAATGTATTCATCACTTTGGGAAAGAATGGCTATCAGGCAAGATGAGCGGAACGGTTGGAGAGGGCTGGGATACTGTATAAGCAGTTGATTAGAACAAAGATCCATCGCCCCTCCCACCCCTCTTACTGGGGAGAGGATGGGGGGGGGGGGGGGGGGGAAACTCCTTCTGCTTGTCTTCTAAGTGGCTTAAAAATCAATATTCCAACTCCAGGAGCCTTCAAAGTCCTCCAAAAGTAGCCCAAGTGAAAATACATGTTTGGAACAAGCTGCAGAATCATAATCAGTTATATGGTTTTGATCAAAATTATGCTAGAATCAAACCAAAACTAAACTAAATGGAATAAATAAATAAAAACAAACTGGACAGCCAACAAAACTATAGATGAAAAACATAATCAAGCTGTACAAAAATATCAATTCAGCTCAATTAAAGTAAATTTAGGCCTTTTCAATCATTCATTGTTTTTGCCAATATCTAGGATTCGGTTAATTATATGCCATTGTCTTGCAATTGTTTTGCCGCAATCAAGCGAGACTGCAGCTTAAACATTTGGATGGGATCCACAGCGAACAACAGGACAAGTTTACACTCAACATTAAGATTCAAAATATTTGAATAAGGCCAACCTTCTGTAATTGCTGTGTAAAATGAGATTAACTTGGAAATTCACAAGTAGCACCTCCCTGACAATAAACGCTATTTCACCAGTCTTCAGTCTGTTCCAAGGAGCCATGGAAACATCTGGTTAATAAGAGCAAATGTCAGCTAATTATTTTGCCAAAAACGTGCTCTTAATTGATCAACTAGGGACCACAGTGGAACAGAGCATGCATATCCTCTTTCAGACGGTGAGACCAAGAAGGAGAAAAAAAAAGAAGAAAACATTCAGTGATTGAGCATGAGCTGCTGTCTCCAAATGGCTTATGGCTCAAGCAGAGCACAGCTCAGCTGTTTATTTGCTTTCACCACGAGCTGATGCAAACATCATGTCATATGTTCTTGGAGGTACATTGATTTTCTGTGAAAATAATTTGAACAAGTGAACCATCTAATTCAGATCCCTCTCCAACACACGCGCTGTCCATTGCCCCTGGTGCCTGTGTTCTCACTGGTGCATTGGGTTGGGGAGGGGGCGGAGGAGTGTTGGGAGGCATTTGGGGAGACTGGTGAGGAATCTGGGGAGGCGGGCGGTCAGGACACATTGTACCCCCCGGCTAGCATGTACAGTCTTCTCCAGCAGCCCTGGCTGTCACTTCCAGGTAGACCGTTGAGCAGGAGCACGGTGTGCCCTCGGGACTGCCCCAATCTGGGTTAATACCCCCTAGATCTGGCCCCTGGAGGGTATGTGTGTGTCTATGGGGTGGGGGTGGGGGGTGGGTTGTGTTTGCGGGGTGCCGTCTCGCCTCACAGACAGAGAGCGGTCCCTCCCATTAGACCCCCCCTCCCACCCTTGTTGCTCCAACTCAACCCCCCATCACCCCCAACCACCACCACCCTTAGTCCTTGATACGGCACATCATTGTTTCCGATTAGGAGGGAGGAGATAAAACAGAATTGACGTGGAGCTAAACTCAAGCTCGACTAAAAGGAGCTGGCCGAGTCGAGCCAGGAGAAGGAGAAGCTGTTTCAGGCTGCAACATCAAAGCTGTCTTTTTTCCTTCGCCTCTCTCTCTACGCTACACTCTTTCTCATTTTCTCTCTTCATCTTTCTTTCTTTCTCTCTCTCTCTCTCTCTCTTTCCCTGTGCACGACTCTCCGACTAGGGTCTCGAGAGGCATGTCTTTACTCAAGTTTTTCCATGGGTAAGTTGGAGTGCTTCTTCAGAATCTATTCAGCGGCGTCTACTGAGGAGTGCGGTGACCAGGAGAGGCAGACAGCTAGAGCAAGACAGAGAACGAGAGAAAGAGGGAGAGAGAGAGAGAGAGAGGGAGGGGGAGAGAGAGAGAGTAAAAGAGAACGAGAGAGAAAGACAGGGAGGGAGAAGAGGTAAAAAAGAAATCTTCCACTGGCAGAATGGACTGGGAAAAACTCAAGCATGACTAAAAAGTACATTCAGCGCCAGTCAGTGAATTTTGCTCCCTATTTGTCACTGCCACCTTGGAGAGCCGCAAGCATTAATAATGCATGGGAGCAGGGAATGTATTAGCGGTTATCCTAGCGGAGAGAGAGCCCAACAGGGACTGCACACCAGGCTGTTAGGAGCGAGGGGAGTGGGGCAGGGCCGAGCCGAGCCGGGGGCAGAGGTGTGGAGAGCAGGGGAGGGAGGTGACCGGAGGTGTAAGGAGAGAAAAGCTTTGGTGATCCTGTGCCGGCCCTCTTATTTATTGAAGAGATTTTGGTGTAGTAGTGGAGGGTGGAGGTGTGTGTGTGTGTGTGTGTGTGTGTGTGGGGAGGGGGGGTTGAGTGTGTCAGGTGTGGTGCCCCCCATCCTTGTCCCCCCCTCACCCCTCCGCGATTCAATGCACCATCCTGGGGAGCCGAGCCATCGGGCCCCTGGTCCCTGGGAAGGGGGTCCCTGTAATTGAGTTCATTGATCAAACACGGGGAGACGAGCGCCGGCGCGGGCCCACCCTCCAGGGCTTGCCTATCTCATCTCCCACCTTTGTCTAACACAGCCAGAGAAATAGCCCCGGTCCAGCTCCGGCCTCGCCGCCGCGTCCCATCGGCTAGGTAAATAAAGTAACCGCGCACAAAAAACACTCCCATCATTCAATTTGTGCAAGAATGTCTTTCCTTTTTCTATTTCTTCCTATCTGTTTTTTTTTTTGTATTCGTTTTTTTTTTTCCCTCCTTACCCCGTGCATGTCAGGTTTAATTTGTTCGGCCAGCCAGAGTACAAAGCCACTGACAGGTCTGTATAGGGAAAAGGAAAACACAAATTCCCTTTTCTGATGTATCCTGAGCACAGTGGGAACTGAATAAAAGACATAAACACACAAAAAGCTTAACCCCCCCTCTTCTGCGCTCTTACATGGGCTCCAGAGGACCTCCATCATCAGATGAGAAAGACTCAAGAGACTCTAGTTTGATTGTATCTCCACAATAGGCTCAATCTAATGATAAGTACACAGATTTGTATGGGGTGCCGTCAAAGCATCCAATCTGGTTTGGATGTGACGGCAGTTGTATACTGTAGCTAGTCAACTACGCAAAAGTTTACTTTATTTGTTATACAAAAAAAAAATCCACAGTAGGTGCTGGGATGAAAAGAAATCCATACTAAAGTCGATACATGGTTTTGGAGTTGGACTTCTGAATGTGAGGCTAACCGGTCGGATCCCCTTTGATGAAAACAGCAAACAGTAAACAAAAAAATCAACAGTGCCACTTGACAATGAAAACATGTTAAGCTCTTGTAATGGCAAGCCAAAAGCCCTGTTATTTTTTCCCTTTGTCATTTATTGTCATATTTTGGCCTTTCTTCTGTAGCTCTCCCCAGAATCCACCTTCATTTTCCGCCAAGTGCTCACAGCTTTACAGAAAAAAAAAGAGAGGGAGAGAGAGGGAAAGAAAGAGAGACAGAAAAGACAGAAACGAAGAAAGAAATAAAGGTATAACAGTTGTGCCTTCAGATGGGAGGCTAAGCCTTTGATCACATCACTTAGCTTTCTAACACTGTGCCTGGGCCAAGTCACTAATGAAATTCCGCGGCCTGCAGATAGGCCTGGAGGCTGAACGTGACACAGTCCATCTGCTGTTCAAACTCCTCGTTTCAGGCGCGCACACACTCGTCTATGTGTGTGTCTGTGTGTGTGTGTGTGTGTGTGTACGTGTGTGTGTGTGTGTGTGTGTGTGTATGTGTGTGTGTGTGTGTGTGTGTGAGTCTGGTCTGCTTCGTGCCCGCTGCCAGTATCTCTAAACGGGGCTCCACGGCCACTAACACACACACATCTATGAGCCATATTCAGGACAACAGCAGAGAGGCATAAACACTGTTGTGTTATTATGTGCATCCCAGAGCTACAGAGTGTTAATGGAGAGCATTTCAACACATTAAATCAAAGGAATGACTTTAACATGACAGCTTCCAACAACACTTAAGATAATCAGGAAATTTATTTATAACCAAAACTGTAACCTATTTATATTTTACAAGATTGTTCTGTTTCTCTGTTCCAAAGTCTAGTGACATTATTATCTAAATCATGTAAAAATAACGTAAATATACTATACTCTCAGTAGCCTATATTTGTAGTAAATCTGTGAACTTGTGAATTACTTACAGCTGCATACATGTATATAAAAGTGCACAATACATTTTTAGTGTTTCCCAGACAAGACGGCCCATGGCACAGTGGCGTAAAATCTGATAAGGATCTTGACATTATTATAACATAATGTGCATACTATTTTCTCATTTCAAGTTCCTTTGATGTTGAATCTTATCTATTTTTAGTGAGATAAAAAATACATTGAGCCAAGATACATTTTACAATAATCTTGAATCTGAAAATCAATTCTTTTTAGCGTCTTTTTTTATTAACTACAGTAGTTTTGTTAACAGTCTGCTGACATCCTCCGCAACTTATTGAGACACTTCCCACTGTGCACCCCTTTCAGATAATCACACACACACACACACAGGCACTTTCTCTCTCTCTAAACAAGTCCCCCAATGCCAAATTATGTTGTTCAGTGCCAGAAAACAAGCATCTGGGTCTGGTCCTGTACAAAACATGGCCACATTTCCAGACACACACACACATTGCAGACGAGCCACTGAGATCCTATCTGATGCCTCCCAGCTCTGAAAGCACTCTTGCAATTTCCAATAAAGCAGACCCAGCTTTACTAGGAGCCTAAGGCCATCCCTGCAGGACGTGTTTTGAGGCATTACAGCGTGTACGGCTCGCGCTGGAGATGGATGCTAGCAGCCAGGCTCGCTCCAAATTGACTCACCAGCACAAACTCACCACAGCATTATGGCATTACGAGCCACTTCCAAACAGCTTGGTCATTTTTTTGCCCCCCCCCCCTCCTTTTATCGCTCGCTCGCTCGCTCTTTCTCTCTGTCGGTCTCTTTCTCCTCCTCTCTAACTTCTTTACTTCAATCATATTTCCGCTCGCACTATCAGTTGCTGTGGGTCTGATTCGCCACAAAAGATAGACTGAGTGCCACTCGAGTGTAATCTGCTCTCCGAGTCAGTGATGGGCACACAGCATGCACACACACACACATTCGCATACACACACACACACACGCACCACATTGCAATGCTCTGGCATTGATTTGCATTTGATTACGTTACACATTTGATCTTTTTTAATGACAGCGAGGCGAGGAGTTCAATTGCAAAGATCAGAGCTCCTGATGTTCGAACGCCCTCGTCTTTAAAAGTTGAAAGTGATTTATCAAATCTATGTATTAACGATTCAAAGGGGCGTACAGTACAGTACAGCCTCTACTACCCCAGTCAAAAGTATAGGAGATTTTAACTTAATATTTCAACAGGCTTATGTATGTATAAAAGACCTCAAATAGAGATCCTTTTTTTCTTCTGTTTTTTTCCCCTCCTGCAGAAAGGAGGGAAAGTCGTGCATTCAAATACTGAGTCTGGGATCAAAGCGTAACATCCGCAATGAGGAAATTCAGTGTTGAGATTCCTATCCGTGCGGGTGCTGCTGTTGCCTTGGTGCAAAGTGAATCTCCGCCAGCTGCCTCGGTGCATGGCACAGAGAGGTGTGAGCTAGCAGCTTAGATAATCAGGTAAGCGAGCGCTCAGGTGATACCCAAAAGATGAGAGGAGGTGAGGTGAGGTGAGGCAAGGCGTGCTGACCTGGGAAACGCACGTGCAAACGCTAAATGAACGCAACGGGGAGCTTACAGCTTTTCTTCCACCTTCCAATGCACTTCACATCTCATTTCTCAGCTGAAAGAATTTGCCTACATAATCACCTGTGCTGATGGTGCAGTGCCAGTCTTTCACAGCTTAAATAAGGCTGTGTGTTTAAAGCAGTGTAAACTCATCTGTAGGATGCCAAGGACATTTTTTTTTTTAAAAGGGACTGAGAGGCAAGAAGAAAAAAAACGGTAATTCAAGCGGATGGTTTGGTAGTTCTCTATAGGCACAATAAACTGTGAATACAAAACAATGTGAGGTGTGTGTGTGCGTGAGTATTAGACCCAGAGAACATATGTGTGAGAGGATGCTTAAATGTGTGACAACTCATGTGTGTGTGTGTGTGTGTGTGTGTCTGTAGGTTTATGTGAATTCGTATAAGTGTGTATGTGTGTGAGTATGTGTGTGCGCCTGCATGTGAGGTGTGTGTGTGTGTGTGTGTGTGTGTGTGTGTGTGTGTGTGTGTTTTGTGTGTAGATTTATGTGAGTATAAGAGTATCTGTGTGTGTGGGTGCGTGTCGAGAGGTGTGTGTGTGTGTGTGCGTGCGTGTGTGTGTGTTATAGATCGACAGTGGTCCGTGCAGTGGAGCGTGTGTTGTCAGAGGTTGCCCGCTCTTTGATTCCAGCAGCGTGGAGCCGGCCGCGGTTCACCTCCCGTCCTCTCAACTCATTTATCTTCTGACAGTCGGCCATTCTCTCTCCTCTGTCTGCATCAATCATTTTCAATCACATTCAGCCTGCATCTACTCACGGCAGACACTCCAACACACACTCACACACACACACACACACACACACACACACACACACACACGCAATCATGCACATGCATGGAAAGACCTAAACAAATACAAGCAAAATAAAATGTCAACACAAAAATGCATGCACACAGTAACACAGGGAAACACACAAACCCACACCCATAAAAACAAACACAATGACACATACACTCAGAAAACAAACACAAATCCACTAAACAGAAAAAAAGATACACAAACATACACATACACAAACGTAGACTCTATACACAGACGCGTGGACAGCTCATCAGACTTGGCCCACCAGCATTTCTATGTCCACCAACTTTGTTTTTGCATTCACCTCATTACAAAGTGAAACTTTCTTGTTTGTTTGTTTGTTTGTAGTTCTGTGCTCTGTTTTGCGTGTCTTGGATGGAGTGCAAAGTCCCATCCACTTTGCAGGTCAAACACACTGCAAAGGCATTTTCAGAGCTGCAAAATGTCTGGGGGAGGGTGGTGGGGATGGGTGGTGGGGATGGGGGGGCTTTGTACAACAATGCAGGTCTGAGACAATGTTTACCCTGAGTGGAGCATCGCTGGAGCATAGCCTCGGCGGGAGGGAGCCTGGTCGCCCCCCCCCCCCCCCCCCTCCAACCCTTCCTCTTCCAGCCCAGCAGCTATCCCAAGGCAGGGTTTTAATGATGGGGGAGTGGGTGGGTGGGTGGGGGGGGGGGGGTGGTGTTGGACGGAAGGGTCTGAGGGGAGGGAAGCAGAGCTCTTGAGTGGAGTTTTGCACTCGCTCTCTCTCTCTCTGTCACTCGCTCTATGTGTGTGTGTGTGTGTGTGTGTGCGTGTGTGTGACATACAGACAAGGAGAGAGAGAAAGAGACAGACAAATAATAAATGTGTGTGTATGTGTGTGTGTGTGAATGACTGTGAGTGGTCTGTGTGTGACTTATAAAAACAAGGACAAAGTGAGTGGAACAGAGAAAGAAAGAGAGAGCTAATAAGTGTGTGTGTTTGTGTGTGTGGGTGTGTGACAGACTGTGATTGGTCTGTGTGTGTGTGTATGTGTGTGATAGACAGAGGGAGAAAAAGAGAGATAGACAGGTATGTGAGAAAGATGACTGCATTGCAGAAGAAGAATGTGGTATTTGTGCTCTGTGTGTATGAGTGTGTGTGTATGTGTATGTATATGTATATGTAAAAGAGTATATACTCTTTTGATCCCGTGAGGGAAATTTGGTCTCTGCATTTATCCCAATCCGTGAATTAGTGAAACACACTCAGCACACAGTGAACACACAGTGAGGTGAAGCACACACTAATCCCAACGCAGTGAGCTGCCTGCTACAGCGGCGCTCAGGGAGCAGTGAGGGGTTAGGTGCCTTGCTCAAGGGAACTTCAGCCGTGCCTACTGGTCGGGGTTCGAACCGGCAACCCTCCGGTTACAAGTCCGAAGCGCCGAAGCACCAGTAGATCACGGCTGTGTGTGTTTGTGTGTGTGTGTGTGTGTGTGTGTGTGTGTGTGTGTGTGTGTGTGTGTGTGTGTGTGTGTGTGTGTGTGTGTGTGTGTGTGTGTGTGTGTGTGCGCGTGCACGCGTGTTTGTCTGCTAAGCATAGAGGTCACCAGCTCTGGCTGGTCAGGCTTTTCTGGGCCCATGGGCTGTGGCCGGCTCCACTTAGGTCTCCATCCCCAGTCTGCTAGCGGGAGGCCGGTCTGAGAGAGAGACCAGAGGCGGTGAGCGGGCAAACGGGGGAAATGAATAGAGGCTCTCGCATGGAGACGCCGAGACACCACAGATTCACATCAGCATGTTGTGTCTTCACAGGCAAATTGGACGGCCGATACAGATCTGAGGCAAAACAGAGTGGATTTTGAGCAGTGTAACACAAACGTGTTGGGGACAAGTCTCTCCCATGCTCTGTGGAATCTGTGTTTAATATGAGCGAAAATAACCCTGAGGCAGGGAAGATTAAAGAAAACAGTGAGTACAATCATGCGAAAGACAAAAGCCTGGTTTTAGAGCTTGGTTTCATGTGGTTCCTCCTGTGTTCCAGCAGTGTATTACACCTCTAAAACCTATTTTTGTTCCTCAAAATAATATATTCAGTTTTGTTTCTCCTTAATGAATCAAATGTATCTTTACACCCTCTTCCTCAGTTCATGAATTGGGATCTATCTTTCCACACTCTCACTCATTGCTCACCTACTGTAATGTTATTTTTGGCTGACCTAGTATTATCAGATGCTAGACAAACTTGTTTTAGAACATTTTTGCTTCTACATGCTACACAATTGCAGATTCTGACATTCAAGTAATTCAACCATACATGTTTGAAATGGAATCAAATTCTGAAGATGATGAAAAGCTAATTTTACAAGGTCACCTACAAGTTGAAGTGTAGGCTAATGTAATTATCCCCTTTCTAACCCTTTCAGTAAAGTCATTATAGCCTAAAAGTAAACAATATTAAATGAGCCCTCAGCTTGACAAAACAATCCACATAGCTAATTGTGCTGTAAGATCTTAGATAAACGTTGTTATTACCTTTGACATGCTAGCTAGCTTATCTAGCAAAGGTTAACATGACATCAAACAGCGAAACGTGAATGTTGGAAAGAACTTGTTCTCAGCTCTGACACGATAGCTAGCTAGTCTTGTGCTTTATGAAGAATTGCCCCACCTTCCACCTTCAGGATTGGTTCCACGCCCATTACATAATGCTGTTTGAATTTGCCTCCTAGGGCTGTGCTTTGTTGATCACAGATCCAAAGCTGAAATCCTTAGCTATGACATTGATTGCTTATTTTGCTTGTGATGTGAAACACAATAGACACCATGTGGACATGTTAACAACATTAGAAACAGGATTTCCATCAGAAGGGGTCTAACCAACTAACTAGAAGGGGTCTAACCAACTAACTAACCAACATGAGAGAGTGAACTGTGTTAGCTAAATATCGTGAACGCGACAGTGAACTGTGTTAGCTAAACATCGCTAACATGACAGAGTGAACTGTGTTAGGCAAACTTCCCAAACAGGACAGGGGTGGTGTTATTGTATCGGGATTGTAGAGTGACTCTCTTTCTCTCTTTGCTAACAGCACTGAATAACATTGTAGTAAATGACACTGTCAAAGATGACATTTAGGAGTTTTGCAAACCAATCTGTGAGATAGCTAGGCTAATGGGATGACTGGTGTGAAACTGGAAGCATTGTGAACAGGTCACCCTTTCCGTTTTGCGTGTTTCTTTTCTCCGACTCTTGTCTTCTCCATTGCTCTTTCACTCTTTTCACATCCTTCTTTCTTCCTTCTTTCTTTCTTTCTTTACCCCTCTCTCCATGTCTCTCTATCTCTCTATTAAGACCCGTCATCTGGAAATCATTTTTTGTTCTTTTTTCTTTTCTTTTTTTTTCACGGCTGCAGACAATTTTTGCAAAGTTAAACTCAATTTTATCCATTATGATGTGCCATTATTTGGCAACAAAGGAAGGTTAGCCTCAAACTGTCAGCTTTTTTCTCTGACAGGTTAAATGATTCCGGGAAACAATGTTGATGTCAGATCTCAGTAAAGTTCTGTGAACTACATTTAAAAATCTACAGCGCAGCGCTTATACGGACCAACAGTGATCATGAGCATTGTTTGTTTCTACTGGCAGAGTAATTTGGCAACAGCTATTGCTCAAGTCAACACACAAAGCCCCCGAAAAATCAAAAAGATTTTTTTTTGTCTTTTCCGCTTCCTGATGTGCCATGATCTAGAAATATAACAAAAAAGTATTAAATTAACGAGCAATCTATGTCTGGTCACACATGTTCCTCTCTGTGAGGGAAACAAGCCATGATATTACCAGCATCTGGACTGCACTGACTGGACAGTGGTGGAGCGGTCAGCTCCACATTGTCCTAATGACTCTGTGGACATGCTGTCCAAGTCAGTTAATCACCAGTCTCACAGACCAACGAAGAAACTTTCAAAAGAGTTTGGGAGTGGCGGCGGTGGTGATTAAATAAATAAAAAGTGGCAAAAACAACCCAAAAGGATGAAAGAGAGATAGGAAAAAGAAAATAAAAACAGATTGTGTCCTGACAGAATCCTGTAGTAAAAAAAGATCAGAAATGTAAACAGACGCTCCCCACACCACAGCTAGTGTGTCGAAGTCCCTGTTCCACAGCCAGTGTGCTGCGAGTGTCATGCCATCCATAGCATACAGGGCTCTATTTGGGCCCAGCGCGCTGTTTGAGAAACAAACAAACCGAGACATCAGTAGCACGCCTTCGGCTGAAGGCGTCAGATCTACCATGGTGGCACACTGATTTAAAATGCTTATTTTGTTTTTTACCCTTTCCCTCTTAACAGCCAAAAGCAAAATTGTGTTCCTGTGTATGTGTAAGTTAGAGTGTGCATGTGGTGTGTGTGTGTGTGTGTGTGTGTGTGTGTGTTAATGGGGGGAGGTAACACAGTAGAGGATACAGGGGGAAATGAGATACAGGTTGGAGATAAAGGAACATAATCACAACAAATGACCCTTTATTATTACAGATGCAGATGATAGGGCTCAGCCATGTGGCAGGATGCCCGGGGAGGAGGGGGTGGTGTGTGTGTGTGTGTGTGTGTGGGAAGGGGAGAGTAGGTCCGTGTCAGTTTACTTTACACACCAAAACCCGTCAGGCCTGGAAGTCCTTTCTTACATGGGTCAGGAGTGAGAAGCGAAAGTGTATATTTTCTCGTGTGTGTGTGTGTGTGTGTGTGTGTGTGTGTGTGTGTGTGTGTGTGTTTAGCAATGCAAGTGAACATGCAACCTCACAATGCAGTTCTTCCACTACCTCACATTCCTCATTGCATTTTTTCTCAGCCTGCATTCCAGCATAAATGTAGTTTGTGTGTGCGTGCGTGTGCGTGTGTGTGTGTACCATAACTTGTTTTTACAGTGTAATAATTGCCTTACCACATTTTTGGGTGTTTGGTGTGGTAAATATTTATTGTGCAAAAACATGGGAATTGCCTGTAATTAAGTGCTGCTTTAATCCTCCGTTAAGTGGTATGTAATCAAATACTGTGTCCCGTTAAGTATTCACATCCGGCAGCAAGTGAATGGCCCACAGTGTGTTTTAGGGAGGGGGGAGGGGGGGTGTCAGAGGGAGGCTGGATCATACAGGCCAAAAGTTCAGTGTTGGTGTAGGTTTCAAAGTCACACACACACACACACACACTTTCTTACACACACACACACACACACACTTATGTACACATACACACAGTTACTTACATACACACACACACTTTTTTTTTTTTACCAGAGCACTGGCTCCCACTCCCGTTCCCAACACTGAGCTCGGGGGCTTTGTCCTCCTGCTCCCCAAAGTGAGCTGGGGGCTTTGTACCCGCGAACATGGGGCCTTACTCCAAAGCTTTGGGAAAATAAGCCGATAGGAGCGGAAGTGTTGGCTTATCTCTGCACAGGAACTGGCCAGGCAGGAGGACTGGGGGTTGTGGGGGGTGGGCGGAGAGAGGGTAACTGTGTGTGTGTGTGTGTGTGGGGGGGGGTGGTTGGGACACACTCGCACACACACTCTTGCCCAGGCAACGTTTGACCCTTCACTCAGAGGAAACCGCACTGGTGTTAGGTGACCTTACCTGGCTGTGAATCTGTCAGTCACTTGAGAGAGGGAATTCCTCTCTGGTATGTCCGACCGCAGGAACAACCGCCCGCCCCCCCCCCATTGCTCATTCCCTCTACACGGCCTACTAGGAGCTTCATTTGCAGAGCGCCTCAGTCTCTGCAGATGAGACACACACAACAAACACACAACACACACACACACACACAGTCAAAAAACCCTTCAAGAAGTGTGTGGTCGGTGGAGTCAACACTTGTGAAGAGGTTCTTGGGAAAACGCAAACAAACAAGCTGCCTCGAGAGTCACTCACAAATAAACACACACGAGCAGAGGACACGCTGGCGGGCAGAGTCTCCGTTCCGAGAGAGAGAGAGAGAGTGCGGGGCGAGCGAGCGAGAGAGAGAGAGTCTCCACTTCACACCACTCGGACGCTCATTTGACCAGCAGCCAAATGTGGGATTGACTTCCTCAACCGTGCTCGGACGGTTCTCACGGTAGACGTGCACGGCGCATGGCGGAGCACATCCATCTTGTTGGCACGGTGCAGCGGTGTCGGTGGTGGCTACGCCGGCTCCTCTGCTCACCGAGGCCGCGGCTCACCAGTGAGGGTAAACAGCTGGCTGATGGATGAAGCTCAAGGTGCGCAGTCACCTGAAGCAGCTGTTTGAAGTCGTTTACACACACACGCGCACACACACCAACCCCTCAGTGCTCCGCCACAGGCCTATGTTTTCACAGCTGTGGGAAACCTTCAGAGGAGAACGTTTTTCTCTGTTTCCCCCCCCCTCACCACACACATACACACACACACACACACATACGCGTACACAAACACACACATTCTTCCTTTCATCCTCTTTCTATCTTGCTCTTATTCTCCTTCTTTCACATTCCTTTCTCTATACTCTTCTCTCTCTCTCTTCCCTCAGTCTCTCTATCTCTCTCTCTTTCTCTCTCTCTAGTTCTCTCGTTCCCCGTGTTGGCGGCCCGACACCTCAGCGGCCCTCCGCGGCAGAGACCTGGACAGGCTCAAAAGCACACCGGGGGGAAACTGGAGACACTAATTTGGAAAGTTCAGTGCCAGGAACGGCTGAAGACAAATAAATGCAACGTGTTTCAAGAGTTCGTTGCCTAGGTGGGCCGTTCGTCTGCTCAATTACCCTTCCTCTCCCTGTATCGGAGAGTTCTCTCGCCCCGTTCCCGAGGCACGAACGCCGACACTGCTCTAATTAAACAAAGGGGAATCTCGTTCTCAGACACACACACACACACACACACACACTCTCTCTCTCACACACACACTTACACACACATACTCGCTGTCTTCACAATAACACCCGTAATTGGAGGGAGGAAGGCTACGGTTCCGAGAGATGCCAGAACAAACAGCGGGGCAAACCACAGGGCTGGACCACGGGCCTGGCCCACACAGAGCCCTTTCACACATTATAAAACTTTACACCTGAAGGATGGCTGTTGGCTTGGGCCTGGGGTGGGAGAGAGAGAGAGAGAGAGAGAGAGAGAGAGAGAGAGAGAGAAAGAGACAGAGAGAGAGAGAAAGAGAGAGAGAGAG
>NW_027468689.1:19971238-19976238 GCF_046254945.1 Alosa pseudoharengus | reverse complement strand
AGCTAATTTGTCTCCAAAAAAAAAAAAAGAATGTGGCGGTGTAGGAGTCAAATCTTTTATTAGACAATGAAATTGCGTGATTAATTAAAATAAAGCGCCGATCATCCTGACATCTGACATGCTGATATATCAAATCTCTGCTTAAATCGTGTGTTTTACAGGGGCAGATGTTGGTTTAATTTCACAGAGGATATCAATCCGCAAGTCCAGGGAGAGAGAGAGAGAGGGATACAGAGAGGGAGGGAGCAGGCCTGACAGAGTGACAGCAAAACAGAGAGAGAGAGAGATTGAGAGAGAGAAAGAGAGAGATACACCTATTGTGTTTCATCATCAATATTTCTTTCACAAGCTTACTGGAAGCCAAGAGGAAGTGCAGGATTAGGTTTACTCTTCCCTTTGTGTGTGTATGCGTGTGTGGTGTGTGTGCGCGCGTGTGTTTCACCGTGAAGAGGTGAACCCTGGGCTAGTTTCGGTCAGCATGCATGCAAGCGCACTGATGTGTCAGCACATATTTCATACCGCCAACCACCATGTGTGTCCTGAGAGCAAGTGAGTGAGAGAGATAGAGAGAGAGTGAGAGAGAAAAAGAGAGAGAGTGAGAGTGAGAGAGAAAGAGACAGGTAGTGTGTCAAGAGTGGAACAATAATGGTGTGGTGACGATGTGAATTCCCCTAAACAGCGCCGCTATCAGACACTGAAAAGGGAAGAGGTGAGTGGACACACTCAGGCCATTTTTAGACTTCTTGGTAAGGATGTGCTACTAGACAAACAAAAAAAGTGCTGGCCACGGAGAAAAAATGAACATGAGTAAGATGTTTCCTACCGTAACGTTACTTTCAGCGGGAACATCTGTCAGATTTGAGGAAGGTGAGATATCGCAAAGAAATACAGAAAACTAGGCAGAGTGAAACCGTCTCAAGCTGACAAACAATGTTACCTTCAGCGGCTTTCTGTATCACAGGGGGGACTGGTCTTTATATGGCACCAGAAGGGATGCAGAGGTGTATATGATTGATACTAAACCTGACTGTTATAATATAATATATATAGCCATGGATGTTATCCTACACAATGCATTAGAAAACATATCCCCAAGATTTAAAAGTAATAGACCCCTTACTGAGCGGAGAGGAGAGTTACGGTATACCTGATTACCATAATTTGACCTTTTCTGTGCAGGGAAAATGTCCCAAAGATTTAACTTATATAACCATTAAATTAGAGAAAGGCATTTAAAAAGAGAGAGAAAGTGAGTGAGGGTCAGAGAGAGAGAAAGCTAGAGAGAGAGAGAGAGTGGCCCTTGGAAGGTAGGTGGTTAGTTACTGATGGGGGAAGCAGAATAGGGAAAATGAAGAAAATCAACTCCAGCTTGGAGTTCATTTAGGCCTAAAAGGTAATTTCCAGTGCCTGGCGAAAAACGGAAGAAGGCTAGGTAATGACTTAATTTGCTAATAGGAATAATTATAGCATGGCCAGAGGCTTCCTCTATTAGCAGGAACAAGAAACTTTTAGCTTGTGTTTATCTTTGCTAATTGTCCTGAATAATCACCAATATATTGCATTATCTTTGGACCGCACTTCAGTGAAAGCTCATAAGAAGAGAAAAGAAAATAATAACCCTGATCCTTTACAAGTGGCGTGACTTGGAAATGGTCCTTCTGGCTTTCTGCTTTTCAGGCCTTATCCGAGTGCCGTTGTTTAGAGACACTCAAAGGAATACAAGCCTTGCACAGGAAGGGAGGCGTCTCATCAAACTCAACATGGAACTGGTCCAGTCCTGCAATCTTTTTAGAGGCTGGCCTGCAGCAGAAGTATGTTTCCTAAAACCTTTTTCTCTTATTAATATTACAAATATAAATGTAATCCGGTGGACATGAAATGAACAGTGACTCTGGAGTTCAAGTGTTTTAGAATTGCTCAAACAAACATAAACAAAGATATCACGCTGGTGAGAATTCAGCTGTATCTAAAATTAGAGTACAACTTCGAGTCACTGTGTTGTGTGACTTTAATATGCACACCCCCTTCAACTGCATAGCTTCGAGCAATGAAAGCCCATACTTAAAGAAGCCCATGGACATGTAGTCTTCTCGTTCACACAATAAGTTAACTAGCGATACATTGTGTTTGCCTCCACTCAATAACAGCATTTCAGTGACTTTTTCAAGCATGCTTTATCCTCCATTTTAAGATGTACAATAATATCTGTGAAGGGAAGTGGTAATCCTGTTAAAAGTGAGCATTGTCTCAGTGAAGGGGAGCCCATGGAAGGGCTTTGATTAGGGAGTCATGCGTTAAGGTTGTAATGCAGGACTCTATGCTTATGGGAGGCTAGTTTTGCTGTTTAATTGTGAGTGGGGGTCTGCAATCCACCCTGACAATACTACGATTATGGAATTACTGCAAGCATAACTGCTTAACAAATTGAACCCCAAAAAGTATGCAATTCACAAACAAAGGATCAAATGCAACATCGAAACGTCAGAATGGAGTGAGCGGAGAGAGAGGGGGGGACAAGAAGAAAGAATGGGCAAAACTACTGAGAGAAAGACAAAAATGCCAAATGCTTTTTTTGGGGGCATAATCCCCCTCGCCCCCCGAAACTCCCGTGAGTGTTTAATCCAGGGGCAGCGCAAGCCAACGAGCAGCGTGTGCGTTGGATTAGCGTTGATGAGTGCGACTGGATTTCTTTCTCATTAGAGGTTGGTGGATTAGCTCCCGCAAACCCCGTTTTGGATACCGCCGCCGTTTTGGACATTCTTTTTTCTCCCTCCTCTTCACTCTCACTCTTTCCCTGTCTGTCATGCTGTCACTTTTCACTGTTGCTATTCTGCCCTTCTTCATGTGCCCTTTTGCCCAACAGTATTATTACAGACAACATTCAGTATGTGTGTTTGTGTGTGTGTGTGTGTGTGTGTGTGTGTGGTGTGTGTGTGTGTGAGAGAGAGAGTGTGTGTTTTTTCCAGCTCTTCTGCAAACAAGAGGAGCATCTTTGTCACACAGGGATGGTTGAGAGCGTGTCGTTCGATATAATGAGTGTACCCTAATTGAAATGATACAGGGGAGAGCAGACAGGAGTCAGGGAGCGGTCCTCTCAGAAAAGGTCACTCTCGTAGACGGTTTGTGGCAGTGGCTGGAAACGGCGGCGGTGCCTTTTGATGCTTCGCTGGGACATTGTTCAGACAGCGATCCCCTCATTGCGTTAACTGCGTGCCGCGGTCGCGCGTCTCTCTCTCTCTCTCTATCTCTCGTGCATAGCCCCCTTCCGGATTCCGGAAAGCTCCGTCGCCGCCGCTGCTGCTGTCCTGCCTGTGCTCGTCGTGCGCCTAATGAAGACGACGCTCAAGGTTGGGCTCCCGGCCGCTACTGCCCGCCCCCGAGCAGACGAGGGGCAAATTGCAAGCATTTCTTTTTGAAAATTGTGAGCTCCAAGCTGTCACTTCGGCCGTGCCATTACGGTGATGCAGGAGCCACCGTCCGTGTAAAAGAAGATGGAGGAAATGCAAAAACACGAAGCAAACAGCCACTTATGGCACAGGAAAATCACTAAGTGGTGGAAAGCAGGCATTAGCAGGATAACAACCCACAATCATGACTGGAGCTCCAAGGCCTCCCATACCTCCAGCATGGTTGAAGATTGAAGTGGGAAGTCCAAGTCTAAATATGGCTCCAGTGGCGTCCTTTCTGACCACAAGGGACTAGTTATCTATTTCATTCTCTACATTTATTTCTTATTATTTATTTTCTATTTCTTCTGTCTCCTGCTTGTTTGTCTGTCTCGCACTCTTCCAACCTCTCTTCCTCTCCCTCTAGTCTCTTCCCTCCCTTCTTTCTTTCTCTCTGTTTTTCTCTGTGTGTTTTTCCCCTCTCTTTCTCTCTCTCTTTCCCCCTCAGTGGTATAGGGAGCACTGACGTGTTAATAGAGTAGAGTAGCTCGCTTTCTTGCTCGCTTGTGCTGTTGCTGCTGCTGTTGCTGCTGCTGCTGCTGCTGGCGTGTGTGTGTGTGTGTGTGTGTGTGTGTGTGTGTGTGTGTGTGTGTGTGCGCTCCGGTAAATAAAGTAAAGCGGGGGTAATGGGCACGGACAAGTGTCAAGTCTCCTCTGTTCACGGGCCCCTGGCTCACGAAATGACCCCTTGTTTACAGTCACATCTGGAAAGGCACGAGGAGCATCCACACGTTCCCCCTAACAGGAACATTCATGCAGAAAAGGAGGGGGGGGGGGGGGGGGGGCTACGCAATGG
The DNA here is from genome assembly GCF_046254945.1 of Alosa pseudoharengus. NCBI lineage: Eukaryota > Metazoa > Chordata > Actinopteri > Clupeiformes > Clupeidae > Alosa > Alosa pseudoharengus. The sequence goes on along the minus strand of NW_027468689.1, from coordinate 19,971,996 downwards.
TACATTATGGTACTGAGCAGAGAGAGACAAACACTGCAAAATGACAGGCCTGTGCATCTATTTAAGGGTAACGGGTGAAGGAGTAGTGGAAGGGAGAGGAGGAGGAGGGTGGAGGAAGGTGGAGGAGGGTGGAGGAAGGTGGAGGAGGGTGGAGAGGGATATGTGGAGGGTGGAGGGTCGTTCATCTTTTTACAACACTTCGACATGACCTAACACAGCCAGGTAAGCATAGTATCACATGTAACAGAGACGTGTTCAATGTTAAGAGGTTGCCAGAGGCGGGTGCGAGGGGTCAACACCTCTGGAATAGACTTGTCAAATTAGGAAGGCTCTTGCTAGCTGGCGCTAACAGCTACTAATTGGTGACAGTGAGCACACCCTGTTAAAGGAGTTTGGCTGCAGGGCTCCTCTCCTGACAGCTGTGGCTGGGGTTGGACTATTTGCCAGGCGATTATGGCCATCTTTGAGGGCTAACTGAGTTTTACAGCAATTTCCCTTCCGCCGCTGCATGGTTTAAAGGCGGGATAACTACCAATAATGGTGTAAAAGGAGGAAAATCAGGACAAACCTGTGCAATTTATTTATTACCCACAGTAACACCGTTCACACACACACACACACATACACACACATACACACACACACACGTACTGGCGCTGTCATCGGGGAATGAAGATAATTCCCTTATCAGTGCTTTTAATGCAGTGAAACCTGCCCTGGAGTGGTGCAGAGCATTCTCTTTGATATTATTTTGCCAT
>NW_027468689.1:19893569-19968569 GCF_046254945.1 Alosa pseudoharengus | reverse complement strand
GTCGTACAAAAGCTTTTGGAGAGCGCTTGGCAGGTGCACTGCTCCCAAGCACCACCCGAGATAGCTTTGACACGGTGCCATGAGAGAGGGGCATCCTACAGCCGGGACCACCACACTCCCGGCGCTCCCATGCCAAGGGAAGGGGGGGGCACAGGGCTCCAGGCACCTGTTACCGACAGTTGGACTCGCAGTCTCCCCCAGCAACCCCACCACCCACCCTCTTGCGCGCACACACACACATACACATATATGCACACTCACACACAGTGACAAACACACAACCACATAGACACACCGAATGCACTCACACATACATGTACACACACACAAACATGCACACACACACACATACACATACACACACGCACGCACACACACACACACACACACACACACACACACACACACACACACACACACACACATCCACCCACCTTCCTCTCTCTCCCTGTCCTCCCCGCGCACACAGGAAGGGATTAATACAGTTGGAGGCGGACTCCATCCCTTCCTCCATCCCTCCACCCTCCTGTGCCAAGGCCATCATGTGGGATTTTCCACCATGGTGAAGGAAGAAGAGAAAGACCACAACCAAAATGGGGGGGGGGGGGGGGTATTGAGGTGGGCTGTGTGTGTATGCGGGGGGGGGGGGGGGTTGGTAGTGTGAGTGGAGGGTTGGGGGGGGTTGGTGATGCAGGTCTCGTTCCGTTAGGTTAAGCGCTCTTTTTTTTTTCCTCGACAGCATGAAGACACACGGCCACACGCAGAGAGAAAATCTGGACACTGCTGTCCGGCGCCGCACTACCTGACTGCGCGGAGCCATCCCCCTTTCTTTCCAGGTCATGCACACATTTGACATTGGCCTGTGTACAAATGCGCCAGGCATCGGGGCCAACTACATTACGGTATAGCCAATCTAACCAGGACCAAGACCCCCACAGTTACAGGTCTGTCTCACAAAGACAAGACCGGGCCTCAGCCATCCATGCCACCCAAATAATACCATTTATTTAAGACTTAGAATGGTACATTGTTAACCTACGTACATAATATCACATACGACAGCTATTTAATGCTTTAAATTTGGGCTTTTTTACAATAACAGTGACACACTAACATAACATGATACTTTTTCAAGTTCATCTTTTGCTAACTGGGAGGTTTTTAATCTGAGAAACCTTCACATTTATATTGTTCATAGGTATATGGGTGGGTGTTTAATGTAGGACAAAATCTATTTTTGACAATGTCATTGAGTCTGATCATATTGAGAATGACATGCTATCTGTTCTGAGTCCTGGCTGGTATTCTTGGACTTGTTTTCCCAGACTGTACAATTCAGGTCCTTGTCTCATTCGGTTTAACACCTGATTGGAAGAGGATTTGACAGAGGTGGAATGGAAAGGCTAGGCGTTGAACACCCCCTTCACCCTCCACCTCCCCCTCCCCTTTTGCTATTTTGGCCTCGAATCAGAGAATAAAGACAGAAGGTTGGCTGCATGCTGTTCCAGTCACCTTTCCCTGGAGATGCGGAGACGTCATTAGTCCAGTCACAGATTGGCACCTGTCACGGCGGCTGTGTTTGTGACGTGCGAGTAACGCAGTCGGACAGCTTGATGCACACCTCCTGGGGAAGCACTTGTGGCACTTCTGACCTTTGTGACGGACTGAAGCATAAATCGAGAAGAAAAACACTCATGTTTGTCACTAAAGGGTGAGGAGAATAACAATACCTCCTGAATATCGGCATATTCTTTTCATTTCAACGCAGAATAACTTATCATTGATAACATTCAATTGAAACATTTTGTATATCCCAAACAGATTGTTATATAGTATAGTATATTATATAGTATAGTTATATATAAAACAGGTATATAAAAATATCCACGGCAATATGAAATATTAAACAGTTCCTCTGTGGTTTGAGAAACAAAGAAAGTGATATTTCTTGAACACCCTTACCTGAACCGAAAATCAAACAAACAGATGTCTCAATAAGCCTTTCCACTGATAGTCTCTGTTGTTGTTATAAAATAATAACAGAGACGACAAATAGACTGCACCCACTCGGTCCGTATAGGTTTGGAACCTGTTAGTGCCCTTGTCAGACTGTGATTTACAATGGCGCCAGCGGCAGGAGTAGAGGTGGATAAAAAAAGCCAGGGCGGACAGCTTATGGTATCAACCTTGGCTGTAATCATAATAAAGGCCGACAGAACGTGTGTGAGGTTGGAGGGACGTGCGGAAATGACCTTAAGACAATGAGTGTGTCAGGACGCATCCTCCTCAAACTAGCCCTGAGTTCCGACAGGCACGCCATGATGCTAGCTGTCACTCAATCGCACTGCAGGTACTGCTTCATCTCTCTCCAGAACAACACGTGGGAATTGTAAATCCATTTATTCTTTTCATTTTATTCTTTTAAGGTATGTACTTATTTTATTTTATTTTTATTTTTAGCATTTCAACAGCTCAGCTGAGGGTGTCTCAGTGAAGTTTAAAGACAAACATATTTTAAAGCAGATCTTTCTGTCAGTACAAAGTCCTTTGGGTTTCTATCAAAACAAAGAGGACTCTTTCACTCTCTCTCTCTCACACACACACACACGCACACACACACAAAGGCTCAAAACACCATTTGTCATCCCGTTGCTTGATGTCCATGTTTGCCTTGTCCACTGCACAAGAGAGAGCACATGCAATGCATCACCATGTGATTTCTGACAAGTGGGGGGAGGAGGAAGGTAATAACTTTAGGAAACCTCGTCGGACTGTTACTTTCCCTCTCACTGGCCCGCCTGTTATGTCAGCCATCGATCTGGCCGAAGACAACTCATTTCACCGGCCTGACACGCCGTGATGGACCCGTGCCGCAGACCTGACTTGTTTGAGACCTTCCATTTCTCCGCTCCGCAGCACCAGTGTCCCGTGCTTGGGAAGTCTATTGATTTGTTTTGGATGGACAGCTCGAGAGGAAGGCCGCACTTTTTTCTTTCTTTCTCTCTCTCTCTCTCTCTCTTTCTCTCTCTCTCTCACACACACACACACACACACTTGCTGTCTGCTCTTAAAAGTCCCTGTTTTACAGCTTACCATGCATTTGAAATTCAAAGTGGAAAAAAATGCATTTTCTTCTCCCTTTTCTTCTTCATCTTTGTGTGTGTGCGTGTCTCTGTGTGTGTGTGTGTGTGTGTGTGTGTGTGTGTGTGTGTGTGTGTGTGTATGTGTGTGTGGGCTATTCTTGGTGCTTTTGGCCTGCAGGTCACACAGGTCATCTTGTTTTTAAAGCAGTGTTCAATCCAACACCTGACCCTCGGGCGCTGGAGAAGGGAGGAATACAAAAAGTGACAAGCCGCCCAAATGGGCAAGAAAAGATGAGTAAAAAATTATTCATGTGCCCTGATTAAATATTCCCCCACTTGTCTACTCAAAAAAAAAATGGAAGAACAAAACACACACACACGCACATAATCTGGACATCTAGGTTATGCTAACACACGTTAAGATAAAGTGAAAGGAAGGAAGACTGCTTAAATTCATCACGGTGAACATGTGTGGCCGTGTTTTGGTGTGGCGCCTAGGTCTCCAATGCAAATTGCTCTGTCACTTCATTTTGAGGAGGGAAGGGGAGACGAGGGGAATTCAGGCCGAACCCTCCATGCTAGCATTGGGAGCACCTCAGGCAAAACGGAGCCTCAACCTGAACTCGGGAGTTGGCTTTTTTTTTTCTTTTTCTTACCACAACCATGCTGAAAGAAATAGCCCTGAGCCATCTCTTTTTGTGTGTGTGTGTGTGTGTGTCTGTGTGTGTTGCTTTTTTCCCCCAGTTCTTGTAAGAGTCCAAGGAATTGAGGCAAGAAAAGGTAATTCCTTTGCAAGAGAGCTTATTACCGAGATTTCCCCTTTGTTCCAACGCGATTTCATTGATCCAAGGTGAAACAGGAGACAGCATCTCAGGCACACATGGAGGTAACAGAGAGCGCAAACTCAAAGAAATAAATGTGTTTGGACGTCTGTGGACTTCCCATCAGTGTTCAAGGCAGTGTCTTAATTCAGATGTGATCTCTGGCGCGGCGAACGGATGCAAACAACACAGAGAGCCTCTGAAGGACACATCACTTTTACCTTTTACTTACTTCCACATTCCCCCCTCGGGTAAGTTAGAAACAACAGCCAAGACTGGCACTGGGAGAAAACAACCCCCCACCCCCTCCCCTCCCATCCTGCTATGTGCAGCGAACACCAGGATGAGTCTCTCTTACAGACACACACACACACACACACACACCTATGCATACACACAAACACACATACACACGCAGGACACCCGGATGACTAACAAACACACACACACACACACCAGGATGCCAGTGGCCCAGATCTGTATCAGATGAGGGCCAAGGCTATTACCGTGTGAGCAGCCGTCTGGCCTTACTGCTCTACCCTCCCCACCCCCCCACCCCCCACTTTAACACCTTATCCAGGCCAGACACTTTAAAGTGTCAAAAACACAGAAGCGAGTGAGTCACAGGATGAGAGAGTCACGCAGCACTAGGAAGAGAAACGAAAGGAGAAGGAGAAGAGAAAAGTTCATTAAACACCTAGGGGATTATGCCTGTGTGGCGCGCCGTGCCACGCCGCTCTGCACCGCGCTGGTGAGGGGGGGGCCTGACATCTGCACTCGAAACGGTTAAACCTTTCACACCTGCTGCCGTTCCGCTGACAAACCCCCGCCATCTGAGCCCGCCGGAGAAGCCACTCGTGCCTGCCTGCCCACAGCGCCCACTCCCTTCACCTGACTCTAATGAAATCAGCCAATTTAGCTGAAACATAAGTTGTGTGTGTATGTGTGTGTGTGTGTGTGGGGGGGACAAATGTGTGTGTGTGTTGGGGGGGGGGGGGGGGTTCGGTTGGATGGTAGATAGCAGTGAGGCGTTTATTTAAAGTGGAGTTTCTACTTCAAAGGGCCTAAAGAGCGTCAGTCAAGCACGTCGGAGGAGTTACGGGGAGGCTGGGAGAAATCTGTAAACCACTGGAGCCGAGAGCCGACGAGAGGAGAGGAGCTAGTCACCTCATCAGAAATAGATTTCATAGCTCCCGTTGGTCTAATCCTGACAAGCTCCCTTCTGGCTCCTGGCAGCGCACACCGCACCGCACCGAGCGTCTCGCCTACTGCCCTCCCCGCATGCATAGGTACATATTTTTATCACACGGGAGGGAGAGGGAGGAAAAAAGGAAGATATTCTGCTGAAGACATTTCGGGGGGTGGAGGAGGAAGGGGGGGGGGGGTAATGTATTCATCACTTTGGGAAAGAATGGCTATCAGGCAAGATGAGCGGAACGGTTGGAGAGGGCTGGGATACTGTATAAGCAGTTGATTAGAACAAAGATCCATCGCCCCTCCCACCCCTCTTACTGGGGAGAGGATGGGGGGGGGGGGGGAACTCCTTCTGCTTGTCTTCTAAGTGGCTTAAAAATCAATATTCCAACTCCAGGAGCCTTCAAAGTCCTCCAAAAGTAGCCCAAGTGAAAATACATGTTTGGAACAAGCTGCAGAATCATAATCAGTTATATGGTTTTGATCAAAATTATGCTAGAATCAAACCAAAACTAAACTAAATGGAATAAATAAATAAAAACAAACTGGACAGCCAACAAAACTATAGATGAAAAACATAATCAAGCTGTACAAAAATATCAATTCAGCTCAATTAAAGTAAATTTAGGCCTTTTCAATCATTCATTGTTTTTGCCAATATCTAGGATTCGGTTAATTATATGCCATTGTCTTGCAATTGTTTTGCCGCAATCAAGCGAGACTGCAGCTTAAACATTTGGATGGGATCCACAGCGAACAACAGGACAAGTTTACACTCAACATTAAGATTCAAAATATTTGAATAAGGCCAACCTTCTGTAATTGCTGTGTAAAATGAGATTAACTTGGAAATTCACAAGTAGCACCTCCCTGACAATAAACGCTATTTCACCAGTCTTCAGTCTGTTCCAAGGAGCCATGGAAACATCTGGTTAATAAGAGCAAATGTCAGCTAATTATTTTGCCAAAAACGTGCTCTTAATTGATCAACTAGGGACCACAGTGGAACAGAGCATGCATATCCTCTTTCAGACGGTGAGACCAAGAAGGAGAAAAAAAGAAGAAAACATTCAGTGATTGAGCATGAGCTGCTGTCTCCAAATGGCTTATGGCTCAAGCAGAGCACAGCTCAGCTGTTTATTTGCTTTCACCACGAGCTGATGCAAACATCATGTCATATGTTCTTGGAGGTACATTGATTTTCTGTGAAAATAATTTGAACAAGTGAACCATCTAATTCAGATCCCTCTCCAACACACGCGCTGTCCATTGCCCCTGGTGCCTGTGTTCTCACTGGTGCATTGGGTTGGGGAGGGGGCGGAGGAGTGTTGGGAGGCATTTGGGGAGACTGGTGAGGAATCTGGGGAGGCGGGCGGTCAGGACACATTGTACCCCCCGGCTAGCATGTACAGTCTTCTCCAGCAGCCCTGGCTGTCACTTCCAGGTAGACCGTTGAGCAGGAGCACGGTGTGCCCTCGGGACTGCCCCAATCTGGGTTAATACCCCCTAGATCTGGCCCCTGGAGGGTATGTGTGTGTCTGTGGGGTGGGGGTGGGGGGTGGGTTGTGTTTGCGGGGTGCCGTCTCGCCTCACAGACAGAGAGGTGTCTCTTTGGTCCCTCCCATTAGACCCCCCCTCCCACCCTTGTTGCTCCAACTCAACCCCCCATCACCCCCAACCACCACCACCCTTAGTCCTTGATACGGCACATCATTGTTTCCGATTAGGAGGGAGGAGATAAAACAGAATTGACGTGGAGCTAAACTCAAGCTCGACTAAAAGGAGCTGGCCGAGTCGAGCCAGGAGAAGGAGAAGCTGTTTCAGGCTGCAACATCAAAGCTGTCTTTTTTCCTTCGCCTCTCTCTCTACGCTACACTCTTTCTCATTTTCTCTCTTCATCTTTCTTTCTTTCTCTCTCTCTCTCTCTTTCCCTGTGCACGACTCTCCGACTAGGGTCTCGAGAGGCATGTCTTTACTCAAGTTTTTCCATGGGTAAGTTGGAGTGCTTCTTCAGAATCTATTCAGCGGCGTCTACTGAGGAGTGCGGTGAGCAGGAGAGGCAGACAGCTAGAGCAAGACAGAGAACGAGAGAAAGAGGGAGAGAGAGAGAGAGAGAGAGAGAGAGGGAGGGGGAGAGAGAGAGAGTAAAAGAGAACGAGAGAGAAAGACAGGGAGGGAGAAGAGGTAAAAAAGAAATCTTCCACTGGCAGAATGGACTGGGAAAAACTCAAGCATGACTAAAAAGTACATTCAGCGCCAGTCAGTGAATTTTGCTCCCTATTTGTCACTGCCACCTTGGAGAGCCGCAAGCATTAATAATGCATGGGAGCAGGGAATGTATTAGCGGTTATCCTAGCGGAGAGAGAGCCCAACAGGGACTGCACACCAGGCTGTTAGGAGCGAGGGGAGTGGGGCAGGGCCGAGCCGAGCCGGGGGCAGAGGTGTGGAGAGCAGGGGAGGGAGGTGACCGGAGGTGTAAGGAGAGAAAAGCTTTGGTGATCCTGTGCCGGCCCTCTTATTTATTGAAGAGATTTTGGTGTAGTAGTGGAGGGTGGAGGTGTGTGTGTGTGTGTGTGTGTGTGTGTGTGTGTGGGGGGGGGGTTGAGTGTGTCAGGTGTGGTGCCCCCCATCCTTGTCCCCCCCTCACCCCTCCGCGATTCAATGCACCATCCTGGGGAGCCGAGCCATCGGGCCCCTGGTCCCTGGGAAGGGGGTCCCTGTAATTGAGTTCATTGATCAAACACGGGGAGACGAGCGCCGGCGCGGGCCCACCCTCCAGGGCTTGCCTATCTCATCTCCCACCTTTGTCTAACACAGCCAGAGAAATAGCCCCGGTCCAGCTCCGGCCTCGCCGCCGCGTCCCATCGGCTAGGTAAATAAAGTAACCGCGCACAAAAAACACTCCCATCATTCAATTTGTGCAAGAATGTCTTTCCTTTTTCTATTTCTTCCTATCTGTTTTTTTTTTTTGTATTCGTTTTTTTTTTCCCTCCTTACCCCGTGCATGTCAGGTTTAATTTGTTCGGCCAGCCAGAGTACAAAGCCACTGACAGGTCTGTATAGGGAAAAGGAAAACACAAATTCCCTTTTCTGATGTATCCTGAGCACAGTGGGAACTGAATAAAAGACATAAACACACAAAAAGCTTAACCCCCCCTCTTCTGCGCTCTTACATGGGCTCCAGAGGACCTCCATCATCAGATGAGAAAGACTCAAGAGACTCTAGTTTGATTGTATCTCCACAATAGGCTCAATCTAATGATAAGTACACAGATTTGTATGGGGTGCCGTCAAAGCATCCAATCTGGTTTGGATGTGACGGCAGTTGTATACTGTAGCTAGTCAACTACGCAAAAGTTTACTTTATTTGTTATACAAAAAAAAAATCCACAGTAGGTGCTGGGATGAAAAGAAATCCATACTAAAGTCGATACATGGTTTTGGAGTTGGACTTCTGAATGTGAGGCTAACCGGTCGGATCCCCTTTGATGAAAACAGCAAACAGTAAACAAAAAAATCAACAGTGCCACTTGACAATGAAAACATGTTAAGCTCTTGTAATGGCAAGCCAAAAGCCCTGTTATTTTTTCCCTTTGTCATTTATTGTCATATTTTGGCCTTTCTTCTGTAGCTCTCCCCAGAATCCACCTTCATTTTCCGCCAAGTGCTCACAGCTTTACAGAAAAAAAAAAGAGAGGGAGAGAGAGGGAAAGAAAGAGAGACAGAAAAGACAGAAACGAAGAAAGAAATAAAGGTATAACAGTTGTGCCTTCAGATGGGAGGCTAAGCCTTTGATCACATCACTTAGCTTTCTAACACTGTGCCTGGGCCAAGTCACTAATGAAATTCCGCGGCCTGCAGATAGGCCTGGAGGCTGAACGTGACACAGTCCATCTGCTGTTCAAACTCCTCGTTTCAGGCGCGCACACACTCGTCTATGTGTGTGTCTGTGTGTGTGTGTGTGTGTGTACGTGTGTGTGTGTGTGTGTGTGTGTGTACGTGTGTGTGTGTGTGTGTGTGTGTGAGTCTGGTCTGCTTCGTGCCCGCTGCCAGTATCTCTAAACGGGGCTCCACGGCCACTAACACACACACATCTATGAGCCATATTCAGGACAACAGCAGAGAGGCATAAACACTGTTGTGTTATTATGTGCATCCCAGAGCTACAGAGTGTTAATGGAGAGCATTTCAACACATTAAATCAAAGGAATGACTTTAACATGACAGCTTCCAACAACACTTAAGATAATCAGGAAATGTATTTATAACCAAAACTGTAACCTATTTATATTTTACAAGATTGTTCTGTTTCTCTGTTCCAAAGTCTAGTGACATTATTATCTAAATCATGTAAAAATCACGTAAATACACTATACTCTCAGTAGCCTATATTTGTAGTAAATCTGTGAACTTGTGAATTACTTACAGCTGCATACATGTATATAAAAGTGCACAATACATTTTTAGTGTTTCCCAGACAAGACGGCCCATGGCACAGTGGCGTAAAATCTGATAAGGATCTTGACATTATTATAACATAATGTGCATACTATTTTCTCATTTCAAGTTCCTTTGATGTTGAATCTTATCTATTTTTAGTGAGATAAAAAATACATTGAGCCAAGATACATTTTACAATAATCTTGAATCTGAAAATCAATTCTTTTTAGCGTCTTTTTTTATTAACTACAGTAGTTTTGTTAACAGTCTGCTGACATCCTCCGCAACTTATTGAGACACTTCCCACTGTGCACCCCTTTCAGATAATCACACACACACACACACAGGCACTTTCTCTCTCTCTAAACAAGTCCCCCAATGCCAAATTATGTTGTTCAGTGCCAGAAAACAAGCATCTGGGTCTGGTCCTGTACAAAACATGGCCACATTTCCAGACACACACACACATTGCAGACGAGCCACTGAGATCCTATCTGATGCCTCCCAGCTCTGAAAGCACTCTTGCAATTTCCAATAAAGCAGACCCAGCTTTACTAGGAGCCTGGGGCCATCCCTGCAGGACGTGTTTTGAGGCATTACAGCGTGTACGGCTCGCGCTGGAGATGGATGCTAGCAGCCAGGCTCGCTCCAAATTGACTCACCAGCACAAACTCACCACAGCATTATGGCATTACGAGCCACTTCCAAACAGCTTGGTCATTTTTTTGCCCCCCCCCCCTCCTTTTATCGCTCGCTCGCTCGCTCTTTCTCTCTGTCGGTCTCTTTCTCCTCCTCTCTAACTTCTTTACTTCAATCATATTTCCGCTCGCACTATCAGTTGCTGTGGGTCTGATTCGCCACAAAAGATAGACTGAGTGCCACTCGAGTGTAATCTGCTCTCCGAGTCAGTGATGGGCACACAGCATGCACACACACACACATTCGCATACACACACACACACACACACACGCACCACATTGCAATGCTCTGGCATTGATTTGCATTTGATTACGTTACACATTTGATCTTTTTTAATGACAGCGAGGCGAGGAGTTCAATTGCAAAGATCAGAGCTCCTGATGTTCGAACGCCCTCGTCTTTAAAAGTTGAAAGTGATTTATCAAATCTATGTATTAACGATTCAAAGGGGCGTACAGTACAGTACAGCCTCTACTACCCCAGTCAAAAGTATAGGAGATTTTCACTTAATATTTCAACAGGCTTATGTATGTATAAAAGACCTCAAATAGAGATCCTTTTTTTCTTCTGTTTTTTTCCCCTCCTGCAGAAAGGAGGGAAAGTCGTGCATTCAAATACTGAGTCTGGGATCAAAGCGTAACATCCGCAATGAGGAAATTCAGTGTTGAGATTCCCATCCGTGCGGGTGCTGCTGTTGCCTTGGTGCAAAGTGAATCTCCGCCAGCTGCCTCGGTGCATGGCACAGAGAGGTGTGAGCTAGCAGCTTAGATAATCAGGTAAGCGAGCGCTCAGGTGATACCCAAAAGATGAGAGGAGGTGAGGTGAGGTGAGGCAAGGCGTGCTGACCTGGGAAACGCACGTGCAAACGCTAAATGAACGCAACGGGGAGCTTACAGCTTTTCTTCCACCTTCCAATGCACTTCACATCTCATTTCTCAGCTGAAAGAATTTGCCTACATAATCACCTGTGCTGATGGTGCAGTGCCAGTCTTTCACAGCTTAAATAAGGCTGTGTGTTTAAAGCAGTGTAAACTCATCTGTAGGATGCCAAGGACATTTTTTTTTTTAAAAGGCACTGAGAGGCAAGAAGAAAAAAAACGGTAATTCAAGCGGATGGTTTGGTAGTTCTCTGTAGGCACAATAAACTGTGAATACAAAACAATGTGAGGTGTGTGTGTGCGTGAGTATTAGACCCAGAGAACATATGTGTGAGAGGATGCTTAAATGTGTGACAACTCATGTGTGTGTGTGTGTGTGTGTGTCTGTAGGTTTATGTGAATTCGTATAAGTGTGTATGTGTGTGCGCCTGCATGTGAGGTGTGTGTGTGTGTGTGTGTGTGTGTGTGTGTGTGTGTGTGTGTGTTTTGTGTGTAGATTTATGTGAGTATAAGAGTATCTGTGTGTGTGGGTGCGTGTCGAGAGGTGTGTGTGTGTGTGTGCGTGCGTGTGTGTGTGTTATAGATCGACAGTGGTCCGTGCAGTGGAGCGTGTGTTGTCAGAGGTTGCCCGCTCTTTGATTCCAGCAGCGTGGAGCCGGCCGCGGTTCACCTCCCGTCCTCTCAACTCATTTATCTTCTGACAGTCGGCCATTCTCTCTCCTCTGTCTGCATCAATCATTTTCAATCACATTCAGCCTGCATCTACTCACGGCAGACACTGCAACACACACTCACACACACACACACACACACACACACACACACACACACACACACACACACACACACACACACACACACACACGCAATCATGCACATGCATGGAAAGACCTAAACAAATACAAGCAAAATAAAATGTCAACACAAAAATGCATGCACACAGTAACACAGGGAAACACACAAACCCACACCCATAAAAACAAACACAATGACACATACACTCAGAAAACAAACACAAATCCACTAAACAGAAAAAAAGATACACAAACATACACATACACAAACGTAGACTCTATACACAGACGCGTGGACAGCTCATCAGACTTGGCCCACCAGCATTTCTATGTCCACCAACTTTGTTTTTGCATTCACCTCATTACAAAGTGAAACTTTCTTGTTTGTTTGTTTGTTTGTAGTTCTGTGCTCTGTTTTGCGTGTCTTGGATGGAGTGCAAAGTCCCATCCACTTTGCAGGTCAAACACACTGCAAAGGCATTTTCAGAGCTGCAAAATGTCTGGGGGAGGGTGGTGGGGATGGGTGGTGGGGATGGGGGGGCTTTGTACAACAATGCAGGTCTGAGACAATGTTTACCCTGAGTGGAGCATCGCTGGAGCATAGCCTCGGCGGGAGGGAGCCTGGTCGCCCCCCCCCCCCCCCTCCAACCCTTCCTCTTCCAGCCCAGCAGCTATCCCAAGGCAGGGTTTTAATGATGGGGGAGTGGGTGGGTGGGTGGGGGGGGGGGTGGTGTTGGACGGAAGGGTCTGAGGGGAGGGAAGCAGAGCTCTTGAGTGGAGTTTTGCACTCGCTCTCTCTCTCTCTGTCACTCGCTCTATGTGTGTGTGTGTGTGTGTGTGTGCATGTGTGTGACATACAGACAAGGAGAGAGAGAAAGAGACAGACAAATAATAAATGTGTGTGTATGTGTGTGTGTGTGTGAATGACTGTGAGTGGTCTGTGTGTGACTTATAAAAACAAGGACAAAGTGAGTGGAACAGAGAAAGAAAGAGAGAGCTAATAAGTGTGTGTGTTTGTGTGTGTGGGTGTGTGACAGACTGTGATTGGTCTGTGTGTGTGTGTATGTAAATTTGGTCTCTGCATTTATCCCAATCCGTGAATTAGTGAAACACACTCAGCACACAGTGAACACACAGTGAGGTGAAGCACACACTAATCCCAACGCAGTGAGCTGCCTGCTACAGCGGCGCTTAGGGAGCAGTGAGGGGTTAGGTGCCTTGCTCAAGGGAACTTCAGCCGTGCCTACTGGTCGGGGTTCGAACCGGCAACCCTCCGGTTACAAGTCCGAAGCGCCGAAGCACCAGTAGATCACGGCTGTGTGTGTGTGTGTGTGTGTGTGTGTGTGTGTGTGTGTGTGTGTGTGTGTGTGTGTGTGTGTGTGTGTGTGTGTGTGTGTGTGTGTGTGTGTGTGTGTGTGTGTGTGTGTGTGTGCGCGTGCACGCGTGTTTGTCTGCTAAGCATAGAGGTCACCAGTAAGCCAGCTCTGGCTGGTCAGGCTTTTCTGGGCCCATGGGCTGTGGCCGGCTCCACTTAGGTCTCCATCCCCAGTCTGCTAGCGGGAGGCCGGTTTGAGAGAGAGACCAGAGGCGGTGAGCGGGCAAACGGGGGAAATGAATAGAGGCTCTCGCATGGAGACGCCGAGACACCACAGATTCACATCAGCATGTTGTGTCTTCACAGGCAAATTGGACGGCCGATACGGATCTGAGGCAAAACAGAGTGGATTTTGAGCAGTGTAACACAAACGTGTTGGGGACAAGTCTCTCCCATGCTCTGTGGAATCTGTGTTTAATATGAGCGAAAATAACCCTGAGGCAGGGAAGATTAAAGAAAACAGTGAGTACAATCATGCGAAAGACAAAAGCCTGGTTTTAGAGCTTGGTTTCATGTGGTTCCTCCTGTGTTCCAGCAGTGTATTACACCTCTAAAACCTATTTTTGTTCCTCAAAATAATATATTCAGTTTTGTTTCTCCTTAATGAATCAAATGTATCTTTACACCCTCTTCGTCAGTTCATGAATTGGGATCTATCTTTCCACACTCTCACTCATTGCTCACCTACTGTAATGTTATTTTTGGCTGACCTAGTATTATCAGATGCTAGACAAACTTGTTTTAGAACATTTTTGCTTCTACATGCTACACAATTGCAGATTCTGACATTCAAGTAATTCAACCATACATGTTTGAAATGGAATCAAATTCTGAAGATGATGAAAAGCTAATTTTACAAGGTCACCTACAAGTTGAAGTGTAGGCTAATGTAATTATCCCCTTTCTAACCCTTTCAGTAAAGTCATTATAGCCTAAAAGTAAACAATATTAAATGAGCCCTCAGCTTGACAACACAATCCAAATAGCTAATTGTGCTGTAAGATCTTAGATAAACGTTGTTATTACCTTTGACATGCTAGCTAGCTTATCTAGCAAAGGTTAACATGACATCAAACAGTGAAACGTGAATGTTGGAAAGAACTTGTTCTCAGCTCTGACACGATAGCTAGCTAGTCTTGTGCTTTATGAAGAATTGCCCCACCTTCCACCTTCAGGATTGGTTCCACGCCCATTACATAATGCTGTTTGAATTTGCCTCCTAGGGCTGTGCTTTGTTGATCACAGATCCAAAGCTGAAATCCTTAGCTATGACATTGATTGCTTATTTTGCTTGTGATGTGAAACACAATAGACACCATGTGGACATGTTAACAACATTAGAAACAGGATTTCCATCAGAAGGGGTCTAACCAACTAACTAGAAGGGGTCTAACCAACTAACTAACCAACATGAGAGAGTGAACTGTGTTAGCTAAATATCGTGAACGCGACAGTGAACTGTGTTAGCTAAACATCGCTAACATGACAGAGTGAACTGTGTTAGGCAAACTTCCCAAACAGGACAGGGGTGGTGTTATTGTATCGGGATTGTAGAGTGACTCTCTTTCTCTCTTTGCTAACACCACTGAATAACATTGTAGTAAATGACACTGTCAAAGATGACATTTAGGAGTTTTGCAAACCAATCTGTGAGATAGCTAGGCTAATGGGATGACTGGTGTGAAACTGGAAGCATTGTGAGCAGGTCAGCCTTTCCGTTTTGCGTGTTTCTTTTCTCCGACTCTTGTCTTCTCCATTGCTCTTTCACTCTTTTCACATCCTTCTTTCTTCCTTCCTTCTTTCTTTCTTTACCCCTCTCTCCATGTCTCTCTATCTCTCTATTAAGACCCGTCATCTGGAAATCATTTTTTGTTCTTTTTTCTTTTTTTTTTTTTCACGGCTGCAGACAATTTTTGCAAAGTTAAACTCAATTTTATCCATTATGATGTGCCATTATTTGGCAACAAAGGAAGGTTAGCCTCAAACTGTCAGCTTTATTCTCTGACAGGTTAAATGATTCCGGGAAACAATGTTGATGTCAGATCTCAGTAAAGTTCTGTGAACTACATTTAAAAATCTACAGCGCAGCGCTTATACGGACCAACAGTGATCATGAGCATTGTTTGTTTCTACTGGCAGAGTAATTTGGCAACAGCTATTGCTCAAGTCAACACACAAAGCCCCCGAAAAATCAAAAAGATTTTTTTTTGTCTTTTCCGCTTCCTGATGTGCCATGATCTAGAAATATAACAAAAAAGTATTAAATTAACGAGCAATCTATGTCTGGTCACACATGTTCCTCTCTGTGAGGGAAACAAGCCATGATATTACCAGCATCTGGACTGCACTGACTGGACAGTGGTGGAGCGGTCAGCTCCACATTGTCCTAATGACTCTGTGGACATGCTGTCCAAGTCAGTTAATCACCAGTCTCACAGACCAACGAAGAAACTTTCAAAAGAGTTTGGGAGTGGCGGCGGTGGTGATTAAATAAATAAAAAGTGGCAAAAACAACCCAAAAGGATGAAAGAGAGATAGGAAAAAGAAAATAAAAACAGATTGTGTCCTGACAGAATCCTGTAGTAAAAAAAGATCAGAAATGTAGACAGACGCTCCCCACACCACAGCTAGTGTGTCGAAGTCCCTGTTCCACAGCCAGTGTGCTGCGAGTGTCATGCCATCCATAGCATACAGGGCTCTATTTGGGCCCAGCGCGCTGTTTGAGAAACAAACAAACCGAGACATCAGTAGCACGCCTTCGGCTGAAGGCGTCAGATCTACCATGGTGGCACACTGATTTAAAATGCTTATTTTGTTTTTTACCCTTTCCCTCTTAACAGCCAAAAGCAAAATTGTGTTCCTGTGTATGTGTAAGTTAGAGTGTGCATGTGGTGTGTGTGTGTGTGTTAATGGGGGGAGGTAACACAGTAGAGGATACAGGGGGAAATGAGATACAGGTTGGAGATAAAGGAACATAATCACAACAAATGACCCTTTATTATTACAGATGCAGATGATAGGGCTCAGCCATGTGGCAGGATGCCCGGGGAGGAGGGGGCGGGTGGGTGGTGTGTGTGTGTGTGTGTGTGTGTGTGGGAAGGGGAGAGTAGGTCCGTGTCAGTTTACTTTACACACCAAAACCCATCAGGCCTGGAAGTCCTTTCTTACATGGGTCAGGAGTGAGAAGCGAAAGTGTATATTTTCTCGTGTGTGTGTGTGTGTGTGTGTGTGTGTGTTTAGCAATGCAAGTGAACATGCAACCTCACAATGCAGTTCTTCCACTACCTCACATTCCTCATTGCATTTTTTCTCAGCCTGCATTCCAGCATAAATGTAGTTTGTGTGTGCGTGCGTGTGCGTGTGCGTGTGCGTGTGTGTGTGTACCATAACTTGTTTTTACAGTGTAATAATTGCCTTACCACATTTTTGGGTGTTTGGTGTGGTAAATATTTATTGTGCAAAAACATGGGAATTGCCTGTAATTAAGTGCTGCTTTAATCCTCCGTTAAGTGGTATGTAATCAAATACTGTGTCCCGTTAAGTATTCACATCCGGCAGCAAGTGAATGGCCCACAGTGTGTTTTAGGGAGGGGGGAGGGGGGGGTGTCAGAGGGAGGCTGGATCATACAGGCCAAAAGTTCAGTGTTGGTGTAGGTTTCAAAGTCACACACACACACACACACACACTTTCTTACACACACACACACACACACACACACACACACACTTATGTACACATACACACAGTTACTTACATACACACACACACTTTTTTTTTTTTTACCAGAGCACTGGCTCCCACTCCCGTTCCCAACACTGAGCTCGGGGGCTTTGTCCTCCTGCTCCCCAAAGTGAGCTGGGGGCTTTGTACCCGCGAACATGGGGCCTTACTCCAAAGCTTTGGGAAAATAAGCCGATAGGAGCGGAAGTGTTGGCTTATCTCTGCACAGGAACTGGCCAGGCAGGAGGACTGGGGGTTGTGGGGGGTGGGCGGAGAGAGGGTAACTGTGTGTGTGTGTGTGTGTGGGGGGGGGGGTTGGGACACACTCGCACACACACTCTTGCCCAGGCAACGTTTGACCCTTCACTCAGAGGAAACCGCACTGGTGTTAGGTGACCTTACCTGGCTGTGAATCTGTCAGTCACTTGAGAGAGGGAATTCCTCTCTGGTATGTCCGACCGCAGGAACAACCGCCCGCCCCCCTCCATTGCTCATTCCCTCTACACGGCCTACTAGGAGCTTCATTTGCAGAGCGCCTCAGTCTCTGCAGATGAGACACACACAACAAACACACAACACACACACACACACACAGTCAAAAAACCCTTCAAGGAGTGTGTGGTCGGTGGAGTCAACACTTGTGAAGAGGTTCTTGGGAAAACGCAAACAAACAAGCTGCCTCGAGAGTCACTCACAAATAAACACACACGAGCAGAGGACACGCTGGCGGGTAGAGTCTCCGTTCCGAAAGAGAGAGAGAGAGTGCGGGGCGAGCGAGCGAGAGAGAGAGAGTCTCCACTTCACACCACTCGGACACTCATTTGACCAGCAGCCAAATGTGGGATTGACTTCCTCAACCGTGCTCGGACGGTTCTCACGGTAGACGTGCATGGCGCATGGCGGAGCACATCCATCTTGTTGGCACGGTGCAGCGGTGTCGGTGGTGGCTACGCCGGCTCCTCTGCTCACCGAGGCCGCGGCTCACCAGTGAGGGTAAACAGCTGGCTGATGGATGAAGCTCAAGGTGCGCAGTCACCTGAAGCAGCTGTTTGAAGTCGTTTACACACACACGCGCACACACACCAACCCCTCAGTGCTCCGCCACAGGCCTATGTTTTCACAGCTGTGGGAAACCTTCAGAGGAGAACGTTTTTCTCTGTTTCCCCCCCCCTCACCACACACATACACACACACACACACACATACGCGTACACAAACACACACATTCTTCCTTTCATCCTCTTTCTATCTTGCTCTTATTCTCCTTCTTTCACATTCCTTTCTCTATACTCTTCTCTCTCTCTCTTCCCTCAGTCTCTCTATCTCTCTCTCTTTCTCTCTCTCTAGTTCTCTCGTTCCCCGTGTTGGCGGCCCGACACCTCAGCGGCCCTCCGCGGCAGAGACCTGGACAGGCTCAAAAGCACACCGGGGGGAAACTGGAGACACTAATTTGGAAAGTTCAGTGCCAGGAACGGCTGAAGACAAATAAATGCAACGTGTTTCAAGAGTTCGTTGCCTAGGTGGGCCGTTCGTCTGCTCAATTACCCTTCCTCTCCCTGTATCGGAGAGTTCTCTCGCCCCGTTCCCGAGGCACGAACGCCGACACTGCTCTAATTAAACAAAGGGGAATCTCGTTCTCAGACACACACACACACACACACACACACACTCTCTCTCTCACACACACACTTACACACACATACTCGCTGTCTTCACAATAACACCCGTAATTGGAGGGAGGAAGGCTACGGTTCCGAGAGATGCCAGAACAAACAGCGGGGCAAACCACAGGGCTGGACCACGGGCCTGGCCCACACAGAGCCCTTTCACACATTATAAAACTTTACACCTGAAGGATGGCTGTTGGCTTGGGCCTGGGGTGGGAGAGAGAGAGAAAGAGAGAGAGAGAGAGAGAGAGAGAGAGAGAGAGAGAGAGAGAGAGAGAGCGGTGCTTACAGACCTACAGAACTGCCCGTTTTTTCCCCCACTTGCTAGCTGCTAGCGGAGAGAGACGGACTGACGGATGACGCCACCGTTATCCTTGAGCACGTGCGGCGAGCCAGGCAATTAGAGGTAGCACTCTGACATGACAGGCGATGGCGGTGCCTCCACCAGCTGTGGGGCCACGCTGACCGCCGAGGACCGGGCCCTCTCTCCCCGTACGCCTGAGCGACCAAGGCTCAACCCTAAGCCCTTAGCTCAGGGCCTCTGTAGAACTCAACGGTGCTCATTAACAACAATTATCCTGGAACTCCAATGGATCCATTAGTCTGTCTTCGACTGGGCATTATCGCCAAATTAAAATGCCATTAATATAGGTGACAGACTGGGCCTAATCGAAGGTCTAAAATTAGTGTGACCTCAAATTGGCCAGAATGATGAAAGAGTTCTGATAGGGAAATGGGAGGGGGAAAAAAAGACTGCTATGAGACATCAGCGCTTTTCCTGAGTAATAGGTGTTCCTTCTCGAAAGGGAAAAAAGGCCTATTTTAGTTCCCACAAAGCAAGTCACAGTTTTCGCAACACTTTTGATTCCACGGGGTAGAGCGGAACGAAACAATGAAATTAACACTTTTAATCTCTATCAGTACCTTAATGCCATTAGTAATGGCTGCTATTTGGAGAGAAGGCAGAAGCTATATTTCTTTTCAAAGAGAAAAACAGTGACCTTTAAAAAGCTTACTTTAATTCCAAAAGCTTCGCTAAATGTTACCTTTTTTAAACACCCATTTCTAATCCATAAATTATGGGGAGCACAATCCTTGTTTTATTACAAAGCTTTGAGCTGTTTCAGGAGGTAAATCAATTGTGACAATTGGTTCAGATGACTAAATGCTTTTGATATATGGGCCTCAAAAGTATCTTTTTTTTTTTGATTACCTCGTAATAAAACATTTCACAGCGAGCCAAGTGTTTGATTGGCATTTCGAAATGTGTGCACGCCTCAGCTACGACAAATTGGGTTGAGAACTTTCTGGAAAGGGGCAGAAATTAGAGTGTGTAGCGCACGTCGCCTGCATGTTGACACATTAGCTGCGCATGTGTGTGTGTGTGTGTGTGTGTGTGTGTGTGTGTGTGTGTGTGTGGAATATAGAGAATGTTCTGCACCTGCTGGTGTAGAGGACATAAAATGAGCTCGCTGAAGTTCCTCAAACAAGCAGACATGTCATCGTGTTTGCCCTGAGAAGAGGAAGTCCCTCTCTGCTGTCGAGGCCGAAAACGGCACAGAGAGATATTTTTATGAACTCCTGAGTGCTTGCTCAGGAGTATCTCAGAAAAAGAACTGAAAAAGAAAAACACCTCAAGATCAGAATTAAAAAAACACGGCAAACAGAACCGAAAGATGCAAAGTAAAGTAAACAAATCGCTGATTAAGTAGCCCCCCTTCAAACGAGTGCAACACAAACACATCAGAACACACCACTGCTAAAAATATATAGAAAAAAAAAGATAAAAGATATTTCCACACACAACTCAGCCTTTCCAAGAGCTTGATAAAAATAAAAAATCAGAATAAAGTAGAGCGGACAATCCCGTTCCCACGGACATTTTAATGTGCCTGATACAAGAGGTAGACAGAAGTACAGTAGAAGTAGATTAACCCATTATTGCTTTTATGCTCAATGTTTTTGTTTGATAGTCATTTAGTAAATCATCAGGCTCTCTAGTGTATGACCAAGTTGTGAACAAAGAGGAGTGGTGCTTGTGCCCTATGCGCGCACCCTGTTTCTATGTTGTTGGATGTTTATGATAGCATCAGTGTAGTGCAGGTGGGTGATTAGAGGAGCCCTCAGTCAGAATGAGGTCTGACCTCGCAGGAGTTTACAAGTGCACCACCAGCCCATGGGCAGGTCGTGTGTGAGGACAGAGAGAGAGGGGGAGGAGGGGGGGGATTAAGGACTGCCTGAACCAGGTCTCACAGAGTTCCTGCATCCTGAACATTTCTGTGCAACGCCACAGCGAAGCAGTAATTTTAATTACACTGAATCACTTTGAGCCAACTGCGCACACACACACACACAAATACACATTACACACACACACACACACACACACACACAATGAAAAGAAGAAAGAAAGAAAACATTGTTTTATTTTTCTTCTCTTTGACACTCTCTTTCAAGAGTGAAAAAACCCCTCCTCCGCACAGCTCTGTTTGCTGTACCTTTTGTTACAAAACTTTGCATTACCTACAGCTGGGCTCAAAGTGTGGCCTCTGCCTGATGTCAAATATAACAAGTCCAAGAGCCAGAGGCCGGCATAATGGACAGCAGATGGTGGCTATCACAAGTTTAACAGGGAGGCAAGCAGAGAGAGAGAGAGAGAGAGAGAGAGAGAGAAAGAAAAAGAAAGAAAGATGAGGTGAAAAAAAGACAGGAGGAAAGGAAGAGAGAAAAAAAAATTTATTTTCTTCTGGCCACCCACAGCAGGTCCATGTGAAAGGTACGGTGTGGAGAAGCAAGCTAAGCCAGGGTGAATCAGTCGGTGTGTTTGTGTGTGTGTGTGTGTGCGTGCGTGTGTGTGTGTGTGTACAGTGTGGAGAAACAAACTAAACCAGGGTGAATCAGCCGCATCAATCACGCCAGGTCTCCATGCTCCAGGGAGAGGAAGAGGCAGGACCACTGCGGAGGGGATCCCTTTATGGTGTCTAACACCAGCACGTATAACACCACACACTACACACACACACACACACACACACACACACACACACACACACACACACACACACACACACACACACACACACACACACACACGCACACACACACACACACACACTACACACACACACACACACATAAACACACTACACACACACACACTACACACACACACACACACTACACACACACACACACTACACACACACACACACACACACACACACACACACACACACACACACACACAGAGACATACATACACAATTTCTCTCTTCCTATCTAGCACAAGCTCACATATACACATGCATTTACACACACACACACACACACACACACACACACACACACACACACACACATGCGCGCACACACACACACACACAAACACACACACAGCTGGGACGGTCTGCAGGAGTGGGTGTTTTAACACCTGTGTTATTAGGACAGTAAGAGATATACTGGCCAATATGAGAAGTTACTGTCTGTGGACAACTAGTTTTTAGACACTTACGGCTTGAGTTATAGGGAATGATGGCATAATGTGACCACCAGGAATCAACTATCAGGTGAAAATGGCTTTATATGAGAATTCCACATTACTAGATTCATACAAATAAATGTATATAGATGTACACTTACTGAGTTACACTGACCTCTATAAGTGTAAAACTACAAATGAGTTGCTAATATGTATTATACATGGTGTGTGTGTGTGTGTGTGTGTGTGTGTGTGTGTGTGTGTGTGTGTGAGAGAGAGAGAGAGAGAGAGAGAGAGAGAGAGAGAGAGAGTGTGTGTGTGTGTGTGTCTCCTATAGCTTTGTGTTGTCTAGGCAATATATATTTTTAGACTGGATATTAGTTTATCAAATCACATGAAAATTCACCTTCAAACACACATGTGCTATTTCTTGACTCCTAACAATGCACAGTACACACACACATACAGTACAGACACACTTATGCACACGTGCACACACACACACACACACACACACACACACACACACACAGACATGGATACATATATATATATATATACACGTCTGTGTGTGTGTGTGTGTAAGTATATATATACATACTAATCATTCTGAAAGCATACCAACACCCTTTGTGCAGCCCTCTCCCAGTAGATATCAGAGCCTAAATGACAGTGAAGATCCACAACCTCAGCCCGACTCATCCACACCAATACTCCTCACTTGTCACGACTGGACTACGCAGGAAGACCAGAGAAAATACGCAATCAAAAGTCACAAAGATCCAACACCACAGCATGATTACGTTGTGCATCAAAAATGGGGCCGCTCAAACTCAGTAAGTCAGACATAGAATAGAGACAGGCGAGGAGCCATACTGTATGTGTGTCACCGTATCATAAAGGCCCATGCACATTTCATATTGATTAACATTTCAAATGGGTGATGGCGCGGGCCACTGTCAGAGCAGGTTTACATGCCACCCAAAGCAGAAACATCTTTTCAACATCCCTTCCATACTCCTTTCATCATCCATCGTCAATCTCTCTCTTTCTGTCTCACACACACGCACACTGTACACACACATAGACACACACACACACACACACACACACACATGCACACGCCGCACACACACATAGATACACACACACACACACACACACTGCACACACACACTTACCCTGGCCTCTGTCTGACTTCCACCCTGTAATGCAAATGGTTCAGGGAAAAAAAACCTGATTGTTTGAACCTCAAATACATCTACTAATTACTTGCTATTTTTCAAGGCGGGTGGGGGGCATAGAAGAAATGGAGTTTGTTTGGTGATGCGTTTTTTAATATGTACATGAAAAATTACATTTAAAAGTTTTATTACACAGATCTTTTGAGTTCTCTCAGATGAAACAGCATAGTTTGCCTTTGCCTGCCTGCTTGCTTGCCTGCCTTCGAATGTCCCAGATTTGCCTGCAGATGAGCTACGGCACAGCTTCGCATTTCTTGCGGCAGACTCTTTATTTCTGCAGAGCATCTTAGCTTTACCAGCAGTCTAGACATTGCTGAGGCGCTCCGCTACAATCAAATCCAGAGCAATCTTCAGGAGATTAGACAAAATAAAATGGGAGTTCTCCGAGTTCCCCGCAGTTTAATAGTTTAAGCTAATTTGTCCAAAAAAAAAAAAAGAATGTGGCGGTGTAGGAGTCAAATCTTTTATTAGACAATGAAATTGCGTGATTAATTAAAATAAAGCGCCGATCATCCTGACATCTGACATGCTGATATATCAAATCTCTGCTTAAATCGTGTGTTTTACAGGGGCAGATGTTGGTTTAATTTCACAGAGGATATCAATCCGCAAGTCCAGGGAGAGAGAGAGAGAGGGATACAGAGAGGGAGGGAGCAGGCCTGACAGAGTGACAGCAAAACAGAGAGAGAGAGAGAGATTGAGAGAGAGAAAGAGAGAGATACACCTATTGTGTTTCATCATCAATATTTCTTTCACAAGCTTACTGGAAGCCAAGAGGAAGTGCAGGATTAGGTTTACTCTTCCCTTTGTGTGTGTATGCGTGTGTGGTGTGTGTGCGCGCGTGTGTTTCACCGTGAAGAGGTGAACCCTGGGCTAGTTTCGGTCAGCATGCATGCAAGCGCACTGATGTGTCAGCACATATTTCATACCGCCAACCACCATGTGTGTCCTGAGAGCAAGTGAGTGAGAGAGATAGAGAGAGAGTGAGAGAGAAAAAGAGAGAGAGTGAGAGTGAGAGTGAGAGAGAAAGAGACAGGTAGTGTGTCAAGAGTGGAACAATAATGGTGTGGTGACGATGTGAATTCCCCTAAACAGCGCCGCTATCAGACACTGAAAAGGGAAGAGGTGAGTGGACACACTCAGGCCATTTTTAGACTTCTTGGTAAGGATGTGCTACTAGACAAACAAAAAAAGTGCTGGCCACGGAGAAAAAATGAACATGAGTAAGATGTTTCCTACCGTAACGTTACTTTCAGCGGGAACATCTGTCAGATTTGAGGAAGGTGAGATATCGCAAAGAAATACAGAAAACTAGGCAGAGTGAAACCGTCTCAAGCTGACAAACAATGTTACCTTCAGCGGCTTTCTGTATCACAGGGGGGACTGGTCTTTATATGGCACCAGAAGGGATGCAGAGGTGTATATGATTGATACTAAACCTGACTGTTATAATATAATATATATAGCCATGGATGTTATCCTACACAATGCATTAGAAAACATATCCCCAAGATTTAAAAGTAATAGACCCCTTACTGAGCGGAGAGGAGAGTTACGGTATACCTGATTACCATAATTTGACCTTTTCTGTGCAGGGAAAATGTCCCAAAGATTTAACTTATATAACCATTAAATTAGAGAAAGGCATTTAAAAAGAGAGAGAAAGTGAGTGAGGGTCAGAGAGAGAGAAAGCTAGAGAGAGAGAGAGAGTGGCCCTTGGAAGGTAGGTGGTTAGTTACTGATGGGGGAAGCAGAATAGGGAAAATGAAGAAAATCAACTCCAGCTTGGAGTTCATTTAGGCCTAAAAGGTAATTTCCAGTGCCTGGCGAAAAACGGAAGAAGGCTAGGTAATGACTTAATTTGCTAATAGGAATAATTATAGCATGGCCAGAGGCTTCCTCTATTAGCAGGAACAAGAAACTTTTAGCTTGTGTTTATCTTTGCTAATTGTCCTGAATAATCACCAATATATTGCATTATCTTTGGACCGCACTTCAGTGAAAGCTCATAAGAAGAGAAAAGAAAATAATAACCCTGATCCTTTACAAGTGGCGTGACTTGGAAATGGTCCTTCTGGCTTTCTGCTTTTCAGGCCTTATCCGAGTGCCGTTGTTTAGAGACACTCAAAGGAATACAAGCCTTGCACAGGAAGGGAGGCGTCTCATCAAACTCAACATGGAACTGGTCCAGTCCTGCAATCTTTTTAGAGGCTGGCCTGCAGCAGAAGTATGTTTCCTAAAACCTTTTTCTCTTATTAATATTACAAATATAAATGTAATCCGGTGGACATGAAATGAACAGTGACTCTGGAGTTCAAGTGTTTTAGAATTGCTCAAACAAACATAAACAAAGATATCACGCTGGTGAGAATTCAGCTGTATCTAAAATTAGAGTACAACGTCGAGTCACTGTGTTGTGTGACTTTAATATGCACACCCCCTTCAACTGCATAGCTTCGAGCAATGAAAGCCCATACTTAAAGAAGCCCATGGACATGTAGTCTTCTCGTTCACACAATAAGTTAACTAGCGATGCATTGTGTTTGCCTCCACTCAATAACAGCATTTCAGTGACTTTTTCAAGCATGCTTTATCCTCCATTTTAAGATGTACAATAATATCTGTGAAGGGAAGTGGTAATCCTGTTAAAAGTGAGCATTGTCTCAGTGAAGGGGAGCCCATGGAAGGGCTTTGATTAGGGAGTCATGCGTTAAGGTTGTAATGCAGGACTCTATGCTTATGGGAGGCTAGTTTTGCTGTTTAATTGTGAGTGGGGGTCTGCAATCCACCCTGACAATACTACGATTATGGAATTACTGCAAGCATAACTGCTTAACAAATTGAACCCCAAAAAGTATGCAATTCACAAACAAAGGATCAAATGCAACATCGAAACGTCAGAATGGAGTGAGCGGAGAGAGAGGGGGGGACAAGAAGAAAGAATGGGCAAAACTACTGAGAGAAAGACAAAAATGCCAAATGCTTTTTTTGGGGGCATAATCCCCCTCGCCCCCCGAAACTCCCGTGAGTGTTTAATCCAGGGGCAGCGCAAGCCAACGAGCAGCGTGTGCGTTGGATTAGCGTTGATGAGTGCGACTGGATTTCTTTCTCATTAGAGGTTGGTGGATTAGCTCCCGCAAACCCCGTTTTGGATACCGCCGCCGTTTTGGACATTCTTTTTTCTCCCTCCTCTTCACTCTCACTCTTTCCCTGTCTGTCATGCTGTCACTTTTCACTGTTGCTATTCTGCCCTTCTTCATGTGCCCTTTTGCCCAACAGTATTATTACAGACAACATTCAGTATGTGTGTGTGTGTGTGTGTGTGTGTGTGTGTGTGTGTGGTGTGTGTGTGTGTGAGAGAGAGAGAGTGTGTGTTTTTTCCAGCTCTTCTGCAAACAAGAGGAGCATCTTTGTCACACAGGGATGGTTGAGAGCGTGTCGTTCGATATAATGAGTGTACCCTAATTGAAATGATACAGGGGAGAGCAGATAGGAGTCAGGGAGCGGTCCTCTCAGAAAAGGTCACTCTCGTAGACGGTTTGTGGCAGTGGCTGGAAACGGCGGCGGTGCCTTTTGATGCTTCGCTGGGACATTGTTCAGACAGCGATCCCCTCATTGCGTTAACTGCGTGCCGCGGTCGCGCGTCTCTCTCTCTCTCTCTATCTCTCGTGCATAGCCCCCTTCCGGATTCCGGAAAGCTCCGTCGCCGCCGCTGCTGCTGTCCTGCCTGTGCTCGTCGTGCGCCTAATGAAGACGACGCTCAAGGTTGGGCTCCGGCCGCTACTGCCCGCCCCCGAGCAGACGAGGGGCAAATTGCAAGCATTTTTTTTTGAAAATTGTGAGCTCCAAGCTGTCACTTCGGCCGTGCCATTACGGTGATGCAGGAGCCACCGTCCGTGTAAAAGAAGATGGAGGAAATGCAAAAACACGAAGCAAACAGCCACTTATGGCACAGGAAAATCACTAAGTGGTGGAAAGCAGGCATTAGCAGGATAACAACCCACAATCATGACTGGAGCTCCAAGGCCTCCCATACCTCCAGCATGGTTGAAGATTGAAGTGGGAAGTCCAAGTCTAAATATGGCTCCGGTGGCGTCCTTTCTGACCACAAGGGACTAGTTATCTATTTCATTCTCTACATTTATTTCTTATTATTTATTTTCTATTTCTTCTGTCTCCTGCTTGTTTGTCTGTCTCGCACTCTTCCAACCTCTCTTCCTCTCCCTCTAGTCTCTTCCCTCCCTTCTTTCTTTCTCTCTGTTTTTCTCTGTGTGTTTTTCCCCTCTCTTTCTCTCTCTCTTTCCCCCTCAGTGGTATAGGGAGCACTGACGTGTTAATAGAGTAGAGTAGCTCGCTTTCTTGCTCGCTTGTGCTGTTGCTGCTGCTGTTGCTGCTGCTGCTGCTGCTGGCGTGTGTGTGTGTGTGTGTGTGTGTGTGTGTGTGTGTGTGTGTGTGTGTGCGCTCCGGTAAATAAAGTAAAGCGGGGGTAATGGGCACGGACAAGTGTCAAGTCTCCTCTGTTCACGGGCCCCTGGCTCACGAAATGACCCCTTGTTTACAGTCACATCTGGAAAGGCACGAGGAGCATCCACACGTTCCCCCTAACAGGAACATTCATGCAGAAAAGGGGGGGGGGGGGGGGCTACGCAATGGTACATTATGGTACTGAGCAGAGAGAGACAAACACTGCAAAATGACAGGCCTGTGCATCTATTTAAGGGTAACGGGTGAAGGAGTAGTGGAAGGGAGAGGAGGAGGAGGGTGGAGGAAGGTGGAGGAGGGTGGAGGAAGGTGGAGGAGGGTGGAGAGGGATATGTGGAGGGTGGAGGGTCGTTCATCTTTTTACAACACTTCGACATGACCTAACACAGCCAGGTAAGCATAGTATCACATGTAACAGAGACGTGTTCAATGTTAAGAGGTTGCCAGAGGCGGGTGCGAGGGGTCAACACCTCTGGAATAGACTTGTCAAATTAGGAAGGCTCTTGCTAGCTGGCGCTAACAGCTACTAATTGGTGACAGTGAGCACACCCTGTTAAAGGAGTTTGGCTGCAGGGCTCCTCTCCTGACAGCTGTGGCTGGGGTTGGACTATTTGCCAGGCGATTATGGCCATCTTTGAGGGCTAACTGAGTTTTACAGCAATTTCCCTTCCGCCGCTGCATGGTTTAAAGGCGGGATAACTACCAATAATGGTGTAAAAGGAGGAAAATCAGGACAAACCTGTGCAATTTATTTATTACCCACAGTAACACCGTTCACACACACACACACACATACACACACATACACACACACACACGTACTGGCGCTGTCATCGGGGAATGAAGATAATTCCCTTATCAGTGCTTTTAATGCAGTGAAACCTGCCCTGGAGTGGTGCAGAGCATTCTCTTTGATATTATTTTGCCATCCTAAAATTACGGTGTTGTCACAGTTCGCCTGTCTCCCATTTCTCTTTTTTTATTTTTTATAAATAGCCACGAGAAAAAGTATTAATTATCCTTGTACGATTTAATGCACCGAGTACTTTAACCTTTCAGGTTTGCCGTTAAACGCCAACATAACAAGGCATATCCGTGGCAGCAAATGTGATTTATGACAAGAATCTTTAATTTCTGTTTTTAAATAGGTTAGACAGCAATCTGCATACATTTAAATGCGCCCGCAAACACATTCTTCCCTTGTCTCCAGGCCCTTGTTTAATATTCAAGGATGATTTTTGTCCACATACATTTTGGTCTGTGTCACCTTAGATTAAATTATTACCGTTTCGCAGCCTTTGCGGTGCAAGCCGCGGGCCTTTATTTACTAGAATCAATGAAACCATAATGAAAATCCATTTTTCATACTATCAGAGCCTGCTGGCTTTATTTAGTTAGCTGTGTCTAAGCAAGCAATTCATTTTGTGTAAATGCCACCCCTAGAATAAGGCCTAGGCATGGAAAGGGTTAACCAGGAATTAAGACACTCGGGTAACCCATAGCTCACAGCGACAGGGCATATTTTGGGGGTCTTTTCTGGTGTGTCCTACAGTATGTGAGCAAGGCAAGTAAGATGGGGAGAAGGAGGACATTCTGTACTATAGTGTTTGAATGAATAGCCAGTGTAGGGGATGCAAATGCCTGATGCGCTTTGCAAAAGATGAGGGTAATTCATGCAAAAGTCACATTTCCTACCCAAAGTTTAAAATGCATCTAAGATGTTTTGATCTTTTTGCAAAGAGAATGGGGTCGCTTGCTTTTATTTTCACAAGTGAGGTCTAACCTTATTAACATAGACAGACACAAACACACATACACACACATACACTAACAGACAGACACACTGACAGACACACACCTCTCCCAGTGAATGTAATGCTCTCATGAATAATGCATTGGAATAAATTGTCAAACAATTTACCTATGGGTCATAAAGAAGACTTTATATATGTGTTTTACCATTGTAAAACGTGGGTCTGTTGCTCTAGAATGCTAATATTTGATTTGAGATTTAAATATGGAGATTGTGTTAGCTGGAAGCATGCATATTCAAGGCAGGAATGGAGCATGGGGGCTGGGCAGCTACCTTTACTGGGTCACGACACACACTGGAGAGACCTAAATCTGAGACTCTCTGAGTCTCCTTCACACACACACACACACACACACACACACACACACACACGTCTCTCATAGCTGTCCATCGCATCTGATGATGCCGCTTGCTCCAGGGAGGAGGTAGGGTGGGGGAGTTCAACGCGGTCGGCATTGGTGCCCCTTCATGTGGCTGTGGAGGCTGATGTGTGAGCCACAGGTGGGGCAAGGGTGCCCTGATGTTGGGGGGACACCGGCCAGCTGGTGTCGTAGGACACATATTTTGGTCCTTGCGCACATACTAACACACACTGTACACTACACACACACACACACACACACACACACACACACACACACACACACACACACACACACACACACACACACACACACACACACAATGCAAACACACACTCAGATACAGAAACACAGAGAGCTATAACAGTGCAGAGCTCTGATCCTCACACATGCTGAGAGGGAGTATAATAAATGTAATCGAATTTCTGATTTGGGGCTAAATCAGACTTTATCAGGCATAGGTCACTGTGAAGGCATTGTGTAGGCCGTTGATGACTTCATTTACACATCATCTCTCTCTCTCCCTCTCTCTTTCTCTCCCTCTCCCTTTTTCTCTCTCTCTCACACACACACACACACAGACACACATTCTATGTCCTCCATTCATGATCAAGCACACACTGAATTGTTACCAACACTATAGGTTTATCTATTCACACACACACACACACACACACACACACACACACACACACACACACACACATACACACACAGACACACACACACACACACACAGTACCTATGAGCAAATGGCTTCATAAGGAATTATGTGTATGGCTGTGTTTGGTGGTGGTGGTGGTGGTGGGGGGGCTGTCTGTGTGTGTGATGAAATAAAATTTAATAACTGAATAAAAATGTAAATAAAGATTTGCTTAAAATGACTTGTCCATGAAATAATTCTTCCTCACCCCTCCCTCCTTAAGCTAATATTCTGATAGGCTATACCCAGCTAGCCTGATTTGGTGGGTGACCTTTGAAAGCATTTCCCGGCTTGATTAAAGACGTATTAAATTTGTTTAAATAAACCTCGTTGTAATGGCACATCATTTGTAAGAAGCTATTAGGGGGCTGGAAATTGTGCCGCCATATTTGCATGAAAATGTGGCCCTGCTCAAATTGAGGATCACTCCTGAATGAACGGCAAGCGGCGAGGGTGACACTTTCATAATTTTCCCCGTGACAAAGAGCTGATGAAACTTTTCAGGGGGCTAAAGCCCTAGACAGGGAGGCGGAGATAATGTCACATAAAACCTGTCCATTTGATGGAGCACCGCCTTCCTTTACCACGGCAACGCCCCCCCCCCCCCTTCCCCTCCCCTCCCATACTC
This sequence comes from Alosa pseudoharengus, assembly GCF_046254945.1. NCBI lineage: Eukaryota > Metazoa > Chordata > Actinopteri > Clupeiformes > Clupeidae > Alosa > Alosa pseudoharengus. The sequence goes on along the minus strand of NW_027468689.1, from coordinate 19,937,186 downwards.
CACACACACCACACACCAGCCCCCCCCCCACACACACACTCTTACTCTTGTGATTCACACCTTTAGTATGCCCCCACCCTCTTCCTCCTCCTCCAGACACACACACACACACACACACACACACACACACACACACACACACACACACACACACATTTGCCACCATCCCCCTGTAATCCCCTTGGTCTGCCATTTCAGAATATTCCAGAAACACAAGTCAAGGTGATAGGGGAGGAGAGAATGAGGATGGGGAGTTTGGGGAGGGGGGCTGTCACCGTCTTTCCTGAAGCTGTCTGCGTCGGAGGAGGTCGACTAATGGGTTCAGAATAATACAGACGCCTAGTTCATGATCTGACAGCACCAGAAACTATTTAGAGGGCGACTATAAATTAGAGTTGTTAAATATTGACTCGTAAACAAAGTGAATCTCTGTTTGGTGGGAAATCTCAATTCTATTCAAATAGAATGGAGAAGTGCTGTTGCATTTTTGACTGCTTATGATACACACACATGCACAACCATAGTGACAGTCAGATAGACTCTCTCTTTTTCTCCTTGTCACAAATGCACACACACATACACGCACACACACTCGCACACAAGCACACATAAACACACACACACACACACACACACACACACACACACACACACACACACACACACACACACACACACACACACACACACACACACACACACACAAACACACACACACACACACTCACACACACTTTCTCCTGACAACCTTCAGATGGAGGTTCAAGTCCCAAAAAGTCAGTGAGTCCTCCTAGGCCACCACTTTGAATGCACATGCCCCCCCCCCCCCCTCCCCATCCCTGATACACAGAGGATGTGCACTCATGCTTCCTGATATGGGACAGCTGGGAACGCACACAAAGTTTCAGAGAAAAGACTGATAAGGAGGAAGAAAGAGGGAGGGGGTAGGAGGGGGGCTGAAACAGCTACAGAGAAAAATACAGACAGACATGGAGAGAGTGAATGAGAAGCAGAGGGAGAGAAGATAGAGAAGGGGAGAGAAAGATAGTGAGAGGGAGAAGAAGAAGAGAGAGATGGAGAGAGAGATGAAGAGAGAGATAGAGAGAGATAGAGATGGAGAGAGAGAGAGAGAGAGAGAGAGAGAGAGAGAGATGGAGAGAGAGAGATGGAGAGAGAGAGAGTTCTAGCCAAGAGTTGTGTCGCCCCATGAGGGCAGGCAGAGACATGGGTCGGGCCAGGCTGCTGAGTGTGTGTGTGTGTGTGTGTGTCTACATGTGTGTGTGTGTGTGTGTGTGTGTCTGCATGTGTATGTGTGTGTGTGTGTATGTATGTGTGTGTGTGTGTGTGTGTGTCAGACTGCTGAGAGTGTGTGTATCGGAGCATGAGAGAGCAGCGCCGCTGCTGACAGTCGGGGAGGAGAGTGAGAGGAAGAGAGGGATGTGGCGGAGGAGAGGACCATTTAAGGGCTTAAATCAAGGGGGTCGGGGCGCCCAACCTCGCAGGCCAAACGCCGGAGGGAGAACCGGAGTAGAGAAGCCTTCCTCCTCCACACTCAAATTGGCCAAACTACACTCCAAACTCGCTCGGACTCACACTGAGACAAAACAGTCAGGAAGTATACACATAAATAAACAAACACAGAAATAAATGGAGACAGATATATATACAAATATAAAAATAAAAATCTAAATGAGTAAGAACTGCTATGGCAGTATGCTCACTAACAGAGTAGTGTAGTGAGGAATCAGCTGTGATAATCGGCCTCCTTCACAACCAATTGGGCCAGAGATATGCACACAAACAACACAAAAACATCAAGCCCTTTTTTTCATGTTCATCTCATTTTTTCATTGAGGACTGAGGACGTCTCCAGGAGATGTTTTGTTTGTTTCACATCCTCATCTCCATGTACCGCGTGTCCGGCCTCTGATATTACATAATCGCAGGTTTTTACCGTCACTTCTGCAAATCGATCCAAAAAAGAGAAGAGCCCAAAGGCCACACTGAGAAGTTCGACCGTTACCTTACATCTCTGGTCAGACTGTGGAGCCAACACAGACGGCGTGGGGAACATAAGAGGTCTGTCCATTTGATACACTCCAGTCCCCTTAACAGCAGACGAGGAGTATCATGCAATCCATAATCTATTATCTATTTATTATATATTATTTATTTATATATAACTCTAAATAATAAGACACACTGCACAGTGCTGGAGTTGCAAAACTAAGATTTATACTCTGACATACTGCACAGTCAATTGGCATGCAACTATAAAGAATTTGAGTCTGAATCACTCCTTGAGTCAGATCACATACTGTAAAGCATCAGATCAGCTCCAATGGCATTCTTAAGCAACAGGTTCAGGGACAAAAGGAAGATGCCAGCTCTCCTTCCTGCTTTGGCTCTGAGGCCTTGATGTGAGGGGGCAGGCAGTGAGACACCATCCCTGTCTAAAATGAGGAAGGAAAGAGCGAGAGAGAGAGAGAGAGAGAGAGAAAGAGTTTTTTTCTCATCCTGCTGGCCCACCTGTCTGCCTGGCGAGTGGATCCAGGGGCGAGGTAATGCGGAGCGTCTGGTCAGTGCCCAGCGCTTCGCCTGAAGAGAGCAATCAGGTTTGCGGCTGATTACCTATTCGGGGCAGCGGTTAGCGGGAACAGGAGGGGAAGCTGATGTAACAGCACCTGACACGCTGGCTGCCTGCCTCTCTCCGGTGTGTGTGTGTGTGTGCGTGTGTGTGTGTGTGTGTGTGTGTGTGTGTGTGTGTGCGCGTGCGTGTGTGTCGGTTGGTGACTCAGTCGGCGCTGCAGGAAGGCCGGTGTCGTCTCCGTGGGCTGAACAGCGTGCGGTCTGCGACCTCTAATGCAGACGCCTGACTCACTCTCAGCGCAGGAAGCACCTTTGTGTTCACTCAGGTTGTGTTGAGTTGAGAAACCCTGAGGGGTGTGTGTGTGTGTGTGTGTGTGTGTGTGTGTGTGTGTGTGTGTGTGTGTGTGTGTGTGTGTGTGTGTGTGTGCATACATGTGTGTGTATGTGTGTGTGTCTTTGAACACCTACGCAACCTTTGGTATGGTGGTAAGTGTGTGTGTCGTTGATATTTCATAACAACACAAACTGATACGTTTGGAGATTTCAGGAACTCTCTTTACAAAAGGGCCCAGGCTATCGTAACATTAAAAGAAGCATTCTCTATACACCTTCCTGACATAAAGTCGACCTATTTGAAGTAACTGAAGTACCCTGAAGTTTACCATTTTTACTGAAATCTTGAAGCAATAAGACACTTTGAGTAAAATGTCTTTATTTGAAATTTCATTTATCAATAAAATGGCCAAATAAAAATAAATGCATCCATTCACAACCAGTGATGGTGGCTGACTGTGAACTGCATTTAGGCCTGAGCCAAATAATAACTGGATGTAGTTCAGAGTTCCTTTCTATCTGGAAGTGGGCTTACAAACTGCATTGTTGTTGTTTTGTGTGCCATCACAGAACGAGAGACCTTGATATGCCATCAAGGTTTTTATCCCCAAATCGGTACTTACTGTAGCAGCTACGCACCATACACACACACACACACACACAAACACACACACACACACACACACACACACACACACACACACCATTCCGCCCCGGCACCACCCCAGATAACGGCGGTCAAGGCTCGGCCTCTTACCTTCACGTCTTTCTGAATGCCACCTGCCTTAATGTCAAGGCCCAAACACAATAGGCAGGATGTGAGGCGGTGTGTCACACGGAGCAAACGTTTCCTGAGATACGCCACGGAGGGAGAGGGCCAGGAGAGGAGCTGACCAACCGAGGCAAACGCATGAGCAAAAAAAATAAATAGAATTCAATCGAAACATCATCAAAATGTTAACACACAGACATAAATCAAGATGAAGGCAACAGCGTGCTGATGTACAGATGACCTGGTGTGTGTGTTTTTTTTTTCATGTGCTAATGCAAGCTGACCACATGGAAAAATGTAGAACAATCGCAAGGGTCAAATAAGTACACGGGACAAGCTACAACTACCTAACAACTCTCCACAAGCTAAACAAGACTCCAGAGCAGCTTGAGTACATCAGAAGATGGTAGCCACACGCTGTTAAGACACAAGCTGCATTACATCACAAGAGGGTGCCCATGCTGTTACGATTAAAAAGCTAAAATCCTCCACTCTGCAGTAACCTTGACACCCAGCAGTAGTGTGCTAGTGGTCAGGGACTGCGGTTGGGCTGGGCCGAGTGGACCGGGTCAGACACCTCCGTTCTGTGGGCTGGCGCGTGGGTCATCTACCGGCTGGCAGAACCAGCTGCTCCACTCCCCAGGGTCCTCACCAGATCTGATCGGACCGCGGGCTTGCCCGTCTCGAGGGCCTGGTCTCCTGTCTTGCATTAGAGAGAGGGCATGGAGCACATGACTTCATAACATTTTCTTTTCTCCTCAGCTACTGTTATGAGAGTGCCACTCTAAACAACAAAGGCAAGACGTCTCAGAACCACACACAGAACGGAAAGGAACCAGAGAGAGTGTGGCTAATAAACGCACACATCTGACTCTTCCGTAGACTACACCAGATCAGAGGCAGAGCCCACCACTAACCCAGTACAAATCCTGAAAATCAGGATTTCTGCTGAATAAGAGCACATGAGTGTAATTAAATGCATACGCGCTATATTACAATTAACATGATCTTAAACAAAACATGGAATATATATCCATGCCTCGCCACATCCCTTTCACTCACTCTCTCTATCTCTCCCTCTTGCGTGTGTATGTATGTGAAAGTGTGAGTGTGAGTGTGTGTGTGTGTGTGTGTGTGCATGTTTATGTGTGTGTCTGAGAGTGTGTAAATGTGTGTGTCTCCCTGTGTGTGTGTGTGTGTGTGTGCGGGTGTGTGTGTGTGTGTGTGAGAGAAAGAATGTGTGTGAATGTATGTCTCTCTCTCTCTCTCTCTCTCTCTCTCTGTATGTGTGTGTGCACACGTGTGTGTGTGTGTGTGAGAGAGAGTGTGAGTGTGTCTCCCTGTGTGTGTGTGTGTGTGTGTGCGCGCGCGTGTGTGTGTGACTGTGTGTCTCTGTGTGTGAGAGTGTGTGTGTGTGACTGTGTGTCTGTGTGTGTGTGTGTGTGTGTGTGTGTGTGTGACTGTGTGTCTGTGTGTGTGTGTGTGTGTGTGTGTATGTGTGTGTGTGAGAGTGTGTGTGTGTGTGTGACTGTGTGTCTCTGTGTGTGTGAGAGTGTGTGTGTGACTGTGTGTCTGTGTGTGTGTGTGTGTGTGTGTGTGTGTGTGTGTGTTGGAGGGTAATGCATAGAGGGTGAAGGAGCGTGGCACGAGCTGCTCCGTCTAATTCTCTTAAAGAGTTCATGGCCCTGAGCCACTGCTTTCCAGCAGCCTTGCTGCTAATTTATGCACAAATAGACTCATTTCTGGCAACTGCCGAGCGTGAATATTAATGCAATGTATTTCCTTGTCAATAACAATAGTGGGCTCTTAATTTGAGGCGTGCAGCGTAGTCAGACAGGCAAGGGGTAGCGGCGCCCCAAACAGTCGGTGTTCAAGGCTGCGAGATGCATACTTCCCTCCCAAAGTTGTGACAAAACACTGCAGCACAGCAGGTAGTGTAAGATGTATTAACATTACCATACACACACACACACACACACACGCAAAGCTGCCACAGCTCACACATCCAGAGGGAGAGAAAGAGAAAGAGAGAGAGAGAGAGAGAGAGAGAGAGAGAGAGAGAGAGAGAGAGAGAGATAGATCATGCATGCAAACCGATGTCCAGTACACATGCATCAACACAGATACACATAAACACACACACAGACACACACACACACACACACACACACACACACACACACATATGCATGAATACACACACACACACACACACATGCATGCAAGCACTCCCACACGCACAGACACATATCCATAGTGGTCCAACTTAACTGATGAAGACCACTCTATTGTATGTACTGTAACAGAGGAATATTACATTACAGTATTAGAATTACATTATGTGACATCCAAATGCTCGCAATGCCTTTGGGGTGAGTAAGATAACATGCTTGGCAGGCAGGATACATAAAACAACTCAACTAACCACTCTAAAGCCCAAACACAGAGAGGACTAAGGCATCAACCTGCCGTTTCCTGTTCTTCCTTCATTCTCTCTCCTGGCCTATCATCAGTTTACATCACGTTAAATGAAGAGGAAGTGGGGAAGTTTACGCAGTGTAAACGGCGCCGTGCATGCAGGATACTGCAGCTGTTTAAAGTTTACCTGTGGAGTATAAACCCTCGGACCGGCTGGCCCTGAAATGCTGGTGACCCCCCCCCCACACACACACACACACACACCCGTGTGCCACCAGCTGGAAGAGCCGCGTGGCAAATGTACCTGCTAATTCTCACTACGCCTGTTTGTCACCACGGTGACAGGCCTGATGTAGAGACCTGGATGTAAACTATTTATTCCTGGCGGCCTTGCGTTGCATGGAAACATGTTCATTTTTCACCCGCTGGCTGCACGTGTAAACTTGCCGCCAAAGACAGAGAGAGAGGGAGAGAGAGAGAGAGAGAGAGAGAGAGAGAGAGAGGGAGAAATAGAGAGGGAGAGAGAGAGAGATGGAGAAATAGAGAGAGAGAGAGAGAGGGAGAAATAGAGGGAGAGAGAGATAGGGAGAAATAGAGGGAGAAATAGAGAGGGAGAGAGATAGATTGAGAATTAGAGAGGGAGGGAGAGAGAGAGGGAGATAGAGAGAAATGGAGAGGGAGAGAGAGAAAGAGAGAGAGAGATGGAGGCTTTTTCATCTCACAGTAGAAACAAGTCATTTTTTACAGCAGCGAAAATTAGCAATTGAAAGAGGATTTGGCAATTTAGAAAGGGCAAGATTATACATGGTTAAATGATCAAATCAGTGAGGTATGATTATAAAGTCAAAGAAAACAGGTCAATGTGCACTAAAATGCTGTGGGGTAGCCTGGAGATAAGAGTTATCAGAGGCGTATAACTAGATAGCACTAATCCTTTGCTCAACTGTAGTAGAAAATGAATCTATGACTGACAAACTGGAAAGATACAATTGTCTTATGCTGTTGAGACAAACTGGCGAGGTTGATTATGATAAAGAAGCTATCACTGCTGAGTGTCACAGATAGAAAGAATCGATTTGATATCCTCGTATCAACAGGAGGGGATCGGGCGGTGTTTTAAAACTTTCATGAGCTTTTATCAGCTGCGATACATAAAACGTGAAGAGACGGAAGGTTGGCAGCTTTTAACCATCGCTGTGAAAAAATGCTCAACATGAAACATTCATTTCACACACGTTGCCAGCAGCGCGTTTGATCATACCATTAGAAACGAGCAACGATGACAAAACGGCTACTTGCTTTCATGGAGATTTTAATAATTTAATAATGGTAACCACTAATGGTACCTAGACAATTCTGTCAGAATCCTATTAAGGCACCTAGATACTTACAGGCCTCTACAGCAAGGCCTACGTGAGGCAAAGCCGCTAATTCACCTCATTCTCCTGCAGGGCGCTAAAATGGTGAATTTACAGATTATCAACTTATTTGAAATAGCTAAATGAGGTGGATTTGAAGTGGCATAATCGCTGCATTGATTTGGCAGGAACAGGGGGGAAGTTGAAATTAACTGTGAATTACCATACTTTCAGTTAGTATTATTCTCTCTCTCTTATGCTGAAGTGTTTAAATTATTAATTGCAAAGGTGTTGCGAAAAAGGCGACCTCGGCACTCAACGCCGGTCCTTCAAACTGGAAAAGGGGAGCGAGAGGGTTAAGCTCGCTGGATTCTTCAAATGCGCCAGCGTGTACCTTATAATTGCTCCAAATTGTAGCGGGTATAATTTATTTTCTTTGGTCGGCGTGGCTCTGCCTCATGCTTGGCTGTGGTCGAGCGTGGGGAGAGACACACCTCGAGCTCTTAGGAGTCCCCAGTGGGCCATGTCAGTTGTGCTTAGTGATTGTGCTGCTTGGCCCAGGTCCAAGGATTAGGTGTTCCTGAGAAGAACGTTTTCTCTTTTTTTAATTTTCTTCCTGAACTCTACAAAGCCAGGGAATGTCATGGGAATTGTCTGTACTCACTCTCTCTCTCTCTCTCTCTCTTTCTCCACCCCTCCTTCCACACCCAATATACACACACCCAATACACACACACACACACTCCCTCTGTCATGCCTTGCCCCCATTTCTCAGTCCAGCCTGGGTCCTGGTCGTGGCCGCCCACCCCTGAAACCTGGTCCAGAGCCACATATCAACAGGGCACCTAAGCACTCCGCGACGGGACTTACACAGAGGTATACATTAACATAAATAGAATGTGCACAAGAGAAAGAGCGAGTGGGAGAGAGAGAGCGAGAGAGAGACAGAGAGAGAGAGAACGAGTGGGGCTGGGGAACAATGGGCTCATTGTAAAGAAGAAGGGAAGAGAGAGTGAGAGACACAGAGAGGGAGAGAGAGGGAGGGAGGAGAGAGAAGAGAGCAGCCCCATCTACAGGCCAGCCCACCACATGCAAAGGGAAGGGGGAAAAAAGGTTAGGGGAGATATGAGCTACAGACACACACACACACACACACACACACACACAGCTTCTCATAACGTCTACTCCTAATTTGTTTTGCAAAACCACACAACTGACAGAAAAGGATCTACTGGTCTTTCTTTCTGTCATTATGATGGGAACCTTTGAAAACAAGTTTCAATCTCGCAAACTTGTAAACATGTACTCATTATCTAAAAAATACACACATCTGTGCATGTATTCACTGTGACCAAAAAGCACAAGTGTCTGTTGTGCAGTCCACATAAAATCATAAAAACTTGATGGTCTCTCATCTCTGGACACCAGCTGAGCACTGGCCTGCTGCTCGCAGTAGGCAAAATGGACTTCTGCTAGACAAAATGGACTTCTGCTAGATGCCCTCTCCTCTCCTCTGCTCCTCTCCTCTTCTATCCTCCGTTCCTATCTCCTCTTCTGTTATCTTCTCCTCTGTTCCTCTCTTCTCTGCTCCTCTCTCCTCTTCTGATCGCTCCTCTGCTCTCCACTCATACACTCGGCTGTGCTCTCACCCCCTCCACCTTTCCTCTTCCTGTCTGATGTTCTGTGTTCTACGTTCTATGTTCTGCTCTCCTCTCCCAACACACTCTCTTCCTCTCCTTTCTTCTCTTCTCCTCACAAACTTATCTACTCCCTTCCTCTCCTTTCTTCTCCTCTCCCCCAAACATACTCCTCTACACTTCCTTCCTCTCGCCCCTTCTTTTCTCACACACACACTCCCCTAAAACACTCCTCTTCTCTTCTCTTCCCTTACACACACGCTTTCACTCCTTTTCTCCTCTGCCTTCCTCTCTCTTTCCTCCACTTCCTCTTCTCTCCTGTTCTCTCTCTCTCTCTCTCTCTCTCTCTCTCTCGGAGAGCCGCGCCCCCACTCTAGGCCGCTGGTGTGCCGGGGGGAATTCCACGTTAACTGTGTTAAGTCCAGCCTGTCATCACCTCAGTGACGGCACTCTCCGCATTGGCGAAAAATTAACTGCATTACCGGCGACTTCTACAACAATCTCCAGTTCATAATGCCCGGCATTCTGCAAGGCCTCTTACTTGATTTAGCCGACTAGGAAATTCACAGTGATGGCTGGACTAAAAGCCCTGAAGAAAAGTCAACAGACCAAGAAGCCAGAGAGACTTTCTCTTTCTCTCTCCCTTTTTCCCCTTTCTCCTTCTCTCTCCCCAGATTCAACCTCTTACACACCCCCCCACACACACACACACACACACATACATACAAACCCACCCACACACAGCTTTATTTGACATTTCCCAAATATTTGATCATTGACCATTTGAAATAAGGCGTGATTCCTCTCTCTCACTCCCTCTGGCAGCCACACACTCCACCCGGCCTGGTTGGAATGCAGGTCTCTTTCTCCTGAGAAAGAGTCAAAGAAAAGCCCCTGCGTTTAAAAGATCATAAAAACCTGGCCTGCTTTTTTCTCTTGCCTTCAGAGGTAGGAAATGTGTGTGTGTGTGTGTGTGTGTGTGTGTATGCCTAAAAGGTGAGTCTAGCAGGAGTTCTTTTGTACTTTCCTTTTACCAGGTAGAATAGTGTGTGTGTATGTGTGTGTATATGTGTGTGTGTGTGTGTGTGTGTGTGTGTGTGTGTGTGTGTGTGTGTGTGTGTGTGTGTGTGTTTGTGCGTGTGCGTGAGTGTGTGTGTGTACACGGGTTGGCCCCCAACCAAGAGTGGACACTTGCTGAAAGCGGACCTGACATGGCAGAACTGAGAAGCGATTAGCGTTGAGGTAGTGTTCACTTACGGCTGACGCCAGATCAATGCAGCTTTTCCACTTTATCAATTAATGACGTGAAACAACAACCGAGGAGAATTGCACTTCCACCAAAAAAAAGACCAAAAAAAAAACTGTACTTGTGAACCAATCAGATAGATCCACATTCTTCTTTTTTTAATTCATATTCTGCCTTTTAAAGCAAATGAAAAACTGCAATTGAAAAAAAAAATGAAATACTGGATATGATCCAGGCCTTCAGTGTAATGGATGGTGATCTGTATTTTTTTTTTCCTTCTGAACATTGTTCCTCCACCAGCCACCACCTGATCCACAGAGCGACGGAGTGCCTTGCATTCCGGCATTACCCAAACCACTGCATTAGCTTGGTAGTCAGCCAACGCGCAAACACATTGCTCATGTACTCCCGCCATGAGCTGTGAGGGTGGGGGTGTATATCGGTGTGTGTGTGTGTGTGTGTGTGTGTGTGTGTGTGTGTGTGTGTGTGTGTGTGTGTGTGTTGTGGGTGTGGGGAGGGGTGCGGTGGGGGGGAGGGGGGGGGGGGCGTGTAACAGCTGGGTCTCTCCCATTAGACTACACAGGCAGACAACCTGGTGAATATGCAGAGGTTTGTCTAGGTGAATAGCGGCGAGCACTCTGCCCCCCGGCGTACCCATCAACACCTGGGAAAATGTATTTCAAATGAGGGGTTTCGGCGCGCGAGCAGATGGGAGCATCCAGATCTATTAGCAGCGCATTACCTGCTAGTCTGTTTACAAACAGGAACAATGCAGGCCGCACTAATAACCTGCAATCAAACATGACAATTAATAACACACCGCCGATGTCTGCCTTAATTCCGCCTGTGGATGAAGAGAGTGTGAAAAAATGAGAGAGAGAGAAAGTGTGAGAAAGAGCAAGAGGAAGAGAGAGAGAGAGAGAGAGAGAGAGGGGAGAAAATAAGCTTATATTCAGTCAGCTCTAAAACTCCCTTCTTGTAATGAAAGCTAGGCTGGATAAGAACAAGCAGTTTGTTAACCCACCATTTCTGATTGGAGCCAGATCAGAGCCAGATCAGAGCCAGATGTGGCCCACGTCCTCACCAGTCACCTGCGATCTAGGACACTCTCCACAGAGGAACTGTCCCCTGGTGTCTCTATTCAGCTCGACTCCACGCATGCCCTTCCATTCACCCAACCAGACAGGTGACCCACTGGATCTACCCCCCGTCCAGGCCATACCTGAGACTGACCCACACCGGTGTCTGCTGCTATCCAGACATAAAGAGTCGGTTTACTGTACGTTTTCAGTCTTGGACAAAACGTAAGGCATATACGGGAAACTGGACCAAAAGAAGGTTTATAAAGGTGTTTAGGCATGAAGGTAGGCCTATCTAGAAAAGTTCATAATATCACGGATCAGTATTCAGGTTTTCCTTTTCAGGTTGACTCTGCCTTGCTGTGCTTGTCTCCCTATTCCCAGAGTTTTGTTCTCCCCTATACCTCTCCCTCTCTCTCTCCCTCCTTCTCTCTCTCTCCCTCCCTCTCTCTCTATCCAAAAGTCCAACTGTAACAACAGTGGTTTATAAACAAGCAGGGATTCCAGACGGCTGACCTCAGTGATGCGAGTCCGCCGCTGTGATACAAATATTTACTCTCTGTGTTTGGCACACCGTGCGCCCACAACCACCATCGCCAAACACACACACACACACACACACCCACACACACATTCACACTACACTGTCTCTACCACGCATCCCACCACTCCGCCCAGCCATCAGCATACCTCTCTGACTGGGTTATGCTTTCACAAACACGCCTCACTGGACACCCCGACACACACACACACACACACACACACACACACACACCACACACACACACACAAACATACCCGTCGGCACCTCTTACTGTCCTGCCCGGCGACGCATGTCCGATTATCGAAAGACATAAAAAGGAGGGATGAAAGGGATGAAACCGCCTCTTGAAGGAGGAAATGAAAAGGTACGAAATAAAAGAAAAGACAAACTACAGGAAAAGTCAGCATGTATTTGAAGAGAAAGGACATTCAAAAAGAAGCGACTTCTCTCTGGACCTCAGCTTCCAGAGAGCAGTCCACTTTAGAACAGAACCAGTCCACTCTAGAAGAGACCTAGTCCACTCTAGAACAGACCTAGGCCACTCTAGAACAGACCTAGGCCCGAGGCAAAGGATGACAGGATTGCTCTCTTCCTCCCTTATTCTTCCTTTACTCTCTCTATTCAACAACATTAAGGTTGCAAAAGAACATGTGAAACACAATGTAACTACAAAGTTACTATTGTATTATACATGTCATAAATATGCATTTACATTGTGTAATATTACATGGCATACATAATCCAGTGAATAGTTATAATATTATATTGTATATTATATTCCCTCCCTCTCTCTAAATCCACACTTTTTCATCTCTCTTTGTCTCTCTATCTCTCTCCTCTCTCTCTCTCTCCCTCTCCTCTCTCTCTTCCCCACTTCATAAGGCCGTTGTGCTTGACAGTGATCATCAGGCATAATCACAGCCCATCTGAGCCTGTGTGAACTGTGCTGAGCACTGGGGGTAGCTAACTCTGCTAACTACTGTATGTGTAGCCTCTGGTGATGAAACAACAGGCCCAGGCTAAGCACTCCAGGGGTCTGGGGACCCAATCAATGCACACATCCATACAGCTCGGTCATATAGCACACAAATGCAGGGTGCATCCCTGCATGCATGATACATGCCTCGCCGTGGCATGCTATGCCACACACACAGATGGCCCCTGCTGTTGAGCCCAGAGAGACGGGGGCAGACACAGGGGGGGCGTGGGGGTGGTGTCGGGGGGAGGGGAGAGGAGTGGGGGGAGGGTACGAGAGTGGGATGTGTAGGCAAGGCAGTGTGCTGACAGCCAGCTTCTGTTTGAGTGATCCTGAGGAGTGACACCTCCCTGTGTGCATACGTCTATGCTATATAAATACATACAGTATATAGGCACACACACACACACAAAGCAGAAAAACAAATGTTTACATCTACACACACATACACAGACACACAAATGCACACCATGAAGAAACAAAAATGTGCAAACCAATACACAAACATATTTAATACCAACACATAAAACACCATAAAAGACTCAAATATAAATCAGAGTGCATTTCAGAGTGTATTTATAATCAGAGTATATTATATATCAGTGTACATATCAAATACATCAGGGTGCAAATGGAATCTGTGCAAGGTGAACATGTGATGTTGCAGTAGTATTTGTAAAGCCAGTATAGGGATGTGTGACTCCGCTGCCTTTCCCCTCCTTTCACCACAGACCGTCCTCTCGCCTCATGTTCCCCACCACCATCATTATCAATTTCTCATCACTCTGATCTAAACACATGCTACCAGCTGTACCTGATGTGTGTGCATGCAGGCGTGTGGGCGTATGTGTGTGTGTGTGTGTGTGTGTGTGTGTTATGGTTTGTAATGGTGTTGGTAGGCTTGAGGTTAAATCGGGGCACACCATGACACACATCCGACTCTGTCCAAGCACGCCGTCTGTCCACCTCACTGCCCCTCAGCGCCTCTGACTCTGTCTGTGAGAGAGGTGAGAGGTCGGAGGTCAAAGCTCACCTCCTCGCCTGCCTGAGGGGCGCTCGGGCCCACAGCACGGGTCAGCGGAGCAGTCCCATCTCTAAAATCTCATTTTACAGATGACCTGTGTGTCTGATGAATCACCCTCGGAGAAGAGCAACACACACTAATTCCACACACCGCACCATGTGCGTGTGTGTGTGTGTGTGTGTTTGTTTGTCTGTGTGTGCATGTATGACAGAGCCCCGTCGTTTATGGAAAGTTCACACTATAACATTTCAGCCACAATTTCAAGGGTCGCAGCCTGGAATTAGGTATGTAGCATATTAGATCAGGAGGAATAATTTACGACAGGCAAGGAGCCACGGCCAATGGCAGCGCAAGACAGAGGGACAGCAACGCTCAAAACCAAGTAAAATGCAATAAATAAAAACATAATAGCCCTACATTGGCATAATTATATGTGATGGTGTATCCTCATCATTAACATGTCATGGAAAGCTGGTGTTCTATTGCAACAAGATGCTGTTTTTATCATCAGTATAAATACAGACATAAAACTCAAACTTAAACTGGGCTTACAGAAACTGTAAAACAATCATTTTTATATACTGTCAGTTTTAATTTTATAAAATGGTGATAGTGATCAGTATTTCATTGCATCAGATCTGAATTTCATTGCATTATTTTTCTAATTTTGAGTTCAGTAGACTTTGTAGATGTAGTTGTAATATTGGAAACACAAACCAACAAAATAAAAAAATAAAGAAAAAGGGAATTATAAAAGTCTTTCCATCTTTTGTTCATGTCATTTTTGGGTGGGATTTGACCTACATCACAACACGGGTGGGGCAAGAGAAGGTTTTCCTGTCTCTGCCAGTCCACTGCCTACTGTATTATTTTGGATCAGTACGGCCTGTGCTGACACAACTGGGTAAAAAAAGATAAAAACAAAACAAAGGAAAACAAAAAAAACTCTTTCTTTCTCAATCTGATGAAAAGGAGCCAGATTATGAAGCAAATTGAGACATTTTGGAATAATAAATGTCCGATGGCGAAGACGATTAGCGCATTGGGGCCTTTCATCTGAGCGTGAGCACTGGGTGCTCTGCCAGGCCAGATCAAACGCTCGCCTATCAGAGGACTCCGAGAGGATGCGAGTTCAGTGATGTGGCGACAGGCGTTAGGGGCCCTCCGCTCCCTGTTCCTCCCTACAGAAAATTCTTTTTAATCTCTCTCTCTCTCTCTCTCTCTCTCTTCTCTCTCCCCGTCTCGTGCACTCTCTTTCTTTCTCTCTCTCTGTTCCGCTCTCGGTGGCGCTCGGGCGACGGAAGGGGCAACACATGGTCGCGCACACGCCATTTGTGTTACTTTGTTGAATTATTGCACGCGGCGCTCGTGTTTCACCGAGCAGACGGGGAACAAAGGCACTGAAATGTACCCCTCATTGATCTCCGTATTGAGAACATCTGCCCAAGCCAGCACCAGGGTGGCAGGGAGAGAGCGGGGCTCCGTGCATATTAAGCTGCCAAGCCGCTCGCTCGCTCAGAGACGGAGTGTGGAGCAGGGAAGGCACGCAGGTGAAGAGCGGAGCTTTCAGGGCCTTGACCGCACTGCCAGTGTCTCTCTCTCTCTCTCACACACACACACACACACACATACAGACACACACAAGATGCTTTTTAAGAGCCACGCTTGTGACAAAAGGGCACACGCTAATGCGTTCGCTCTTCACGGACAAATGTCGTCTGCTATGCAGTGTGTGCGTGCACTGTGCCGAAGGCTTCGATGAGCTTTTTCAGACCTAGCGTGCTGCGTAAGACGAGTTTCTCGTTCACCATCTGATAGCCCACCATGTCAGATAGGCTGTGCGTCACCACGGCGGAGTGCCAGCTCTGCACAGCGACACAGGACAACGACAAGGTGCGGAAATCAAATAAGATGCGCAAGGAGAGCGCCTGCACTCTCTCTCTCACTCACTCTCTCTCTCTCTGGCACTCTGTTTCCACACAGACAGTCCTGGCTCCCTTTGACTGGCATTGTTTGGACGTCGTCGGCGTACCAGGCATTTGGCAAAACCCGTGCCACCGGTGAGAGGCAAAGCGGCGGGCTGACGGATTGAGCCATGAGCTGTCAGCCGCGGCCGCGGAGACGAGAGTGCCGTGTGAAATTCATCTGGATGCTCCGTAAACACTTTGCCTGTAATCAGAGCCACATGTGTCTGTATAGGAGCCGTGACTGCTTGCATTCACCACCGGTATGTATAGGAAACTGTCAGTCTGATCAAAACCTTTGTCTCAAAGCGGTCGGGGTATGAAACTGATATGGCGTCAGGATTACTTTATGGTAAATATTTAAATTTGAGCCGCACATCTATTATAATAGGTCCCCGAGTTCAAACAGAATAGCCTTTGATCGCAGCGCCTTCCTGTTATGAAGTTTAAAATTGGACATTTATTTATTAGAATTATACCACATCCATACCACCTGGTAAAGGAAATAATCAGAGTCGTTTTAACAATTCCGCGCTGTGATCAACCGAACGGTATCGCTATATCTGTAGTCTTTCACTAAATCCTCAACATATGCCTATGATATTCATTTAAACCCCTCTCGCTCTGAAAGCCTATCGATGCTTCCACTCAGGGCTAATTCAAACCAGACCTTGCAGCCTCCTTGCAACTAGCTAGCTGGTTACTGACTTCCATACAAGTCCTCCACATTTGCATCTCACATCATCAACCTGATGATCTGAGGCAGTATTCAAAGATCCACCCTCACACACACACACACACACATATACACACGAACACACACACACACACACACACCACACGCACACACACACACATGCATCACGTCTCTGGGATTTCAAATCTGCAGTAGTTCCTCCGTAGGGAGTGAGTGCAGGAGTCTCGGTACACGGGGAGAGTGCTAATCCATTCAGTTTCATCCAGGCCCTGACAGGATTGAAGTGACTGAAGACTGACTGCCATGTCACCCCCAATCAGCCCAGGAGGCATCGGCAGGGGGAAGCACACGTGGAGGCCTACTGTACTGCATGTCTTCCTACAGGCCTTCCGCATGCTGTAGCACTAAGCCTTCTCTAGCACCTCCTCAGGGGACGTAGAGTCCATTTTCCTAATGTACGAGTGGACAACATGTACTGGTCAGATGATACACACTTTCACCAGAGTGTTGGAGAAAGGTGAAACTAAAAGTGTCTTCTGTAAATGGTTTGCAAGTCCAAGCGAAACCAAAACAAAGCTGTTGACAAGGTAAGTGGTTTTATTTATTTATTTATCCATCTATTCATTTGTTTATTTATTTGAGGCCAAGCATTTCAATACTTCATGAGAGCATTTACTTTTCCCCTCATTTCCCACCGGTCAGTACCTGAGTGTCCAGGAGGTGGGCGACGGGGGGGGGGGGGGAAAGGAAGAGCCGAGAGGCCGCGCGTAGGCGGGCACGGCGATGATGAACCTCCCCCAAGCCGCTCGTCAGCCCAGATGTTCCCCCGCCCCACAGGATGTGCTGTATCTGCCCAGGATCGTTCGCTACAACCCTCCCAGGGTTTATGGCTTGAAAGAAGCTGTGCCATAACAATTTACCATTATACGGAGGAGGAGAGTAAACTCTCCCCGCGGCCCGGCCGAGGTTGTGCGATTCGCAGCAGGGCCCTTCCTGTCCGTTAATTCAGCGTTCTGTAAACTCCCTTTTCCCATGAGACAGGTGGGCCTTTGTGAAGTTGTTAGGAGTCCTGTCTCTACTCTACTCCTCTCTCTCTCTCTCTCTTTCTCTGTCTCTCCATCTACCCGTGGTCTGCCTCCCTCTCTCGCGGTGGGATCCCCTGACAGCCCTAAGTGGTATAATCCAGAGACAGATGACTCTAAATGAGTTACTAAGGGCCAGGGAAGTTAACGCTGCACAGGGCCTCACCTATGCTCTGCCCTCGCCCACCCACCAACACATCCATCTACTCACTGGAGGACTAATGGGGGAGGAAGGGCCTACACACACACACACACCTGTTGATGACTTCACAATG
Source organism: Alosa pseudoharengus (assembly GCF_046254945.1). NCBI lineage: Eukaryota > Metazoa > Chordata > Actinopteri > Clupeiformes > Clupeidae > Alosa > Alosa pseudoharengus. The sequence continues at coordinate 19,919,192 of NW_027468689.1, read as the reverse complement.
ACAAACACACACATTATGTACACACACTCATTTAGATAGATAGATAGATAGATAGATAGATAGATAGATAGATAGATAGATAGATAAATAGATAGATAGATAGATAGATAGATAGATAGATAACAACATGGTTGCACTCCATTAATTGAGGAGGATGGGAAGGGGGTAAGATCAGAAACTCTGCTTTTCAACAAGCCACGTCTGTCCTCTCACACACACTGTATACACAAGTCAACGCCAGTTGTAGTGTTTTGTTGTGTGGATGCTCTCTCTTTCCTTCCTTCTCCCTGCTCCTCTTCCACATTTGCTTGTCTCTGCCGGTGCGGTGCACGGCTTATAAAATACTTAGAGCGGCTCCATTATGCCAACCCTCTCGAATCCCACGGACATTTCTCTTCGCCGCTTAGAGTTACAGCACCAACTGCTCCCTGCCAGGGCTTGTATTGTTCAAATCCAGAGATTACGTCTTTTCCTGAGGTACCACTGGCGTGCCGAAGACGCTTGCGTTGTCACTGCACGTTCACATCTTTACCTATGCAGCCGATGGCGAGGTCGGAAAAACACGAACCGTGATTCACTTACTGTAAGAAGCGAAGAGAAGGAGAAAAGATGTTAGATGTTTAAGCACGCAGATGCTGGGGGGGGGATCAACAATGCTAATGTATGTCATGTGTGTCTTTAGAGCCTCAATTCAGACCCAGGAAATGCGTAGGTGAGCAGTTTACTATGCATTCTTTATAACAACAATACGCTTCATTAGCCTATTTGTTGTTTTACTGTGGGAAAGTGTTGAAGGTAAGGTGAAAGTTCCTTGTCTGCTGTGAATGCTGACAGACTCGAAGTGGACAGGAGTGTGGATTCACGACCTGAGCGATCTGTTGAAACATTTACTCCTACAGATGTTTTCCAGCTCTTGGGGGTGGTGTGGGGAGTTAATACCACTATAGAGTGATTTAGGGAAATCACATCTGTCTGTTGGATCAGCGCTATAACTCAAACACGGGGCCCTTGGCTCACGCCGGTCATTCTGTACTCCCAGGGTTCTTGTCAGATGAGTGTGGGTCAAAGTTCATCACATCATCAGTTTCCTGAGCTATATTAGACCGGGGGTGAAGAGAAATAACGCCGGGCTGTGGTTTACATCCACCCCGTGAGGTCTGCATAAAAATTGATCCTGTACATTCTGCAGCTCTCGCTTGTAGGGGGAAAAAAACAGGCCTTCGCTCAGTTCACCGATATCTCAGTGTCCTCACACGCGCGCGTGTGCGTGTGTGTGTGTGTGTGTCTTAGCCATGGCGGGTGGTTTTGTGTCAGTCTCACGTTTGTTTAGATTGCTGCTACTTCAGAGAGAGAGAGAGAGAGAGAGAGAGAGAGAGAGAGAGAGAGAGAGAGAGAGAGAGAGAGAGAGAGAGAGAGAGAGAGAGAGAGAGAGAGAGCCCTTCAGGGCGGTTCCTGGGCACAGCCAGGCCCTCCTGTCTCTCCTCACACCGCTCTTCTTCCGCCATCTCAGGGAAGTGGTTTCTTTTCATCCGAGTGTCTGCTCTCGTCTGGCGTGGCTCTGCTCAGCTCGTCGGCGCAACAAGAGCACATGGCTCATGCATTAATCAGGAGAGTGGTGATCTCAGGTTGTCTCCGGCGTCACGCCTCCGGTGACGCTAACCGTGCCATTATGCAGCCAGAGCTGCCCGTCACCACTAAGCAAATATGAAGCGCCGGCCACTTTGTGTCAGACTTTCTTACGTTCAACCAGGGCCCGAGTAAAAGAAAGGAATTTGTGCCATCTGTAAGGCTTTTTTAAGGTCCAAAAACATCTACATGTAGGTTGCTGCAATCTGTTCCACTCCCTTTTTTCCTGAATAAGTAACCGTTACATATATACCTTAGAGCAAGGAGGATTTTTTTTCTTCTCTTTTTTCCCTCCTTAACACAGAAGATTGATGAACCCCGCAAATATAACTTATTAATGATGATAAATTCAATCTTTCAGCCTTAATTCAACCTTGTGTCCGGCAAAGGCGGAATCAGTGACAAATGTAAATTGTGGCAAGCATGCTTCTCATACTTTCGCAGGGGGTTGGGTCGGGGGTAAAAAAAAAAAAAAAAAAAAAAAAGACAGAAGGATTGTGCAGGGTTGCGATTCACCACACTTAGGTATTCAGATCCACTAACGTGCATTTTGAAAGCGCCCAGCACACAGGGCCTGGCTCCAGAGGGAAATACAAGGCTGATTGATGTAAAATTGGTTCAAAGCATGTCCTGTGATTATTCAAACGTAGACTCAGGTCCGATATATAATCCGCATTACCACCCCATCTGCATTCTCCCTGTCCCTCCACATATCCAGTTATTTTCTTTAACATTAGCAACTTTTTTGCAAAAGGGGTAGCAAATGAAGACGCAAGTTGCAAATCACTGTCGTCACTGCTGCATATATTTGGTGTTAATTTACGGTGACTCACTGAGGATGCTCAGGCACGCACACCAGCAAAGCTCAATAGCCTGCGGTTCTATCTACCATGATGGTAGATGCATAGGTACATCTAAACTCTGAAGCAAATGTCCCCACCTCACTTAGCCCGCCACCCTTCCACACACACACACACACACACGTCCCCCATCTCCATCACGACAACCACGTACACTGCCCACCACCAGGGAATGCCCCTCTCCTTCATCTTCCTAATGGACATTCCTTTACAAACGTCGGCAGTCTACCTGACTGCAATCCTTTAAAGTTTAATTCACTCTACATTTAGCAAGGTCATAAATACCATATTAGGTAGCAGCCGCATGTTTTATACGGTCCCTACGGTGGTGCTTTTGTTTTAATGAAGCCATTTGCAACTTATGAGCAAAAAAAGGGAGAGAGAGAAAGAGAGAGAAAGGGAAGGAGAGAGAGAAAGAGAGAGAGAGCGAGAAAGAGAGTCACATATTGGATGGGATAGATCCGTCAAACCTATTCCCACATTGTGTTTTATACATGGGGCGGAATAAAATGAGAGGGCTTCTGTCCATCCATAGAGTGCCTCTTCTAGGCTCCACACCACTTTAATGGGAATGTACTGCTGTTTACATTACTGAAGCAAAGCAAACATGAGACTTTTGCAAATTACAACTGATACATGTGTACGGAATAAATTAATACAGAAGACACAAGAAACGTAGGGACCTAGTATGTCTTGCAAGACAACCACCTTGTAGGATAGACACCTATCTTCTGTGATATGTTTACATGATAGCGCTGGGATTCTTTATGTGTTAAAGTTCATTGTGATTTGTCTCAATGGTAGCATTTTGGCACTGTTCCACTACAGGTTTATGATGCAAAAACCGGTGCTAATATGAGGCAGTCCACCCAAAAATTCAAAAATTCCAATCTAACAAATGATACATTCCCAATGCATAATTTATATTCTATATGAGCAAAAAAACAGGACATTGTTTTATAGTACCTTACCCTACCTGTAAAGAAACTTGAATGTTTGTGTTGTTGTTATTTGTAGTTTCAACATGCAAATATTTAGTAAACCAGGTGTGTGATAGAATTTGCCACAATCAATGACATTTTGGTAATTTCTATTCTGCGATGGAAAATTCCACCCAAATGTGTGTCATGAGTAGGGCTCCGCAACTGATGCCGCCTCAGTTTTGTCAACATGTTTTGTCTTGGGGGAACAGGCCAGGACACTGAGTGGTACATCTGGTTCATCTGCAGTTCACTGGCTGGCCGTGTGTGTCCATGTGTATCTGTGTGAGTGTGTGTGTTTGTGTGTTTGAGTACACACATGCCTCAGAGGACAGTCATGGCCCTGATTGAAGATCAGGTGCAGCCTTGGATGCCAGCGACCGATCACCGCTCACCCTCCCCTCCCCTCTCCACACCACCCCTCGCCTCCGGTCTCGGATGTCAGAGAGGACCAGCGCTTCCCCAGTGCAGTAGGGATCAACAGAGGGACGCGCTCAAAAAACTACAGCCATTTAACAGCAGCACCAGGGGTTCAAGCTGGTGTCAGGCTGACGGAGGATGAGGTGAGAAACGGCGTCTCGTCCTGCTGCAGGTTTCGGCCCCTGATCACATGCTCAGTTTAATTGCTTTAGAATGATGAAATTATCTTCCCCTGTTACAGGACAATTTTGTAATTTCATGGTAAAACTGTGAAATTAATAATCATTTAGAAAATCTAATTTACATATTTCTTGAGATTCTCCTACTTTACATAGACACAGATTAATCTTTACTATTTGCACAGAGCTGCAGTATAGACATAATATATTTGCAGAGACTGGCTTAAGGCCTTGTTTGTTCCTTAACATACCAAATACACTTTAAGTGATATTCTGAGGGAGAAAAAATGGTTTAATGTAATACTCCATACCTGTTTGTCTTGGAGCAGGGGACTGAAAACCTGAACTATGACAGTGTGTATCTTGGCAAGGTTACCTATGAATTTATGTGGGTTTTAACAACATGCAATATGCAGTTATGGCATTTTTGACTATAATAGTAAAGATAGTTTCAATGACTCATGACAGCACAATAAAAGTGCATCGCACTTTAAAATTTTAACTACCACTTTTACTCAATTTTTTACGACTAAATTCAGTTCCATGGACGCCTAAATCACTCTACAACCGCTTGAGAAATGCAGATGGGATTAATTATGCATGCCATCTAATGGAAAGAGTTTGGTCGGTCACAGACGCTCCAGAAACTCAAGCCATTGTGCAATGGAATACAAAAAAAATGTATTCTTGATGAAAAGGTTATTAATGGGATTCCCCAGAGTTTCAAGGCTGTGAGTGCAATGCCAGGTTCTCTCTGGAGTGGCTGATGAATGATCTGGTCACTCATGCCTTCTCAGGGCTTGTTTAAGACGGCAGTCGGAGACTCTGTCAACGTTGGCCAGTAGACGCCAGCTCGTAGACGCGTGGGCTAAGGCTCGGCATCGCTGATCCTGATTGGGATCTGAGAAATGCAGGAGCTGATCCCGACACGAGAGAGAGAGAGAGAAAAAGAGAATGAGAGAGAGAGAGAGTGCTGAAAGGGGTGGGATGGGCAATACGATACCGTCTGGCCTGTGTTCAGGAAATGTCCTTGTCACACTACAATAGAGCATCAACACCTAAAGCACTTGGATGATGTTGACGAGTTAGTGACGGTAATAACGTCAAGCGTAAAAGCCAGGGTGCCCCTCACCCACAGACGTTCTCATTATGCGTCTCCCTATCTGGAAGTTGGCCAAACACCACAAAGATGCACTCAATCCTAAAGTCTGAAGTAATTTTGGCAAACTAGACAAGTGTCTGTGAAGTTCTGAAGTTAGCGAGTAATGCTGCACTGTTATATATTTTTTATATTAATTAATAGACCTTCAAAGCTCCATAACAGGTAGAGCGTAAAAGCATGCATTCACTCTGATCTTCATTGTTCTTAAGATATGAACAGACACTATTTCCCATTATTTTATTCTTCTTTTAAAGAGAAGCGCCCTCAAAATATCAGATCATTAACTTTGTCATTGAATATGCAAAAGACAAAAACCAAACGAATGCAAATGCACATGGATCAAAAGTGCCATCTTACTCTGAAGGCGAGGGAACCCAACCAAACCCATCTTTCCATCTTTTGTGTGTGTGTCTGAGTGTGTATGTGTGTGTGTGTGTGTGTGTGTGTGTGTGTGTGTGTGTGTGTGTGTGTGTGTGTGTGTGTGTGCTTTGTTTATTTCAAGATGTTCCCCCTCTTGTGCACATCTTGCATCAAAAGAAGTACAGTGCTTTAAACAGCACGACACTACGATGTCACTTTCTTTTGTTCGCTTAATATCCCTGGAAAATCTGGTTAAAATTGACAAAACTGCAGTGAGCCCTTTCTCCTGCCGGCCGTTGAGCTTCTGCACACACTGCTTTCCCAGCTGTTTCGCTCACAGGAAGGGGCTGTGAGCGCGAGGGGGGTAGGGGGAGAGGGGAGGGAGAAAAACTGCTGCGTTCAACTCAAGTGTAAACATAACAAATGTAGAACAAAGAGATAAGAGAAAACTTGGAGAATTGAACCCAAAGAAGAGGAGGAGGAGGAGGAGGAGGAGGAGGAGGGGTGGGGGGTGCTTTGAAAGCATATCTCAGAAAAGTGTCAGGAAGAAAAGCACTTTATGTATGGGCATATCCCATCTTCACTCATCATATTGTGATAAGATCACTGAGATACAAAGAGAGGATGCAAAGAGGATGAGAAATGCATGGAAAAGAGCACAGCACTTTAGCACACACAGAAACTCACTCTGGCTCAGTGGCTCTCGGGGTCAGGCGACGGCGCTAACCTCTCATGATGAATTTAGTCGCCAGACATTTATGATGTGACTGAACGACATGCCGAGGCGTCCGATAGGTGAACAGAGAAAGATAGTGAGATGGAGACGGAAAGCTAGAGAGGGGGAAAGGATAAAAAGAGAGAGAAAGAGAGAGAGAGAGAGAGAGAGAGAGAGAGAGAGAGAGAGAGAGAGAGAGAGGACATCTGCTGTCAGGTACTGCAGGCAGTTCACCCCATGATATTAGTCCTGGTCAACAGCCAACCACGGCAGCTGTCCATCCAGCGCAACCTATAAAAATCTCCCGACTCATAAACAATAATACTCAGGCAAATGGCGAGCAATGACGGACGTGGCCCACACAAATACCTCCAAGGTCATTGCCCGCAGTCCCAGCATGCTCGGCCTGGTAATTGTCTCTCTCTTGACAACTCTTCCGTGAAAGCATCCGACAAGACAAGGCAGGGGTGGGGGAGGTGAGGAAGAAGGAGGGGTGGCTGAGGGCGTGTGTGTCGCACGGTGTGTGCGTGCGTGCGTCTGCTGTGTGTGTGTGTGTGTGTGTGTGTGTGTGTGTGTGTGTGTGTGACAACGTGCGACGAAGGCCACCTTTCGCCCTGAGTCGTCTGGCTGAGGCCTAACGCGATGTGACGGGCCGAGCGGGCCGTCGCAGGTTTTTAAATAAATGATTCAAGCGTCGCAGCAAGGGAGCGCGGAGTTAATGCCGTCTCACTCTCCCGCCCGTCTTCAAACTTTGACTTCCTCTCCCGCTCCGCTCCGTCCCCAAGGGGTGGACAAATGGACAGGGTTGCACCTTCTCCATTATCGGCTGGGGGATGGCGTGGGGGGTTGGGTGACATCAGGGACTATAATCTCCAGTCCAAATACAAAATGTCTCTTTTGCCGTTTTTGATTTTTGTTTGTTTTGGCGAGGGACAGGCCAGGGGTGGAGCAGATTCAGGAGGAGAGGTGGGGGAGGGTGGAGGGTGGGTTGGTTGTCGTGAAGCTTTAGGTGCACTGCCAGTGCTCTGAGATCTCTCTCTCTCTCTCTCTCTCTCTCTCTCTCTCTCTCTCTCTCTCTTTCTCTGAGTAGTCTAATGTGAATTTAATGACCTGCTGTGGCACAAATGACAAGCACACAAGGTGAAGGTGACAATCCCTTCCCCGGCTATGCGATCTTTGTTTTTCAGTTCTTGTACTTGTCTCTTGGGGGAAAAAGAGAAGAGAAGAGGGTCACTTAGGTGATCATAATTCTATTATCAATAATGCAAGAAGTGAAGGAAGCCACCATCAAAGACACCTAGCAAGCTTTACAAAGAGCTGCACATTCATGAGATACCTAAATATCTACAACTGCATACTGGTTTACATTGCTGCTTCAAGAATTGATACTTAATATTTTGTTGCAAAATAAAATCATAACTAATGTTTTTTTATATATATATATATAAGTAAAAGGATTTTCTAGTATGGAAACAGAGACTTACAAAGAGTTTGTGAATATGCAAAGGAAAAAATCTGGCAACATAATCAAGGATTTTTTTGTACTGGGCTACATTTTAACATGTTTATATAGTTGGTTCATCTAAGGAAAAGCCTGAGTCTATGTAAAGCACTGTGATTTCCAATATGAGGAGAAACACAAGGAAGTAGAAAAAAAGGCCAGAGGTTTGTGACAATCTGTAAAATATGTTTAGAAAGGCTCAACCATCGCTAGGCAACGGCACAAAACACATCACACAAGCCTAACAACCAGCAAGCACAAATTTGGTCACTGTATGGTTTCTAGGGATTGGTCACTTATAATGACATGTTCCAGCCGCTACAGCTTCCATCGGTGGGACAAACATTTATTTATTGCCAACACAAACTCTGTTTCATACTCAAACAGGGAAACGCGTGGTGGCAATGATGCCTTTTTTTGTAAACCCAAGATTTAATTAATGCTTTAAACCAATTACAATTTAGCCAATTTGGGAAGCATTAACTGGGTTAAGAGCATAATTTATCAGCCCTGCAACTCAGACCCAAAGTGTCGCAGAGTGTTTCCGAAGCTGATTTACGGGGTCCTCGGTATCGGACTGAGACCTCTGAAGGCCTCAGATCAAGAGACCCCTCACTTTGATCCCCAAGCAAACATCATGCTCTTCCGTGCTAATTCAGACTTACTGCGCACTTAGTCCGCGGACAAGCAATTTCCAAGTGTTAGAGAGATACTGTATTGACCCTGTTCTTCCTAGTAGGGCTTCTAATTGATTTATCAATGATAAAATACATAGAACAATGTCATTATAGCATCAAGCCATACATTTACATACACAGAAATTGGCCAAAGTTCATTAAGAACGGCATGATCTGAATTATTGTGAATCTTTCGACCATCTCTATTTTAATTACGGCAAGTGAAGCATGCACAGCAAATACGCATACTGGTGCACATTACAGACCAGCACCCATTAAAAATCGCAGACAGAAAAAAAAAAAAAAAAAACATTGACAGACTTCAAACACAAGTCAGTAAATCCTATTTACTGTATCGAACCATCTTTTGCTGCATGAAGCTGGTATATTTATTGTATGTATGAGGGATCTAACATGTGAATTTTGGGGCAATAATTTTAGATTACTTTATTACGCAGATGGCTTTTCTCTGGCAATTACATTGCTAGCCAGAGCTGCTTTTGTGTGTGTGTGTGTGTGTGTGTGTGTGTGTGTGTTTGTTTATGTACATGTGTGTGTGTGTGTGTGTGTGTCTGGCAATGCCCAGCTGACACCACTAAAGGTCACAGTGATGGACAGCCTTCTCTACCCACAGCCCAAACACCTGCTTGGCTCTTGGCACCCAGGCCAGGGCAACTCACCCCCCACCCCACCAACATCCCCTAAACACATACACACACACACACCCTCCTCACCTCTACCCACACCCACACACACAGCACGCAGCACTAATGCTAATGGTCTCACAGCAGTCCAGCCTAGAATGGTTATTTCAGGCTTAATTCAGCCATTAACATTTCATTAATGCACTGTCCTACTGCTCTGCCTGCATGGCCGCCCGGTGGTATTGATGAATGCTGGGGAGGACAGCAGCAGCACAAGGTGGAGGCCCGCCACGTGCTGAGATGCACTGTGCTTGTGTGTGTGTGTATGTGTGTAATGTGATGTGTGTGTACATGAGTGTGTAGTTTTGTCAATACATGTGTGCCTGTGTTTTTTATTGTGTGAGTGTGTGTGTGTGTAAAAATGTGTTTTTGTGAAAATGTGTCTGTCTGAGTTTTTCTGTCTGTCTGTGTCTGTATGCAGGTATGCCTATTCCTATGTGTGTGTGTATGTGGCAGTGCGATTTATATGTGTGTGTATGTATGTGTCTATGCATGAATTCATCTTATTCTGCTCAAGTGAGTCTGCTGTCTTTTCAGTTAAATCCTTGAAAAATACAGAGATTGAAAACCAAACACGGCACACACATTATTTCTATGAACTACACAAGTTTGCTAAATGACCGTGTGTGTGTGTGTGTGTGTGTGTGTGTGTGTGTGTGTGCACAGATGTACTAATGTACAATACAAAACGAAACACGCAGAGGGAACCCAAAGCCCTTTGATCTTGTTTAACGACAGAGTCCTCCACCGGACCCCGTGGCCATCTGAGCTGCTCGCAGGCCAGTGCGTTGGCCAGCACAATCTATTGCCGTGTGCTATGGGACGTAGAGTACCAGGGAAGCCCCGCACGGCCCAACAAGGATCATTTCAACACTGTTTCGTAATTAACAAACTATGTTTATTTAATGTGCTGCGCATACATTCGGTTAACTAGTTGTGTATAATTATTACTAATTAATTGCTGCATAAATACTAATTACCTCACACCAGGCTTTGAATTAATATGAACGGGTAAACATATAAATAACTATTATCAATTATGTTTTCCTAATTAAGATCTCTGGTCATATTGTTGTGGTTTATTGTGTACTTAAGGAATATTAATTACAGAAGAGGTACAGAAGCCTGCGCTCCCGCACTACCAGACTCACCAACAGCTTCATACACCAAGCTGTTAGGATGCTGAACTCTCTCCCTCCTCTCCCCCCTCCACCCTCAGCTACATAACATCCTGGACATTGGACCCACAAATGGCCGCCTGCACCACTCCACTTGCACACTTGTACACTTTGCAACTTGTTGTTGTTGTCCTGGAAACACAACACTTCTGCTGCTCTTACATAACTTGCACCACTATGCCACTTTATTTCTTACTTAGGTCAAACAGAACTACCTCAGCCTCTTATTGGCCTGACTTTGCACTAGTATTTTATTTTATTGACTGTCTATGCACAATTTCAACCAAATTTTGCTGCTCTTATTTTTTCATTATATGTGCCCTCTTATTTACTTATTTACTTACTTTTTTGTTTACTTGAATGTTATGTTTGTCTGTGGACTTAAAATTGTTAAAATATGTCTTGTCTCCACCGTGGGATAGTGAGAAACGTAATTTCGATCTCTTTGTATGTCTGGAACATGTGAAGAAATTGACAATAAAGCTGACTTTGACTTTACATGGGAAAGGGCACTAACATTCAGAAGCAATGATTGGTGAATGAAATAAATAGTAATAATATTAAGAATAATCGCTTACATTTTTCTCTGCCCAACCTGTGAGAAAGCATATTGGATTAATAGAGCCACTGACTGTTTGGTCATAGATCACAGAGAAGAAATATGAACATCCGAGTCTTCACAAATCCAGCCTGATTAACCTTGTCAGATGAAGTGTCACGAATCAGGCAGATAATGAAATCCTTATGGAGGGACAGTGTGTGAGAGAACGAGGAAGAAAATATGAAAAGTAGAATTGCATTTTTTTCCCCCTCTCTAATGTCAAGGACAAACCTGAAATTGTTGGCAATCACGTTTTATTCACAAAGGCATATTTAATAATGTCCTCTGGATTTCCGCTCAAACTGGACGAGGCCTCTCTCTCATATGGCGTTGGTTAGACGAGAATGAAAAGTACCACTCCGATCTGGAATATGCAAGTGAGTGATGAATGTCCTCACTTATCAATTTTGCGTGTGATATATGAGATGAGGCTAATAATCAACGTTTAGCTCTACCATATGTTTGAGCTGGCCTGCCAAGCGGTGAGGTGCAAGGACTCACTGGCACGATGGCAGCGCAGAGGTAGAGTCTCTGAGGCAAACCCAACCCAGACAAGCTCCAGTACCAGCTGAAGTCCTAATCACAGACCTCCACAGAGGAACCACAACCTTCACAACAGAACCAGACGTTCCACACTAGCAGCACCAAAGGTTCTACACCAGAACCAAGAGCAATACACCAGAATTATCTGCAGAACTGGGTTTGAAGGCAGTGGATGTGCTTTTAACACACGTGATGAGGGGAAGGAAATTATCAATGTTTTCTCCAAAAATAATCCATGACTTTCTTTTATTTTTTTTATTAATAATTATTTGATTGTATCTGTGTGTGTGCCTAGTTGTTTATTTATTTAGGTTAAAACATTTTATTTAAACGTTTATTCTGTTGAACTAAACTAATACCAGTTGAATTTAATACAAACATGAAAACTAAATGTTTTTAAAAATGCCACGTTTGTATGAATGGCAAATATATCTGTATGATGACAAAAATATGAGGACTGGAAAAGTTCAAGTCTTTCTGGTAAACTGCACACTGATTAAGATTAAGTGTATGAATAACATAACAAAAAGAAAACATTACACAGAAGAATTCACAAAGTTAATAACACAAGTTTTCAATTTATGCATTGCAGTACTGCAATACTTGCACCAGCTGTAATATCTTGAGAAATAATGTCTCTGAAAATGTGAATATCTGTAAATTGTTGTAATTGTTCTTGGTAGCTACTAAAATTAAGGAACCTCACAACCAATCCATATTATTATTAGTATTATTAACCAACGAAGGTTCAAATCTATGCATTCCGATATCCCACAGGGCACTAAAAACACTGCAATCATCATGGCCATGCCATTTGAAAATCATACAGTCTGTGTGCCGCCTGCTAGCTTGTGAAACATAACTCATGCCCTTCAAATGTACTGGCTGTCTGCAGTTATTTAGATATGGTCCCAAAAGCAAAACACTTGCCAGCCATCCACCACCAGTAGCATTAGAAGATTGGTTTTGTAAACCGCTGACAAAATGTCTCTTGGACATTTGTGGGAGAAGGTAAACAAAACAGCTGGCTGTGGGTGCCAAGCCTGGGCCCAGAGCAAGCATCTTCATTCGACTATTGCCAACAGTTAGGGGGAAATTTCAAACAGTTTGGACAGCATGGCTGGTGTGCGTGAAAGCTGGCACAAACACACAAATTGGAGGAGGATTTTAGTTCTGTGTGGCTACTGAATTGAATTCTTCTTCTCCTGAGAGCTCTGTGCCAAATGTGCTTGCATGCTATCGGTAGGCACAGTGTGATAGATGACAAAAAGCCACTCTAAAGGTTCAACGGGAGAAATGCATCGACATATTTATTAATAAAAAATATAACACATTAAGATGTCTGCAGAATGACAAAAAAGAAACTGAGAAATTGACGACAGACATTTAATTTAAAAGTAGGAAAAGATCAATTTACATTGAAACGGATGTGTCCAAGTGAATCAATTTTTTTTTTGTCGAAAAATAAGTGGTGTCCCACACACTGGCTCCCTGGCTTTTTCTGGACGCAGTAGGATTCGTCGGGAGGGTGTGTGTTTTGTGGTCTCTCGGCATTCGGAGGCCAGGGGTTTACTCGTACGGAGGAAAACAACGGGGCCACTTGACAGTCTATTGCTCGTCTGTCCCCCTGAAGAGCGCTCGTCCTTTTCAAAAGCAAGACCTCGTTTTCGAGATTGGCAAACACTTCACTCCAGTCAAACGTGCACCTCGCCGGCTTCCACAGAGTGATTTGACTCTGTTTGATGTCTCCCTTCAGTTTAAGGGCTGCTTGGACAATTATCATTAACTTTGCATCTGAGAGCGAACAATCAACGCAAAGCCCATCAAAGACAAATTCTCTTTTTTTTACGCCTCCTTTTCTGAATAAATACCTCCTGAGCAGAGCTGTTTGATCTGCTCTGGGGTCTCTCTCTCTCTCTCTCTTTTTGTGTGGCACCACCAATGAACCTCAGATGGGGAGGAAGTGTTGACTTTGAAAGAGGGCTCATAATTTCAGGCAGGTTGAAACTTTGGCACATCACGTTGTTCAAAGCCGCAGAGGCTGCAACAGCAGCAGCAGCAGCAGAGAGTGAGAGAGAAAGAAAGAGAGAGAGAGAAAGAGAGAGAGAGAAAGAGAGAGAAAGAAAGAGAGAGAGAGAAAGAGAGAGAGGTGCCGCCGGCGGATCGTCTGGTCTGCACTCACCGTCGACTCACCGAGGAAAGAGGAGGGTTTCAACCATCATCTGCCGAAGCCGACACGTGTGACGGAGGAAACAGGAAGCAATGGAAAACACATGTTCCATTTCACACGCTATTTACCTTCCCAGTCCTGATCAGAGCCCACCAAAAAAAAGACCTAAAAATGTGAAAGGGATCACAGGAAGGTGGAAACCTTTACAATTTCAGCCTTTGATGAAAGTAATCGCTTCTCTCAAGGTATTTTAAAAACAGTGATTCAGTTACATTCTCAATCAGGAGTCTGAGACAGTTTCATCTGTGAATTGGTTACGATGACATATAAGGGGACATTTTAGAGGATGTTGGTTTGTTTACTGATTTCAGACTGGGCGTAGACATGGCCACTCATCTTAATCCCCCATCAAAGTGTCCTTTTGTTCACTGTGACAGAAAAGCCCCCATCTTCCCCAGCGGTTGAAAAGTTTCAACTGTATGTGCCTGAAAAACATGTCCGTTTAAGATAAGTGCAACTTCTTCAACCAGAGTGTGTGTGTGTGTGTGTGTGTGTTTGTGTGTGCGCGCGTGTGTGTCACATGCACATCACTTTGAAGCGGTAAATTAACAAGAGAGGAGACCAGCGTGCTGGTTCCACAGAAAGAGAGGAGGGGAGACAGAGAGAGAGAGAGGGAGAGAATGACCTCTTTCTAATGGTGCATTGAGAATGTCATCTATCTGCTCCATCTAATTATGTGTATAGTGCAGTTTGAAAAGTGTCTCTGGGCTGTTTAGGAATGAAAGGAACATTTAAATGTAGAGCGCTTTTGAAAATTACAGATCCTTCAAAATACTTTTTCCACAGACACTGGACTTTCTTTCTTTTTTTCCTGACTCATGCCGTCCACTCCGTCCACTCCATTCAACTCGTTACGATAATTTCATGCCAAGAGAACAACTCCAGTCGGACAAGTTGAGTTTGAGAGGAGGGAAGGAAAAAAGAAGAGAGCATTTTTTTCTTCTTTCTCTCTCTCTCTCTCTGTGTCCTCATTCTTGACATAAACAGGGCCTGATTTTTGCATGAGACACAAGCAGAAATATTAAAATCTGGAACAGAAACACCCTTGTCCTAAAAATACAGCTCTGGCCTTGTTGCTGCCGTCACTGTTGCTGTTGACATAGTTCTTTGATTTGGTCATTGTGTTTGGGGAAGGGGCCTGCAAGGCCCAGTCCTCCAGTGAAAGGGCATTCACATGAAACTGGGGTCAGCGTGGAGGGGAGGACTTCCCGCCTTTTGTGAGGGCGCGAGATGAGAGTGGGAAGTTAGGACATGTTATTTCCACTCGCTTCCTCTGCCTACTGTGCTGATCGATGGGGAGGGGGGTGGGGTGGGGTGGGGTGGGGAGGGGTGTGTGTGTGTGTGGGGGGGGGGGGTGTCACCCAATGAATTGCAGTCAGTTCTGTCTGAGAATACATATTCAGGAAAGATAACACATGGGGTCAGACATGGAGTGTGTGTGTGTGTGTGTGTGTGTGTGTGTGTGTGTGTGTGTCCGTGTCCGTGCATGCGTGCCCGCGGGTCTCTGTGTGTGTGTGTGTGTGTATGGAGGGGGTGATGAGCACCACTGAAATGAATGAAGAACTAAAGAAAAGAGTTGAAAATGAGAAATGAAACTGGATTGGATGGGAATGTAGATTTCATAGAATGCCACCACAACGAGTCAGCATGTGTCAATATAGCCTCCAGATATGCAATGTTTACTGATAAGATATTCATTCATATACTCTGTGTGTGTGTGTGTGTGTGTGTGTGTGTGTGTGTTCTCATCTTCATACACAGTCATGCAAAATGTATTTTTGCGAAGGGCACTGATAGCTTACAATACACAGCCTACAATAGGAGAAAAAAAGATAACTGTGACACAGAGGTTAACATTAGATTGCTATCTGCAGCAATTTAGACATACAGCATTGTCAAAGGGCAACCCGGACCAAATCCTTAACAATGCACATTTCTTTCCAACTGAGGACGAAGCATAACATCACTGTACCCTCCCTTCTCCGTCTTGACGAACTTAACTTCCTCACTGCTTCTCCCAGTCAAAAATGATTTGTATTCACAATCCCCTTCCTGTGAGCGCCTTTTTGGCTTTCTAATTATTATTTGATTGCTCATTAGGCATTGTGTTCTCTATGTTCCCATTATGTAAACAAGGCATTCAGTGCATCTGGTCCTGAAACCTTTTTTTTCTTCTTCTTCTTCTCTTGATGCTGCGATGTCTGGGAAGAGAGCAAGGAGGAGGAGGAGGAGGAGGAGGGGGGGGCAAGAAAAGAAAAGAACAATCACCTCTTCCTAATTACAGAGGTTACCCGACACATTTTAAAGAACCCTCTCGTGTGAACAGACGAGCACATATGCATATGGCAAAGAAAAAAAAGCTAAAGCTTGTTTTCATATCTCCGCCCTCTCTCTTTCTCTCCCCCATTCTTTCTGCCTCTATCCTTCTCTCTCTCTCCCCCTCTCTTAACATATCTCTCCCTTTCTCTTTCTGTCCCTCTCTCCCCTCTATATCTCTCTTTCTCATAACATCTCTCTCCCTCTCTCTTTCTCTTCCTCTCTCTCACTCTCTTTCCATATCCATTCTCTCTCACTCCCTCTCTCTTTCTCACTATCCCTCCCTCTCTCTCTCTCACTCTGCACTCCTTCTCCCGTCTCTTCTTTTACGAGTTATGATGTGGGGATGAGGGCTCTTTCCCATGCAGTAATGACTGTATACCGAGATTTCAAGGGCCCGTTCATGACAATCCCATTTTCGGTGTAATTTCATGGTTGTCTTCTTGAATGAAGATATTGGCTGCTCTGAGCCAGGAGGTCAGCAAGTCCTGCTCCATTTCAGTATTGTTCCGGAGTATGTTTCCTTTCACTTGATGAAAAGTAATTCATCATTTACACCCCTGAATTCTGCCACTTTTTTTCCCTCTCTTCCTCTCTTTCCTTGCCAGTTTCTCCCATTCTCTCGCGTTTTTTTTTCTTCTTTTTTTTCATTTTCGTCTGCTTTTCTTTTTTTTGTGAAACAACTTTTCCAGTCCCTGTGGTACCTTAACGCTGGTGAAAGAGATAAATAGGTCCAATACCACACCGGGCCAGTGGTCGTGTGAGCAGGTTAGGCCTCTCAGGCCTGTCCCTGGCCCCTCTCCATGATGGAGTTGGTCACCTCTCTACCTCTGGAAGTCAAATCCTGTCAGCTCAGGCATCCCTCAGCATCCCCGAAGTGGCTCTGGCACCCAGTGGGGCATGTGAGCTTAAAATTGATTTTCCTTTCTCTTTTTTTTTTTTAACTCCTTTTCTCAGCGAGATCTGCCAAGTTCCCTTTGGGGACGGCACTGACAGGCAGCATGCCTCTCAACCTATCACAGAGCAGGGATTGTACATGGAGGGTGGTAGTGGTGGTGGTTTGTGTGTGTGTGTGTGTGTGTGTGTGTGTGTGTGTCGGGGGGGTACACCTAGGGTAGTTCCGGCACCACCCGAAGCTGGAGGGGCAGAGGTTTCTGACAAGTTGCGAGAGGGGTGCTGTTGCTAAGAGACGGGCCTTTTTTTCCACAAGAAGCCTCTTCCTAGCTCTTGGCCTCTGGACTACTGTGGCAGAATAAAATTAATTGACTCAAGGGCTAACCCCCCACCCCACCCCACACCCATAACCACTATTCTGCCGCCCACACCACACCTCACCCCAACCCACCCCACACCCACACCACCACCACCAAACTCACTTTTAATTGTGTTCCATTTCATCACCGGCTCCTGTTGAAAATTCCAAAGTGTCGGTGGACGTGTTAACCGGGGCATTTTTATGCAGGCAACACGGGCATCAGACGTGCTGCTGTTCGCCCGCATTATCGGTACCCTTTCATCACACGATGTTTAAAGCAAACCCAGAGTGAGCGAGAGAACGCAGAGGTTGTGACAAACACACGGGGGTTGCTGTTGCGTGGCGCCGGCATGGGGGCGATGTGTGTGTGTGTGTGTGTGTGGGGGGTGTGTGTGTGTGTGTGTGGGGGGGGGGGGTGGGGGGGGTAGTAGAGGGGTTAAATCTACCAGAGCTGGAGTCTCAGGCCCCCCGTGCTCTCGCGGCAACAGCTGGTCCCAGTAGGTGTCCGGGGTCCAATCAAGACTCCGGTTCCACTGACGGCGAGGAAAGAAAGAGCGTGAAAATCCGCTGAGATGCCGGGGCGGCACCTGATCATCCCGGCTCATCAAGACGGCTGGCTCCCCACGGCCCAGGTGGATCAGGCCTCCGCGAGGCTCCATTCAGAGACGCACGGCACCGCGTCCAGGCTACTTTGCAACACAATGAGCTAAAGATTGGTATCATCGGTGACCTGCACCTCACTTCGCTGCTAATCTGAATTCTGCTCGACTTTCTCCACTGTGGGAAAGTCTTTTATCTTGGCGAAGCTATGGGCAGCATGCTGAAATTAATCGTTGGCTGTAAGAGTCAAAAGGAATAAATAATTATGAATTGGGGAAAGTTAAAAATTGTTGATTGACACAATTTTGTGCTTGATAATTGTGTGGTATTTTGTGAAAGTGAAAACTTTTTTTTCAAGTAAGGCCATTAATAAAAATGGAAAATGATAATGATAATAGCTTGTTTTCACTTCCATAATCTGTATTTTATATTAGCTCATACTGATGCAAGGTATTATTTAAAATTAATTTTAGCTGCTCTTTAGTTGCTCGGATGACCTCACACAATGCACTGCAAACATGTTATATCCCTCTCTTGACACACACACACACATACACACATGAAACTGCAAGTCTGTATCTTATTTTTCTTCATTTAACAATTTTCCTCTCTGTCTTTCATTGCGATGAAAATATGCCCATGCCCTCAGCAAACAAACAAACACACAGACACACACACACACAAACACATACAAACACACACAAACATACACGGTTGCCACATCTTGCACATCTATGCCTCGGAGCCAGTGGCACCCAGGTGGTGTAGCCGTGGCAACGAAGAGGGGAATCAGGAAGGGCAATAGCTCGAAAAGTTGCTGTGCGTGAACAAATCAAGTGTGCTTGTGCATTAAGAAGAAATATATGCACAGATGGAAGTGAGGGGGCTCTGGAGGGAGGGGGTGGGTTGGGGGGCAAGAACAGGGATGGTGTGTGTGTCTGTGTGTGTGTGTGTGTGTGTGTGTGTGTGTGTGTGTGTGTGTGTGTGTGTGTGTGTGTGGGTTGGGGGGGGGTTGTTGGTTAGGGTGAATGCGGTGCATGCCAAGCCATCCTCTCAAAAGTACAATTAAAACATCCTTGAGCTATAACATTAGAGACAGTTTGCTACTCGTGACTTTTAGGGCCAATGTTCAGCTGTGAGTCATCTTCCAACAACCCAGCTCCCCCCACCCTCCCCCTTTGAAACACACACACACACACACACATGACCCCATAACACCCCTACCCCACCCCTAAACACACACACACACTACCCCCCCCATTATGATAAAAACAACACCTCAAACTAGGGGGCAGTCTTGGCAACCCATGCAAAAGAATGAGCCTCTCTGGCAGCAACCTTGGAGCCTGAGCAAGACAACAGAGATCTCAAAAAAGTCTGAGGGCGGACAGACAGTCTACTAGTCTAAAGCACAGACATACAAATGAACATGTACAAATACATACCGAGAAATATGCATCTCTGTGCATCTTTCTCACAAAATCAAAATCTTGGTCTTTCTCTCTCTCTCTCTCTCTCATACACAGGAAGAGAATGAGAGCGAGACTCAGCAACACTTTCAATGATAAGAGGGTGTGTGTGGTGTGACTTCAAATGCAAGTTGGCACGTCAGGAAATAATCACTTCTCTTCCACTCTCCCCTCAGTTTCTCTCTCTCTCTCTCTCTCTCTCTGTATCTCTCATGATATCATTCTGAGGAGGGAATTATTGAAAAACTATTATTTGCCTAAGTATCCACCGCTCCTTAAGAAAGGTGTAGGGGGCGGCAAAGAGGAAGTCTGATGAGCTCAACAGGATAGTGAGGTGCAGTGCTGAATTTAATCTGCTTTAGGTATGCTTTAGGAACTCGAAGACTGGATACGTATCTCCTCAGCGATTAAAAATAAATAAATGCAAGTTAATCATACAGTAGGTTTGACAAAATTCAGTAGGATAAAAAAAAAACAGCGAGGAATCGCAGCTTGTTTCCACCTCTTCATTTTGCATACATTACCCAGAAATCACATTCAGATCTCCGACAAGTCCCATTCGGCGCATGTCGGTTGTATGTATTGCGAGTGTGGGGCATTTGCCTTGTGTATTCTTGTTGTGGCGCAGATCAAACCCTCTAAATTCCCTTTGAAATGCATTAGCTTGTATGCTAAAGCTGGGCCCGGTTGGAGCGATGCCTGGGCGCATCTTTACCCCTAAAAATAGCCTGCTCCACCGCAGGCAGCCAATCCTGTCGCACAGCTGTGGGATGCAGATTTGTGTGTGTGTGTGTGTGTGTGGGGTGGGGGGGGGCTGCTTTGGTTACCTGTTATGGGGTGGGCACACACTCACACACACTTTTGGAAGAGTGTGCACAACCCCTCGTGAGTCACCCCTCTACCACTCTCTCTCACCTCCCTTCGAACCTCGAACCTGTTAGCCACCCTAGCCAGCCGTCGCCACTGTCGCTACCCATCATTCAATAAGCGAGTCATTTCATACATTAAGTGCTTTACCTTCAGCGTCCAGCCAGCGAAAAAGCTGCCGGGGAAATCGCTGTCTCACCTCACCGCGGCGGCGGCTAAGTGTCATTTTATCAGTGGGGAAATGGCCGGCTGAGGAAATGGCCAGTCTGGGAGCGGTGTGAAAATCTCCAGGAAGGTGATGAGTCTCAATATCCTAAACCCATTGGGCACCGCGGCAGCCTTGCGGCGGTAAACTAGGTCAGGTGCGGCGAGGGTCTCGGCGGTATCCAGGTGCCAGTCTCTCAAAGCCAATCGAAAGTGCCTGTCCTAATGTAGTTTGCAAGAGCATGAACTTTCAATCCAGCCCAGTGATGCTCCCATAATTTCTCATAAGACCTGTGAGACAGGGTGAAAAGCTGGTGCAAAGCTCTCCATAAAGAAGAAAAAAAACATATAAAGACTCGACAGACTTTTTAAGCTCCCACCTACACATATACACCCACACCCCCACACCCACACACACACAGACTGAGACTTAAATAAAAGTTGTACTTTTTATACTTTTGCCTTTTACTTTTTTACAGTTGATTGTTTTGGTTAGTTTTTCCTGCATGATAGTTTCACCTTACTATCCAGAAGCCACAGAAACTCATGTGCATTCATTTATGTTTGAACTTATAGACAGGCAATGAACTTTTGCATTAGCATACACTATACTATCCAACATGAGGCTATACTGTATGTAGGATAGCGTGTGGTAATGCTGAGAGTTTCCCCTTCCATCTGACGTGCTTGCGCTGAACTTAACCATAACCATACAGGAACCATACAGTACAGTACATTATGTTGCGTATGTTCGTCTGTGCTAAGTGTTTCTCCTTCGATCTTACAGGGCGGCTGTGAACTTGCCGGAACCACGCGCTATCCCGAAGCCACTGATCACGGCGATATGTTTAATTGGGGTGGCCTCCATTCTCCGCCCCCTATGGGTCGTCTCACTGTCATCCTTAGCACTCTGGTGGCTTAAGGGGGGGAACATGATCCCCTCGCAAAACAGAGATAAAAAAATGTAATACTTCCGCATTTTCCACAGCCCCTTTCATCATTATTCAAAAATTAGTTTTTAATGCAATGAGTAGTTCCAATCATGTTAAGGTCTGTATGATTCTGATACTATCATAATTACAATTAGATTACATTACTGCAATCAGGGAGAAGGGATCGTTAAGAGAAAGAATATAAATTGCTTTAGTTTTACAAGTACTGAGCAAGCAGAAATTTGAATTAATCTCCATTTAAACATCTTCTCTCTTAGAGAACTGCAAAGCCATGCTACTTTCTTCCAGGCCATCAATACAAATTACAGAGGAAGTGTGAATTTTTCTGGTGTTTCCACATTTATTTTTTTATTTTTATTTTAAATGTATTACTTATATTAATTTTAGAGAACCCAGGCACTTCCCAATTTGGAGAACTTGGCACTTCTGATATGAACTTAGTTCAGGAGAATCCATTAGCCATTTTCAATAAGTTCTGATCATTTTTGCCTGAGAGTAAATTTAAGGGAGAGGGAGACAGACAGACACACAGACAGATTATCTCTTTTTTATGGATGTAAGGGTGTGAGTATGTGTGAGAGAGTCATCCTGCTTTTATGGATGTGTGTGTGTGTGTGTGTGTGTGTGTGTGTGTGTGTGTGTGTGTGTGTGTGTGTGTGTGTGTGTGTGTGTGTGTGTGTATGTGTGTGTGTGTTTGTGTGTGTGAGTGAGAGAAAGAGGGGGAGAGGGAGATATATATAGAGAGAGAGAGTGAAAGGGAAAGCATATTGTCTGCTTTGTGACAAATCCTTTGATTTGTGAATATTAGTGTATGTGCAAAAGAGAGAGTGAGAGAAAGATAAAGACAGAGAGAGAGAAATATAGAGAGAAAGAGAGAGAGAGAGAAACAAAGGGATACTTCTCCCTGACTGTTTCCTCTCTCATCTTTCCTGCGATGCCAAAGCACAGTGTATTAAGCAGGCATGCCCCACTGGTCACACAGTCGGGATTATCCTGAACCTCAGCGCATGAAAATAGAATTATTGCTCAAAGTCATGCTAAAAAAAACAGCGGCACTGCACAACTGTTTGATCGGTGATTAGGAGAGTCTTATCATGGTAAAGAAACCTTGAACCTGCCCGGCACGCTTGCAAAGCCACACATGGCAAAACTCTACACCAGGCACGTAACTGAAGCGTTCCGTTCGCGTTGCGTCTGCTGCAACAATTAGCTTCCACTTTAATCAATGGAAGTAGCTACACCAGACGTGATAGCGGCACGTACGTTCGAAAAAAATAGACCATTCATCTAAAATGGATTTTACTCGTCGCAAACAAAACAGCTATAAAAGTTAGTATTTGACATTTGCCTATAGTGATTATAAGTCAGATTATAAGGCATACTATGCAAGATTTTCACCTTTAAGAAGCCAATTTGATGGTAAACGAACTTGTAGGAGGCAAATAGTTCACCTAGCATAGCTATACAGACGTATTGAGTCCAGATCTCGCCAAATCTCGTGAGAATCGTGAAACTTTACCTTGTCAGTAGATATAGCTCTTTGGAGATAGTTTTTGCCTTTTGTTTATTTCTTCACCTCCACAACAAAAGCGTTTGCATTGTGTACAGGGGGGATAAGTCGCGAGAAGTTTGCTATTTACAATAGCAGAGTAACATAAATAGCCTACATTGCGACTCTAGAGGGAGCTCTACACTCGCCAAAAATACCTAAACCTGCATAGTATACCTTTAATAATTAATTAATCGAGATAAACAACTGAAAGTCAATGAATACAAGCATCTGGTGCAGTTCCATGACCACTATCCAGGGTTAATAACAGTTTGCTTTCACAACAACATAAAGTTTTGACATCACTCCGACCAGATGAATTCCATTCATGTCTATGTTGATCGTCATGATTGAACAGTCTGACAAATAATTTGAAAGCCAAACTAACCACTTGCCCCTAATTAAAATGTCATTATATTCATTTTATTTACTTGTTTGTGGAATCAATAAGACTTCCTAAATGGCATGGATGGTGTCTATGTTAATGTAGTAATCTAACTTTTCAATTTCCCCTCTTTTATCAATGACATTTTATTCTTTGTTCTGATTGTTGTACCACAGTTGGAGATTAATGCCTTTTTCTAAATTACCCCACATGCAACACATTCATCAGGCTCGGAAGACAATTCTGGGAGTTTATCCCTGTGCTAAGTGCCAGAATATTCATGAATTAAAAAGACTCATTTCTTTTCCAATATGGAGAGGGCTACGGGTGTGGTGGTGTGGTAGTGTGGGGTGGGGTGGAGATGGGGAGAGGAAGGAACATATTAATGCTGGACACACTCTTCTGAATTTTTCACCAATTTCATGCAACGACTTATCAAGACTAGAGGAGTACTAAGTAAGAAAGTGTGAAACGTTCATGAGGCCTCAGAAAAAGCACATCCTCTTTACTGTAGGTCAGTTTGAGCAAAATTAGGCACATATTTTCATGTTACAGTCCTCAGGAGATTCAAGATGAGCCTAACGTGTTTTTGTAGTTAACATTTTGAACATTGTGGTTGTGATTTCAAAGCTTACAAAACAATGCCAAATGTGGGTCATTTAAGTGCAATCACACTGTGCCATTTTCTCACACGTGTTCTCTTTTAGAAAACTGCGGCTGAAGGACTAAGTCTAGAAAAAGATGGCCGCTAAAGTGCACTTTCTCTGTCTGCTCAGGGAGAGAATATAAAAAACACCCATCCCAGAGTGGCTGTTAGTCTTGTGTATTCATGCTCGATACCCTTCTTAATCAACCATTAGGAAGGAGTGAAGATGTTATGAAAATGCTCTGTGGCCTTTGTTCTCCGCCTGTCATGGCATTGACTTCCCTGACACAACGCTACAATGCATGACGGATCAAAGTAATTAAAGTTCCAATCATTTACCTTGCTCTGTTCCGTGTCACTTCTGCCATGCCCCGACTTTCTGGCCATTATTGATTTCCTCCCTCTTTCTCTGGTCCTGAAAGAGCACAAGAGAAGAAAGGCAGGGAGAGAAAATGAGAGAGAGAAGGGTGGCAGAGAAAGAGAGAGAGAGAGAGAGAGAGAGAGAGAGAGAGAGAGAGAGAGAGGGGTGAAAAAATTAATAACTTTGTGCGGAGAGATAATGCAAGAGCATCTGATGTTTAAAGCGGTAATGAACAGTGTCAGGCGATAAAGAGTGGACGCCTCAGTGTGCATTTTAGTTTGGGTCAGCGCTCCTCTCTCCAGCCCAATCTCTGGCCCTTGTCTCGGAGAAGGGCCTCATCACAGGGCTGCGACGGGAGAAGTGTTTATGAAGGCAAACGTAGGAGCTGATGGACAACGTTGCATCTAAAGTCCCAAAGGCCGGTGCAGTTCTGAATCGCTCCGTTTAGAACTTTCACGAGAAAAGGAGA
Organism: Alosa pseudoharengus; assembly: GCF_046254945.1. Classification (NCBI taxonomy): domain Eukaryota; kingdom Metazoa; phylum Chordata; class Actinopteri; order Clupeiformes; family Clupeidae; genus Alosa; species Alosa pseudoharengus. Next base: position 19,894,382 of record NW_027468689.1, on the reverse strand, counting down.
AAGATATACATAGACCAATTGGCGATTTGCTAACGATTATTTAAAAATTAAGGATATAACCTATTACACACACATGACTGAACTGACAGACATTTACACCGTATTCTTTAAACCTCACTGGATACAAACATCCACTCTGTCAGCAAAAGGTGGTACACACACACACACACACACACACACAGAGAGAGAGACATACACACATTAACTTCAACCTCTTCTTCAAAGTTTTCCTCACTTTCCCCCTCACCCTTGTATGACAATGTGTCATTGTCATCTGTGCTTCAGCAGGTTTCAGCATCACAGGGGTAAGCTTTCAAAAGGAATACCCTCCCCCTTCTATCTCTCTCTCTCTCTCTCTCTCTCTCTCTCTCTCTCTCTCTCTCCTGCTGAAAGTTACATGAAGAAGTAGTCCTGTTCTTTCCATGTGATTAGCGTGTCACACATTAAAAATGCCATATCCAGTAATCCCATCCTTCAGGCTTTGCAGCCTCCACAGGTATTAACTTGGAGAATAATCCTAAGCTATTTGGAAGTGGGGGGAGACATCTGAAGATCTGGCACGTCATGTTTCAAATTCGATCTGCCTGGTAGGTGCGATACTCAACCTTATTCAAAAGACTTAGACAGACGGCGACGAGTGAGCGGCGAGAAGCTCCACTCCCGACCATGCCAACGATGAATAATCGCACTCTACTCTGCCTCTTCCTGGTTTTACCTCCTCAAGATGAAACGTTTTTTTTCTGTTCTTCGGTTTCCTTTCTCTACATGGATTTCCACCTTTTAGTGTTATTTACAATGGTATTTAAGATGTAA
>NW_027468689.1:19821069-19888569 GCF_046254945.1 Alosa pseudoharengus | reverse complement strand
TTGACAAGGCAAAGACAGTTGCACTGTTTTTACAGAGTTTCTCTGATGGACACAAATCCTATCCAATCATATCACATGCATATTTCTGACCCCAGAAAAATGGTTTAAAAATGGGTGGGGGTGAAATCTGTTCACTGTTCTCCTCACACATTCTTTACACACACACACACACACACACACACACACACACACACACACACACACACACACACGCAAAATAAATCTTTTGGAAGGCATGGACAGCCACGTGGTCTCTGCTCCAGTGATGTTTAATGAAATTTCGATAACGGCTACTCTTTCAACCCTTTCTGCTGAGTTGAAGTGTCTCCGAGGCATCTCCACTGATGGCTGCCATACTTTAAAAAGTTATGTTAAGTTCAAGAGCTCTTTATCACTGAATTCATTACGCCGCCGTGCTCCCAGGCCTGCAGCTCTCACGATGTGTTCCACCAGGAAGACGAATGGAAATGTATCGTTACTATGGCTTATTATATCACCGAGCCAGAATACACCAAGTTCAAGCCTTTGGCAATTATGGCTCCATGAACGAGAAAGAGAGTCTGCTTTGTGTAATGATTAAAACACAATATACACTATGCTAAATGTTTTATGCAGAATGTGTAGATGTAAAGTGTTGCTTGTGTGTGCATCATGAAAAAAGTATGCCATGATAAAGCTCACTTTGATTGTACTTAGTCTGATGGATGAGCTATAATGTGATTGTAAATCTGTGCACAAAACAAGGCAATCCTCAATCATGTCATTCCATAGGTTGTGCACACAACATGTGTTCTTTACCTCAACCACAGTGTATGTCATCTGTAAAGTGTGCAGCCATTTTTAACCACTCCTTCACCCAGAGGCAGACTGCGGTTAGCGGGTCTGAGCCAGATCGGAACCAGATCTACTCCGGATCCAAGCCCTTCTGTGACAAAAGAGGCGCTGGGGAGGTACAGCTGTGCTCACGAGAGAACTCACACTTCTGAGGACTTCGGATGTGAAGATAAGAGAAACACAAAAAGAGAGAGAAAAAAAAGAACAAGATTTTAAGATGGGGCGATGGAGGGAGGGAGGGAGGGAGGGAGGGAGGGGAACAGAGGCGACATATGTAAACTTAATCGTCTGTAATGGAACATTTAGTCAGACGGAGAACCTTAGGTTAAATTAATGCTGGCCATGAGGAGGCTTCTTCCACTGCATGCTGGCTTCATTAACGAGCACATCTGGACGCTTTTGTTCCATAATAGACGCACTGTGTAGAAACTCACTCCTGTACGCTCTCCTATGACAAGCTCTTCTAAGGAATCTGTGACACCCTCCCCACCACCCCACTGCTCCAAATGTGGCTTCTCAACCCTAGTTTGTGTTTATCGTCTGCTTTTGTTTTCACATGCTCTGGCTGTAGCTGTGATGTAACCAGAGTGGCAATGGATGTAACGGATGATATGAGTGTAATAGTAGTGTAATCATGGACAGGAATTAGGGTGAAACAAAAACAAGCAAACCTACAAGAGATGCCTTCGGAGAATGTGGTGTAACTGATCTGGGCGTTTTGGGAGACCAGCCAAAGCAGGAGCGTTCGGTTTTATTTGTATTTATTGAGTTGTAGTAATGCCATTGTGTGTGTGTGTGTGTGTGTGTGTGTGTGTGTTTAGTATTATGCCTCTCTCCCTCAGAAAAGCAGTACAGCTTGAGGGACCTCGGAGAGGCCCTGAATAGGCTTTGTTGGAAGTGTATCTGCATAATATAAATATAATATAAAGCCCCGACTGTACTGCACTGAACTACAGCATGGCTGCAGACTTAGTGTAAAGGGAGATGCCTGGGAGCGTTGGCTGATCGCCATCCACGTTAAACTAGATCTCGGGCTAGAAACGTCTCTTTCTCGCTCTCTCAACTCTGCTCCGTTCGAGAGACTGTTTTGGGCCTGATTTGGCTTAGCACTTGGCTTAACCCTTAAAGGTTTCAACATTCTAACATAAGAGTCGTTCCGCAACAATTGAAGGTTCTAAAATTTTATGTTGAATTCAATGAACCCAGAACCTTCAATTTCCAACATTTCCATCACACCGGTGTGACGGTACACCTTTAAGGGTTAAACTAGGAATTCTCCATTCTCCTTCCAACAGACACAGCACCCCCACCAACCAATTCCCTTCCAACCTCACCCAACCCTCCCTCCTAACCCCCCCCCCCCATTTCCCCACCTCTCACCACCCCCTCCACTTCCACCCCAGGAAACATCAGGTCACTGGTGCCTCTGTGTCTATAAAATACTGTACAGTAAATGACTTCCCATGACCTATAATCTCAACAGTTTCAGTGAAAAAAAAAATCAACATTTCACTAAGTGTAAGGGTTTTGTTTGAGTATGGCGAGGCTGCATTCCCTGAGAAGCATTTGGAAATCCATGAGAAAAGAAGAGAAAAGGCTGAGTACGGGCATATGGCATGTTTATCAATATTTAAAACACGTCATTCCTCGGCAAAGTCAGAGGAATCTAAACGCACTTCGCGTACACAGCATTTTCGACGACTTATAGCTGCAGCCCCGCTCGGGTGCAAACAGTACTGAAAGTGCTTTTTTTCTGCCCCCCTCAAAAAAAAAACCTTCCTGCACATATCACGTCAAACAAAACACCACAAAAGGTATTTTTTTGTCAAACAAACAGAGGAAGTGTTTATGAAATTTGGCTACGGTCTGACCGGAGTCCTGAGGAGTTGTGTATGCATTAAGGAGGCAGAGTATTCTGGAGCCCATGCTTTGTGATGCAGCTGTTTCTCCCTGGGTTGGCTCTTTAGAAAGCCTGCTTGGCCCTACAGACCCCCATATTTAGGTCATTGTGTTTGTGTAAGGGATCAAGGGGACTATCTTTCAAGACGAAAAGGGAGAAGCTAAGCACAGTCCGCCAATAAATATGCCAAGCTGCTTTTTTTTTGGGAGGGGTTGTGGGGGGGAGAAAGGAGAGAATTAAAAAGAGCTATAAAATAGCCTAAAATGTAAGTGATATTTAGACTCCTCTGTGTTGGTGAAAATGAGCCTGCTTTCACCAAATAAGGCAAAGAGTATCCCCTATTGTACTCGCCGCATGTGTGAAAATCCTAAGAGCTAATTTGCTCCTTTTTACAAGTTTCTGTGTGGCTAATTTGATTCATACATCTGAAACACCCTGGCACTCATTACTATTGGCCTGGGTGCATTATGTAAGTCCAAGGGACTTGTTTAAGAACTGTATATGTACAGTATGAGCTTCATGCAAGCACCATAACTAACTTCCATTGCAATGTTCTCTGTTCAAGTTTCAATCAGTACTTTAAAAAAATGACTATATATATAAAGGCTGGATTTGCTATATGGGTACTCAACATATATGTTGAGTACTCATATAGCAAATCCAGACTTAAAGCAGGAGAAACAGCCAGATACTGTATACATGTACTGTAGATACTGTATGGGTATGTACTGTTACTGTACTGTATGTAAACAGGGGCGTAGCACAAGATCCTGGGCTCCTACATAGGCAGTCCTGATGGGCCCCCATGTTACTCAACATGTTTCTCCTTTTATTAAAATAAAATATATTCCAGACATTTCTAGGGCCCCCTCTCCCCTTGGGCCCCTATAATCAGTAGTGGTTTTACCCCCAGTCCGACGCCTCTGTATGTAAATGTAATACATAGAGCATGCATACGCACAGCCACACTAATATATTAGTGTACACCTGATAGAGACTAACAGAATGATCTCAGAATGTTCATGAGCAAACACCGCACTCTCTAGCTACAGCTCAAAGAAAACAACATGTTCTTGAGTTCTGTTTTCAATACCATCAGTGACCCTTTAATTCCATAGTCCATACAGACCATGTACATTTAAAACACTGGAGTTTGACAGCAATGGTTTATGTAAGAGCCTTGTAAACGGGCACACTCAACCAAACAAACAAAAACAAAGTACAATACATGCTGTAGCAACTTCACTTCACCCTTGAACAGAGTGAGACAAAGCACTCCACCTCAATTATAGCACTTAAGGATGATATAGAAAAAGAAAAAGCTTCATGGGAAATTACAGTCTAATCTTGGTAACGTGAATTTTATCCCGTCAAAGACCAAAGAAGAGGGTGAGGAAAAGTTCCTCTAAGTACACTATCTCAACAATGCCCCGCAATCACCTTGAGGCCATATTTAAATTTCCATTCAAATAAAAAAAAAGAGGGGGGAAAAAAGGGAGAAAAAAAAAGCCAAACCTTCTTTTTTCACGGTTACCGCAATCAAATGAAACCTAGCCCGCTGCTAATTAAGAGTGTGAACGTCTGGACTCTGATTAACATATTTGTGAGACAGGCAGGCAGACGGGGATTCTCGGGCAGGCAGAGCTGCACCTCTCACAGCTTGAGCGGTGTCCCTCAGACCCCTGCTTAAAAGAGACTCCGTCAGGCTCAGGCACAGGTCCTCGCGCCTCTCAAAAAGGGGGGGGGGGGTGGGGGGAGAGACGGTGTAATTGGCTGACCGTCTTGTTATCCTTTTGTTGGTTGCAATTCCCTTGATTAGCATTTTGGAATATTTTAAATTATAATCCGGGGAATTACGTTTTTACTTTTCCAATTAGCAAATACATTAAAGGAGGGGACAGAGGCTCAAGGTTTTTTTTTTTCATATGTCAGAGGGGCAGGCCCACAAATTGGTGCACTGTGTTTAAATTGCAAAATGTACTGGTGTTTGGTATGTGTGTGTATCTATGTGTGTGTGTGTGTGTGTGTGTGTACCTTATCAATACTGCACATTGGCAGTTCTGTGAAACAGGAATGCTGGGTTCTGCAGTTTATTATTAGCTCTTACCCATTCATGCTTTTGCTTCCGTCCATCGAATCAATTTCTTATTTCATGCCACAAACACAAATAATCCACTGCTTCGACAAGTTCCCTCTGTATTTTTTCAAATATGTATTTAATTTGATATCAAATATTTATATGTCTCATTGTGGACCTCACAAAGTAGCTATTGTGATTTGCTGCCAAGATTATCAAGGGTGATTTAACTGTTAGCATTATAAGTTTTCCTGTTTATTTTCATAAGCTGTGGTCTGAATTCTGTCATGTTAAAGTAAACGCCTCTCCTAAAGCCTTTTCTGTCAGTTATTCTTTTTTTCAAGAATGTAAGCATTGTTGAAAATGTAGACTGCTGCTCCCTTCTCTGGCCAAGTCTATGTGCATGTGCATGACCATGTGTGTGAATGTGTGTGTGTGTGTGTGTGTGTGTCTGTGTGTGTGTATCCACATACACGTAGAATGAGGCAGTGGTCCATGTCCTTCAAAACCTTCTCTCCTAATTGGAAATATACACTGGCTCGACAGTGTCAGGTCGTAATCGAGGAGAGTTTCTGGACTAAAGTGGACTTTATTGAAGAAAATCTGATTCATGGGCAACCTAAATTGTGCTCATTTATAATGATCATTTAAGAGAGTCTACAGAAGCATTCAGCTTTAAATCTGTGAATCACTGGACAAGCCTGAGGATATAAAGCCTTTAAATGACCTAAATAATAATAATCAAAATCTGCTAGTGAGAGGCCTGAAAGGAACCTCTCTGCTCCTCTGTCTCTCTGTCTTTCCATCAAATCACCATTAGGTGGCGCTCATCATGTCATTGCTCATTATATAAGCATCAATTCAATTTATAGTATTCCACCAACATTTTTTAGCAGACTATAATAACTACAGTACACAGGATTAAATTAAATTCACTTCAATCCAAATGTATTGTCATGTTAGATTGTTAAATAGTATTATCCCCTCAACGACACACACACACACACACACACACACACACACACACACACACACACACACACACACACACACACACACACACACACACACACGCACACACACACATACACACATATACAGTATACACACATGGGTGAGGTCAAGATTCCTAAGTGTCAACTCACATGGTCAGCTGATTTTCGCTGCTCCCTGGAGAATAGAACATGGATAAACCGAAGCCTTTGGCCACCCAGTGGCACCTAAAGCAATGTGCTGGGGGTGGTGGTGGGGGGGGGGGGGGGGGATTTACTGTGAGCAACTAATTTCAGAAACTATCAGCCTTTTATTCCAATGCTCTGAACACTCAGCTGCTCCAACACCCCCACCCCACCCCACCCTCTCCATTTTCCCACCCGCACCCTTCTCCGTCCTTTTCACAGTCCCCTGAATTGTTGAGCCTTTCTCCCCTAAGAATGCATTTGTTCCAAGTGTCATATTAATGTAGAAAAGTTTAAGATGTCACAAGTAATCTGACAGCAAGGTTTTAGTTAAAGCAAACGTGTCATACTTTAGTTCTATTAGCAGGTCGCCATAGCGCTATTAGTGACATCCAAGTCACTGACGTGTCACCTTAATTTAAAGTTAAGCACTGTGACAGTTTAATATGGTAGGAGATGAAGGCCCACTGTTTGGTCGACATGTCAACCCCTTTCCTCAAATGGGCAATAAATACAGCTTATTGTTTTACTCGCCCAATGGCCATGTGAGCCTTTCCGGCTCCTCATGCCGCATTATTTCAAAGCCAGCTCTTTGAAGAGATTGAATGGCGACCCTGAACTTGCTTACCTAGTAGCTGGCAATGTACTTCTAACATCTGCTGAAGGTCTGTTAAAGCTGGAATGCTTGTTCTGTGCCATTGGGTTGGGTGGGTTGGGGTTAGGGGGGGGGGGGGGGGGGCTTAGTGTCTCCTTACTGTAGGTCTGAATATCCCTGACTAACAGTAGCTCAAAAAGACATTTTTGTGACACAGGGAAGAAAAGAAAATAAACTGCCTTAGTGGAATGTCATTTACAAGTCTTGGCAAAATGTAAAATTAATTTGCTCACATTAATGTTTTATTTATGGCATTCCAGTTTCATCTATCAAAACACAAGTCTGCCACCACTGTCATCTGGGGCCATGGAATATTTTTTTTAAACTTTTTTTGCTGTGGAAACAGAGCATGTGGCTATTCCCCAGGTGTTGCCGCTCCTTGGCGGGGAGTTTAGTGAGAGGGTGGAGCGCATCTCCGTCTCTATCAATGTCATCTTCTGCAAGGCAGACTTATCCCTGGGGTCTCTCCTGGACGTGCCCATTAGACCATATATACAAATGGCGTCAATAATTTCTCTCTCTCTCTCTCTCTCTCTCTCTCTCAAACACACACACACACACACACACACACACACACACACACACATTTTCTCAAACACACTCTCTCCCTCTTTTATCTTTGACATTGGCAGGGATCCAACCTTGCCTGATGTAAATGGCTCATTGTAAAAATATTTGACATGTCATTAAGGGGGATAGGAAGAAAGTGACACAGGTTGTTCGCTCAACAGAGCCTGCCTTCACAAAACGCAGCCAAAGCCCCCTTCCCCTCGGCTAGCTACAGGTGGGCAATTTTGGCTGCCGTAAAAGAGGACCAGGGGATCCCTCCGTCAAGATAAGCAGGTCCATTAGACCGGAGCTTGGTGTGATGTGGTCCGTTTGTTTTTATTCTTCTTTTCCTCCTTCTTCTTCTTCTTTTTCTTTCTTCCTTCTCTTTTCACGCAAGCACGGATGAGGTGCCGCGAAGCTTGAAAGGGTGTCTGACATCTGAAGTGCGCTGATAGCTCCCCGCAATGCTAGAGAAATTAACTTGGGCTTCCCCACATCAGGCCTCAGGAGCTTAATTACATCAAAGAGCAAGGAATCTTGTTAAATTCAATCCAAACAAAAAAAAATGATCAGTGCTTTTCAAGGCTTTGTTTGACATTGAGAAGACATGAATGAGGACAGCGAAAGAGAGAGAGAGAGAAACAGAAAGAGAGAGAGGAGGGAGGGAGAGAGAGATGAGGAGGGAGGGAAGAAGGGATAATATAATGCACATACACACACACACACACACACACACACACACACACATATATAAACAGCATTCAGGGACGCTGCACACACACACCAAAAAGCAAAAAGCAAGAAAAAAAAAAGAACTAGTCAAGGATGGCCTGTCAAAAAATTTTTGGTTATACATGATGCTATTATCAGGACACATCAAAATGAAACGCGGTGACCTATCTGACACGGGGACGCTGCAAGTGTCTGGAGAAGACAAGAGAAGGCAGGGAACAGTGGCTACAAAGGTAGCTTCGCATGGACTCCCCCTGGCCATTCTATTGACAAAGATGACAACGGTCCCACGATGCACCATTATCCTTGACCGTCGAGCACACATCAAATAGGCAGGGAGCCGTCCCTGTCAAAGCCAAGAAAAGGCTGGCTCCCTCAACCACACACAGAACACACTGCCAGCTTGTTACATTCGGTTCCACCTAGGTTTGTCAAAACACGGGGTTATTCAGTGAGTACACAAGCCTTGAGGGAGCTTTGTTAAAAAAAGAAAGAAAGAAAGAAAGAAAGAAAGAAAGAAAGAAAGAGAGGGAAAGAGTGAAAAGACAAGAAAGAAAAAGGGTAAAGAAACAGACGTGCTCTTGAATCCTAAGACTGCCGTCGCCTCTTTCTCCCTCTCCCCTCTCTGTCTTCAAGGAGACAATGTTCTGCATATGTTTACGCAAACCTTTACTTTTTTCACACAGACAGAAAAAAGCTGAACTCTTTGAAGGGAGATAAAACAAACCTTCTCCTACGATGTACAAGCCTTGTCTTTATGATGTTAAAATAACTGATAAACAAGGGCTTCTCTCTTTGACTTTGGTCTCTCTCTCTCTCTCTCTCTATCGAAGAGGACTTGTCACAAACTCTGGGTTAGTAATTCTCTAATAACACAGTCAGCCCCTTGAGAGTGCAGTCCTAGTGTAAAAGCCACATTCACAATTTTTTCTTCTGGCTTTAATAAGGCAGATTGTATCAAATTAAAAGACCCTGGCTCCAGGCATCTGTTGTATGGCTGTAACCAATTGCCTTACAAAATATTTACACTGGGTTGGAAAAGCAAGTAATTGAATGCCTTTTGAAAAATGAGGAGCATGTTGTATACAAAGCTCTAACTTTGAAAGGCTTCTGTAAACTTATTGCATTCTGGGAACATGTGGGCCACTAAAGGGAGGGGGAGAAGCAAGAGTGTGTGTGTGAGTGTGTGTGTGTGTGTGTGTGTGTGTATGTGTGTGTGCGTGTGTGTGTGTGTGCGTGTGTGTGCGTGCGTGTGTGTATGTATGTTCAAACTTCAAGGCATCAGAGTTATACTGATGCAAGCAGACACTGTGAGTTTTAGTCCGACTTAATTGTAAACAGTTTGAACAGTTTGAAGTGAACACAATAATCAAATTCAAACACTCTGACCCTGACATGTATCGACTAGTGTGACTCCAAAACAATCATCATTCGCATTTCTCGTGGGCGCATTTTTTCGGTGTCATTCCTACTGAGGTTTGCTCCGTATAATCAGCGTGCGAGGAAACAAAAACAGACACATGTAGCGCCTACAGTAACTATGCAGAGCCGCTGCCTAGTTTCATGGCCCCTGTGCCAGCCTTTAAAAAAAAAAAAATGAACTAAACACCCTGACCTCACGACGTCGCTATTTATTCAGCCAAAATGAACAAAGTACCACAAGTACCGGCCTACGGTGTTTGATCAGACTTCACAGGGTGACAAAAGCAAGTGATATTACTTAGAATAATACAAAATTTCAATTAGCTAAAAGTCACTATTACACTATAGAAAGTAACTCTTCTTCTATCTCTCCTTTTCTCTCTCTCTCTCTCTCTCCTTCTCTCTCTCTCTCTCTCTCTCTCTCTCTCTCTCTCTCTCTCTCTCTCTCTCATGAGAGGCGAAGTGGCCCGGCAGACCTGGGGAACCTCACAGGGCGTAAGCCTTCATGAGCTCATGCCTTAAAGGCTCCTTTCCAGCCCTGTCCATGCCAGATGAGACAAATATTTCCCTGACGGTCCAAAAAGGTGCAGTGAGAACCACACGAGCCTCACCCCACAACTATTCACCTTTTTTTAATTCCTTCCTCCCACATTATATTGAAGTCATAATCATCCACGTGTCCTCAATATGTTCTCACACTCTCTTACCACAATGTCTTTCGAGTTAGATTACATTTTCTAGTTTGCTGAATTTTCCAATCAATCAGTCTCATATAAACCATTCACACATGTTTGTGTCTTTCTTGTTAAACTACATAGCAGTTCCATAGAAAAGGATAAGGCCTCCACTCCCAATCCGATATATTACTCTGCACTCTGTATTCTGTTAGAGAGCGAGCTCCTGGAGTTCCTTTTGGATTAAAGTGAATTTGTACATCAAAGGTAATAAGATATGCATATTTCGGTAGCCTTTCTCCAACGCTAAACGTCACATTTACTTAATTTAAGCCTTTGGTGAATCTGTTAAGATTATCTCGCCAGTCTATTGCATAATTTGAATACAGCTGAATATAGATGAATGGCCTGGGATGCTGTACACCAGACGGCAGGTACTGTAACTCCATTACTATTCAGCCCAAAGGCACACACACACACACACACACACAAACTCCTACACACCCCTGTGCACACTGACTCAGTTTGGACCCTCATTTTAATTTATGTCATTGTGTCGTGGGTCTTAACTCTTCTAATAGAAGATTATCCACCCCTGTAAGGTAAAATCAATCATGGTATTACTTCAAAAAGGAGGGAGAGGAGAGGAACACAGCAATGGATTACTACTCCCTACAAACATCCTCATCTTCCATGCGTTCAGGAATATTCAATTTGCTAAACGGGGCACGATAAATAATAATCATCAACAACAATGGCAGTGTCCTGAACAAACTCCATTTTGTGGCAAATGTAACGAAATCCAAATCTGGATTAGGCAAACTGGTGGCATATGGTTCAGTTACAGTAGTGTCATTTTACACACACACTCACACACACATTCTGTGATTTAATGTGGAGGAGATGACGTACAGAACGATGTATACATGGACAAGTGTGTGAGGAGTTGTGCTTTTGTGTGTGTGTGTGTGTGTGTGTGTGTGTGTGTGTGTGTGTGTGTGTGTGTGTGTCATTGAGAAAGAGAGACAGCGAGCATTGACGTGACGGCCCAACAGGAAATGGCCGTGATTTAGAGAGTCGGGGACATGGAAGGGGCCGGATAGCATCATCATCAGCAAAGGCGGAGACGGGCGGCAGCGGCAGTACCTCACCCCCGTCTGGATCCCGCCACGCGACAGATGAGAGTTGGGCCCCCCTGGGAAATGACAGCATGGTAGCTCCCCGTTGCCGGATCATTAAGAAGCATATGCCATGACCAAAGGGAGTCCAGGGGAGCCGCACAGCAAGCCAGAGTTGTCACAAGTAAGAGTGGGAGAACAGCACACACGCCCAACAACATGTACACACACACACACACGCAGTTGACAACGCACACATACACATGCACACACATACACACATTCACAGTCACGAAGAAAGACAGAGAGAGGAGTGGTTGAAGGAAACTTTAAGCATGACTTTGCCGTGATCATCAGGTCATTGGCGTCCACCTCCTCCGCACCCCCACCCATAATTCCCCCATGATTCCCACGGGTCCCACCGACTGACGCAGGTGCTTTCCCACCCGGGGGAAGGTGGCACTACGACACCGACACTGGCACCATGCGCATGACTCAACGGGAGGGGATGGATTATCTCCACGGCGATCTGGCCCTCTAGAACTCTCTGGGCGAGGTGCTGCGCAAAGTAGGTGTGGCACCCATTACAGTGACATGCAACACTGAGGTCATCGTCATAGGTGCACGATGAGGTTGGACATGGACTGCGTACAAAATAACCTGCTGGAACAGAGTAAGTCACTCTATGAAAAAAAGAGAAATCCATTACTGCTTTTTAAATGTAGTGGGTGGTGTCCCAAGTTCCAAAAGTTGAAACTTATATCTTATTCAACATTATTTGCAGACAATTCAGTCAGGATGTAGAGTAAATAAGGCCAGGTTACTTACAGCAGTCATTTTTTTTTCTTTGATGAACACTTTGATGCTAATTCTGAAATAAATAATAAATGTGGAGACTGTGTGTCTGGGAGAGCTCCAGCTTGCCTAATTTGGGTTAGTCCCTGCTTAGAATCTATCTGGGTGAAGAATGTTTTAAGGCGGCGTCACGAGGACACCTGAAGCACAGGAGGGGGATCTTTTAAAGCGCTAAGCTTTTCTCCCCCGCTCTAATTTTAACTGCATCAATATTCATATCGCCACGCATTTTAATTTTTGATTGAAATAAACAGCTTAATTATTTACTGAAACACCTTCACAGCCAGTGCTATTTTTTTTTACCCATTTTTAAACCACTTTGATGCATGGTGAAAAAAAAATAAAGTTGATTCCATACTTAAGAGTAGGCACCCACTATTGTCACCACTTTCAGCCCAAAAATCTGGGCCAAGGCCACTCGTCATGGCCGAGCGTCCGTCTCCCCCGCGTCCTCGTCAGCAGGGAGCCATCACTGGGGGGCCTAAGGTCCGTCAGCTTCCTGCTGTCTAGCCTCCTCCAGAGCGAGCATCTGCAGCCCTGATCAGATCGGATCACATGCAAATGCATTCAGGTTGCCTGTCAGGCCTGGTTTTGTTAGCGGACCCCCCCACCCCCCATCCATCTGAAACGCTCATCACTCGGCTTCCTACAGTCTCAAGTGGCCACCCACCCGCCTCGGGGCAAAACGAATGCCCCCACCTCCCACCCCAACATACCCCAGCTGAGAGGGGCACATCCCTTGAGATCCCCAGCCCTGCTCCTCCTGGAGGGGGAGTTTGGCCCCCATCACCTCCAGGTTACTCTTTGAGGGATTTCAGATTTCCTCCTCAAAGGGGAACATGGCTGGTTAAGGGGCTGCTGGTGGTGGGTGGTTTGGGGGTAGGAGTGTGGGGGGCTATGTTGGAGGTGGTGGTGGTGGTGGTGGTGGTGGGGGGGGGGGGTGATATGGTGGAGGTGGTGGGGGTGTCTGTGGCCCTCTTCATGTTACGTTGTGGCACACATGAACTTCACCCTCTCCTCTGTTTAAGAATTTAGGAGCAGTGGCTATGAAGCGGTGCGTCGTGATCATGAAGGTTGTGACACAACGGCTTCGCTTTAAACTTATCCGATTGACACGGAGCATGTGAGTTTCCCCCGCTCCTGCACTGCTGTCTGCTCCATTTTTAATGTGCTCCACTTTACCCCTTCTCATGAACTCTCTACCGCTGCTACTGCTGTGGATGCCAAGCCTGTTCCTGTGTGCCTACCTACCTACGTGCCTACGTGTGGAGAGATATCTAAGCTCTCCCCTTGTTCACACGGCACCAGTCTGTAAGTCGGACTATTTTTTTTACTGCATGCTCTGCCACAGTGCATGTTGTGCTTGGAATGCAGACGTGGGAGTTTTGGTTAGGAGTTTTGTTTTTTTTCTTTTCCCCGAGACTTCTGAAAGCGGCCATGTCATCGGTGATAAATGTTGAATCCATCAGAAGATCGTAATTGGATTTGACGTGTAATAAGTTTGGGATACATATTTGGGTCCAAAATATTCTGCTAATCACCCCACGAAAATGAATTTCATACCATAAATATTGGCAGTGAGACTCATTTGAGAGAAGGGGAAAGCGAGCGAGAGAGAGAGAGAGAGAGAGAGAGAGAAAGAGAGAGAGAGAGAGAGACAAACGTGCCAACAGCACAGTTACCCTTTGAAAGTGAATAGCTGAAAAAAAAAAAAAATCCATCAGCAATATGGAAATTAAAACTGAGAAAAAAATGATAATTGAGACACTGAAGCTTATCAGTATTTTTTTTTAAAAAGGGCACTGAACAGTGTGTACCAGAGAGCGCGCAGGGAGTTTCAATTTCACTACGGTGTCTCAGCTCTGACTGCAGCTGCAATGGCATCTAAAAGAGCACTGATACTCAACTCTCCCTTTCCTTCGATGTAGACAGTGTGTGTGTGTGTGTGTGTGTGTGTGTGTGTGTGTGTGTGTGTGTGTGTGTGATTGCGTGTGTGTGTGTGTGTGTGTGTGTGTGTGTGCGTGTGTGTGTGTGTGTGTATGTGTGTGTGTGTGTGTGTGTGTGTGCGCGCGCGCTCTCTGCTTCCAAGCCCAGATACACACATTAAGTCTGGAGCATAGCCCTTTCGCAGCTTTTGTTCCAGGATACCTGTCCTTGCAGGTCATGCTTTCATAATGCCCCTCAGTGCGGATGCTGAGGCTGTCTCTCCCTCTCCCTCTCTCTTTCTCTCTCTCCCTCTTCTTCTCTCCACCAGAGTCCCCCTCTCTCTTTGCCTTTAAAGCCCTTGCAATCCTCCGCCCTTGATGTTCGCCTTGTACTCGCATGCACAAGCCTATCATTATCTGTGCCTCTTGACAATCCCTGCCTGCCATCTTTGTTACATCTGCGTCTCTTGCCCGAGGCTACAACATGACTGTATGGTTGATCTCGTCTCTTTTACATATCTCTCCCTCTCTCTCAGCAAGAGAGCGTGTTATCTCTCACAGAGCTGTGAATCACATTTTCTTTTTTTTCTCCTCCTCTCTCTTCTGAACACCCTCACCTCTTCCCTCCTAAGCCATCACAATGTGTCGTTAAGCTTTTGATTTTTTTTTCGGTGCCCAACACCTAACTATGAGCCGAGGGTTCTGCCGCGATGGGGAAACTATTGTCTGGATCTGACTGTGCAACTAAGTTTCTTTAAGAACAAACTTGTCAAAGCATATCTAGTAATGATCTTTAATCCCTGTTGGTGCTCTGGCAACTAACCATCTAGTGAACGCACTAATGATTTCTTATATAACTTCTTTGATTAAAAGAAAAAAAAAAGTTTCTTGTGTAAGTTCAATGGTACAGGCTGCATGCCATTGAATCATGCTATTGGGTAATTTGAGACTTCATGTAAGTACATAAGAGTACATCACATTTGAAACGCTTCAAATTCAAAGGCTGTCAGTAACCAGGCTAACAGAGTGAGAGCTACATTATATACAGTACAGTACTGTACCTCCACAGACGACTGAACATGGATAAATTGACTAAATTCTGCAACTCTTTTACATGCTGTCTGTATTGTTAGGGAATGAAGATATCCCTGAGTTTGCATTGTCTAGTTTTTTTTTCGGATTTTAGATGAGCCCTTCTTCATCTGCAACATAAACCAAAAGACAAAAGAAATGGAATAACGGAACAATCCTGTTCATTAATCCTAACATTCTACAAATAATCCCTATGTGATGTGAATGTGTGGTAGTGAAACCTACTGTGTGAAGATAACTGTTTGTGTGTGTGTGTGAGAGAGAGAGAGAGAGAGCGTGTGTGTGTGTGTGTGTGTGTGTGTGGGCTCCAGGGAGTGGGCCCTAACTTGGTTGCACTCCCCGGTGAACAGCTCTGCATCTCCAGGTGCAAAGACTGGGCAGCTCAAGTGCCATTGTTGGCTTAGCTCAGGTTTTACTTGGCAAATCCGAACGGTATTACAATACAAAATGGCTGTCCAAAAATGGATGTTTTTTCCTCTGGACACAGACAAGTGGCAAGCACTAAAGAGCTAGACCACAGGCCGCCCACAGAGGGCTTAACCTACCATGTTAGAACAGTCAGATGTCAGAACAGCTGTTCTATGCAATGAGCTACAGGTAGTGACATCACTGAAACCTCTCCGGTCAGAACAATCTCTACCGGATGACCTATATTGTCTTAACAATATATATAGTACATACTGGCAGAACACATCTGAACACATCAGAATGTTGATATGCTATGATAACTGTGATCTAATCTTCTAACTTTAAAATATGTATGTGTTTGCATGTATGCTGTTACATTTTCATACACTTCATAACATGGTGACACAATGAAAACGATTTTATAATGATATGTGTGGTGGGAACGTGCAGGACTTTACAGTGTTTTACATCGATGATAGTGCAGAGGCAAGGACTAGCATCCAAACATTCTTTCTGATGAACTTGGATGTAGTCATAGTTTGTAGCCACCCTTTTCTTTTTTTCTCTGTCCAAACAGTCTTGTGTATCTAATTCAAGTTTCCTAGATCTGTGCTGAAGTACAATGAACTAGGAATACCCCAACATCTTGGCTTTCTATTCAATATGGCCAACTCCAGTTTTCTATGGTTTGTTTATACAGCTATCTCTGTGTGCTTTTTCATCAGGTCTTTATCCTGAGTCCTGTCTTTTGGATACCTGGCTTCAGTAAGAATAACAGAGCAGACTGTGGTCAGGAACGGTGTGTGGGCCAGATATACACACACTCATACACACACAGACACACACACATACACACAGACATGATCATGGAGCACACCCAAAATCAATCTGCCCTCATCACGGCCAAGGTGTTTTATATTATTAGGCTCACAGGAAAATGGAAGCGCCAAGTTGTGTTTCCTGCCAGATTTCAGGAGTGTGTTTTTTTTTAAATGCTAGTAAAAAGGTGCAAGGGGTTTCTGCAAGGAAATCAAGGTTAAGTGGAGATGACAGCAGCCATATCAGAGAAATGTGAATCAATAACCTGCATTTAACCTTAAAACACTTCTCAAAATAAAATGTAAGTTTATTTATTTTATTTTTAATGTAATAAAAAAAAGTTTATTTTGTGGAAATTGAATGGTACCACAGATTTCTCAGTATTTCTGGTGTTTCATTTTTTGTCTGCATCGAGCAATAAAATTACAATAATTAATGCTGTCTGTTCTTTTTTTTCTTTTTTTTATTGGAGCTAATTAGGTCGAGTTAAAGTTTAGCGGAGAGCTGAAAGGTACGTCCAGGTCACATGCAGCTCTCGGCGGGGCCCCCCCATCCACCCCCCACCAACTGCACCCCTTTTCATGTAGCGAGGCTTGAGCTTTGGAACACAGAGGATCCCGGGGCAGCAGTAGGGGTGGTGTCTGTGTGTGTGTGTGTGTGTGTGTGTGTGTGAGGGGCGGGGGGTGGATGGGGCAGGGAAAACAGCGCGGGGACGCAGGGCCAGGGCTGTGGACAGAGATAATAAAGAGAGTCGGCGTGGCGCGGCGTGGCACGACTCGGCACGGCAGCAGCTTCACAAACAGCACTGAATACCGTCACTGGGGAGATGTTAACCATGGGCCTTCCACGGGAGAACCACACAGAAAGGGGGGACTGGAGGGAGGGGGGGGGCAGGGGGAGCTGTCTGTTTGTTTGTACTGTAACCACTGAGAAATAATTATTCAGATTTAATTACTGTTTGGAAAGCCACTGTGTCTACAAGCTTAGGACTGTGGACTGTCTCCCTCCTCAGTAAAGTTTGCATAGAGTTGCTCCTCCTCTCACGCTCTCTCTCTCTCTCTCTCTCTCTGCTCCTCTCTGTTCCTCCTTTTCACTCTGCTGGATGACTGGGGTGCATTCTCGTCCACATGTTATGTATTAAAATTAAATTACGTTTGATGCATCTGTTAATAACGATGCTTCAATGGATTTCTGTAGTCTCGCTGGTAGCATAGAGAGGAAAACTAGCGGTACGCCTGTCTCATCAGGCACAGCAGACAGAGGAGAAATAGCTTTGCTGACATTTATGTAAGAGAGATTTTTGTCAGGTTAGTCCAATTTCCACATCACAGGCGAGAGACTACACAGCTACAGGTTATATCTCCCAGGAGGCCTCATCCAACCAACAAAGCTCTGGGAAGACATTTCACCCAGCTCTTCTGTCTGCTTCTCATTTGCTCTCTTTCTCTCTCACACACACACTCACACCTACACATACTAAAACACACATTCCCAGTCAACACACACACACAAATGCCAATATTTGACTTCACTTGGGCGGAAAAAAAAAGAAAAAAAACATCAGTACCAACACCTACCCCTTGAATGTCAGAGAATGGGAGATGGTGGGGTGGAGGAAACATATGAAAATGTTTTCATTCTCCCACGGTTTCATCTCTGGTTGGAGAAAGGGTCCAGATCGCTGCTGACTGTGAGAGCAGGCCGGGCCCAATGGAGCCGGACCAGCGCCAGCTCCGGGCCAGATCGGTTCTGTGGTCAGCTGCTGATGGGGAGAATGGCCAGATGTAGATCTGTGAATACTTGGAAACCCCTCCCTGTGCCAGGCTGGCTGGTCCGTTGTTTTTACCATTGTTTTAATACAGACGGAAACACAAACACACACACACACACATATACTGTACAGACAGACACAGACACACACACACACACACACAAGTAAAAGGTAAGATTCTCAAGTGCACCGCTTCTCACACACACATATACAGTACACACATGTTAAAAAAAATCACCATGCCCCAAAAATTCCCATTTGTGAAACAGATTTCCACAGAGAAATGAGATCCGCACACGTTTGAAGAAACGCTGAGGTGATGAAATAACCCCACTCAGACGAGCTTGGGTTTGACAGTGGAAAAATATACACACTTTGACTGATTAAGGCCATCGTGGGTTTTACTAATACCTGTGTCTTGTGTTTCATACCAACAGTGTGTCTTGAATTATGAATAGCTTCACCCTGTGAGAGGGTTCACTGGCTTCATCCATCTATGCCAACATATTCTGTTCCATATACAGTTCTGAGACTTGTGGAGGAAGGCCGCAAACTTAGAGTAGCTCCCAGTATGCATTATGAGTGTAAAGTAAAACACTTTATCGGGACTGGTAGGTTGAAATAAATAGGAGCTATCTTCAGGGTTGTGGAGTTATTTTGTTTTTTTCTAGATTCATTTCTGTTTGTTTGATTGTAATGTCTGTCTTCATAGGATACAGTTTTATGCAAAGGTTTAGGCATCATTGTTGTTAAGGTTTGCATTAGATATAAAATGATGCGTGTAAAACTCTTTGTATGAAGATCTTCTATTTAACAATCAGCTAACAATCAGAATCTATTGGAATGGGCAAAAGGTATTTGTGTGTGTGTGTGTGTGTGTGTGTGTACTCAAGTGATGGTAAAAATCTCACTTCTTTGGTTTTAAATGTTTGCAGACTACAAAATAAATACTCATTCGTCATAACTCAACATCAGGAAGAATTCTGAAATCAATAAAAAAAAAAACACTTAAAATCTCCCGCCAGCTTACAGTATAACCTTGCTATGAGGAAACTACGCAGTTAGCCACCACGCCCTGGTGTAAAGGTCTTGCTCAAGCAGAAGAGCAACTCTTACAAACCTTGGGCCAGCAAACCCAACCCAAATTACTGGGATGACTCGCACACACTACGACCTCCAAGCCTCTGAAAACACGGCCAAGGGTATGAGACAAGGTATAATCCCCATCGCACTGGAAAATGTGTGTGTTTACCACTTCCCGGCACTCCCCGTCACACCACCAGGGTAATACAGTTAAGATGATATGTCCCTACTTTCCCCAGGATTTCAATTTTTTAAAAATATACATTTGTTCGCAAGCTTAGGTCTCTGCAATGCCCGAATCTCAGGTTAAATGCCTTCTATTCAGACAGTTAAATTGCGGGAACATAAATATAATTAGGTTTTGCACAGGCTTGGCTATCTAAGCACCTCCTTGCTGGGGCACTGCTTCAGGTTTTTCGCTGGCTTTTCACAAGCCCTTTAAGCTGTGGCCAGTAGCCACAGTGTCACGTAATGTTTCTTTTCCAAGTACAGTATCGCTCGATTATTCAGTCTCTTTCACTATGTGAAATGAACACAGTGGAGGTGTGAACCCCCCCACACACACACACTCTCCATCTCTCCTTCTCTCTCACACACACACACACACACACACACACACACACACTGTGTATCTGTATAACACAAAAATATATCTATGGTGAAATGCCCCCATGCTGTGTTGGCACGGGACGTAATTTACCTCAGTAGTCAATTCAACATAAAAGCTACTTTGAATTTTTTTTTGAGGTTTCACACACATTCAACTCAGGCCCTTTTGAGCACAAACAAATGGATTTGGTTTCTCAGCTTCGCATTAACTCAGTCTCATGCACTCCTCCTCACTCTAGTGTAAAAACCCCTGCAGATCACCCTCACAGGGACATGCCGCTGGGCTGCACAATCCAGACCTCACACACACACTGGACCCCCACCACCTAAACCATCCCACACAAACACACACACACCTGCATTCACAGCTCTGATCCTCTACCTCCCCCTATGAACCTCCAAACATTCATATCTCTTCAACGCTCATATCACTCATAAGCCCCCCCCCCCCACACACACACACACACACCACACAAACACACACACACCACACAAACACACACAGCTCTGTTCATATATATCCGTCTATCCATTTTCTATATAAAACACACATTTGTATGCTCATAAACCCCTCAACACCACCCCAAGCATCCTGTGCTGCAACTGCTTGATATGTAGGAGCTGTGTAAAGGGCCGTGAAACTCCCACAAACGCCCTATTGTTTGAAACACACCTAACTGCTCCTCAGGGGAAACCTCGACACTGTACTACAGTACAGTGAGGTTTCTCTCAGTCACAGGAAGTCTATCGGAGATCTGGACATGTGTTCAGAACAGAGTCAATGTCACTCTATACAGGAACTCTCTGCTGCGAGAGAAAATGGGGGGGGGGGGGGGGGCAGAGAAGCTCAGAGCCGTATATACGGCTCTGGAGAAGCTCAAAGATGCAGGATTCACGACTCACTGCTAGATTCTGTCAAATGTGACTGCAGTGAAAACAGATGCTTATAAAAGATGCTGAGGTCTTTCTGATGTCTTTCTCTCACCTCTTTGCCTTGATTCTGTAATGTCTTTCAATTCAGAGAGAGAGAGAGAGAGAGAGGGAACACAGATCGAGACAAGAAAGGAGGCATGTAACCAAGCAAGAGAGCTGTGCCATCAGAAAGGAAAGTTCTTGTTGTTTGTACTTGTTTGTGCTGTTGTCATTCAGGAACCGACATTGTTTGTCGAGGGGGGGGGGGGTTGTGGCGGAGGTGGTGCTGTGAGTGTGTGTGTTTGTGGTGGGGGGGGGGGGGGGGGCAGTTGAGTTCTTGTTGGGGTGGATGCTGTCATGTAGCAGAGTAGGTGTGATTTATGCAAATTCTCTGACACATACTTGGACTTGGAATCCGTAAAGGCACATTCTACCCTGATCATACATACAGCGGCCTCGACGAGAACAGAGAGAGTGAGAGAGAGAGGGGGGAAAAGAGTGAGGGAGTCGAGAGAGAGAGGGGGAAAAAAATGGGAGCCTTACCTTCAGGCAGGAGCTTATCTTATTTGCTGGCTTTTTTTTAAAGTGGGGATTAACATAAGCACCTCTGCCTTTGTGCTCCGTCTCAAAATAATTTTATCTGCAGCGCTCTCAGCGACAATCTGCGTTTATCAGGTAACTGAATATCCTCCGCTCAGAGGAAATACGCCTTCAAGGAGCCCCCCTCCATCGCTCAGGTTATATTTAGCCAGCGCTCCACTTTGCCTGGGTTTTTATTCCCTCGTTTTTTTTTATTTCTCTTTTTTTTTGGGGGGGGGAGAATATTCACGAATGGAGCGGGCGATGGAGAGGCCGCAAGGAGGAGGAGGAGGAGGGGGAGGTGGCTTTTTCGTCTGTCTGTGATCAAACCTGAACTTCTGGGTGAGGGTTGAAAAGGGACTTGACTCCTCCACTGGATGTGTGCATGTACACACACGTACCCACACACACACACACACACACACATACCGCCGCCGCAGCTGTGATCACAAACTGCTATCTGTACCCACCCTCTGAGAGACAGTGAGAGAGAGGGTCACGAAAATGTATCTTTTTTTTTTTGGTTTGATACACGGCTGTGACATCCCATGTTTCTCCCGCTCACTTTGGTCTGATTCCCATAACTGTTTCAGCTTCTCTCTCTCTCTCTCTCTCTCTCTCTCTCTCTCTCTCTCTCTCTCTCTCTCTCTCGTCTACCTCAGACGCACAGAGCAGAGCAGAGCAGAGCGGTGTGGCGTGGCGTTTTAGCACTCCCACTTGGACTGTGTCTCTGCCCTCTGGAAATCGCCCATTAAAAAAGGGCTTTTTTGGCAGCCGTCGAGGCTGACAGGAAACAGAAGAGGAAATGATATAATGGCTCCAGAATTGAACGCTTCTGCCGTGCCCAGATGCTCTGAGCATGACCCCGGCCGTTCGCTGGGAACTGTGAGGTGGCATGTTTGGCAGCCGGCAATGGGGGTGGGGTGGGGAGGGGGGGGGGAAAGGAGAACACGAAGCCCCCGTTTCTAAGTGCAGGAGAAAGTTCATGTGTTTTGAAAAACGAGGAATGAAATTTAAGAAAGGGGGTTCCTCTACAGTCATCCGTGCAGTAGGGGTGGGGTGGGGTTGGCTTGGCTTAAAAACCAGAACCCTGTCCTGTTCCCAACACACAGAAAAGAGAAAAGTACCGGACTGCACAAGCCTTTAGAGTACAGTAAAGTAGTTTTGCTGTCACTCCTCACTGTTAAAGTCCACATTGCCTTGAACATGGTCTGCCCCCTACACAGTAGATATATGGATGGGAGGGGGGGGGGGGGTAGCATCCCATCGTGCATCCCATTGTGCACTGCAAAAATAAGGGCTTCATTTTCTCCAAAGAAATCATCACGCTGCATTTATACCCTTGAAACAATCTGCGATGCCGCCTGGCTGCCGCCGCACCACAGGCGTCCGAGAGCAGTGCACATACATTAGATGACTGCATGCATGTAATCTGTAGGGCAGATAATGGTGGTGGAGCTGGAGCTGAAGCAGAGCTGCAGCGAGAGAAGTGGAGAGACTCAGTAGAGGATGAACGCATAACTCTCCCGACCCCTCAGCTGGATTCAGCTGCCCGTCTCTAAAAGGTATCTGCTCCCTATTGGGCTGGAGTGTGCGTGTGTGTGTGTATTTCTTCCTGCATTTTTACTTGTAAAGATAACCTCATGTCAATCTATGTGGTATCTATGTGTCACAAACAAGCACAGGTATATAAGTAGGAGAGACACACCTCTATGTGACACATAAAAGATACATACATGCACATCCCGCTATGCACATACACACACACACACACACAAACACACACACATTGCTGTGCTAGCAATGGTGGCACCAACACTAACAGCAGTTAATGAAGTAGAGGTAGTGCACTAATGGTACACCCATTATTATCACTGATGACAGCGATAACAAATGAACCTCGTCTGCCATCTGACTGCTGGTCATGTTAAAAAGAGAGATGAGTGAGGGCTCGCTATTGCTTCTCTTTCTCTCACTCTCTCTCTCTGACGGTCTCTCCCACCCCCACCCCACCCCTTTCCCCTCTCATGTTTGCTCTCTCTCTCTTCCTCCTGCCTCTCCCTTTTCTGATATTTGTGGCATGACTGATTTGAGATGGACCGATTGTAAAAAAAAATTAATTACGGTGGACACAATGGCCACACAATTCCGCTATTTTTTTTTTCCCTTTTTTTTTTTTGTCCCCCACGCGAAACACAAGACAGAGGAAACGCCACGCCACACACTCTGGTGCACAGTCCTCTAGATGTTTTACACTCCAAATGAGCTGTGCTTGCAGAAGAATTTAATTTGATCTGCTGCTGTAATTGTGCTTCCAAAAAGAAGGAAGGGGGGAGGGGGGGGCAGGAAAGGAAAGTATATGGGGTGTATGAGGGGGGGGGGCAATGCAACTTTAAATGTAATATGCACAAAGAAGTAAATTAACTGAAGAGAACCCTTGTGATGTGTTGACACTTGCTCTGCATGGTCTCATGGAGCGAGAGCATAGAGAGAGGAAAAACAGAAAGAAAGAAAGAGAAAGAGAGAGGGAGAGACAGAGAGAGACGGAGGGAGAGAAAACAGTGACGATAAACCAGCACAAAGAAAAGCGTTATGAATTTTATTAATGACTGCAAGACAGTATGCAAAACATCAAAGGTCCGTGGAAAAAGATTAATGACCCTGTGCGAGACTGTTTAATTACCTTCGGCTAATTAGATTCTTGACCAAATTTTTAATATCTGCATTCCCCGCAAAGCCTAATTGAGATTCCGCCATATTTATCAATCTTTTAGAGTAAAAAAAAATATAATAAAAAATCCTGTGTATGCTTCTTTTGTCCCCCCTTTCTTTTTGCCTTTTTGCACTCTGACTCCATTAAACGCTGATTATTGACTAAATAGCGGTGAGGCCATACTCTTCCCCATAGGTAGAGAGGGGTTGAGAGTGTATTAGTCCAGGGCCTGTTTAGTTTGTGTTGGGTTATCAGTCTCATCTTCTATTTATAATGAAGTTCGCCTGCTAATGAACAGACAGACAAACAGTGTAAACTGGCCTTGTCATAATTCCCTTATCTGCCGTGTGCTCTGAACCCTCTCATGACTGCCTGGGTAAATTGCGGATCTAGTTCTCGCCGTGCCTCTTCTTACAACCCCCCCCCCCCCCCGACACACACACACACACACACCCTCCAAAAGGATAATCCCGCAGCCTGTTTACTCCTGTTTACACCCCAATGGCCAAGACCCCAGATCTGTTTTATCCTTCTCATTTGCGCTGGGTTCTTCTTCCTCTTCTGTATCTTTACCCCCTCTTTTCTCCTCTCTGACATTCTTCGTTCTTCTTTTTTTTTGCTGTTGTTGTTGTTGTTGCGATTACTGTCTCCCCAGGAGTCCATGAAGAGGCAGAGTAGTAGGCCGCAAAACTTGGGGAAAGTCAGTAGGTATGCAACCTTCAGAGTTTTTGTGTCTCACACACACACACACACACACACACACACACATACACACACACACACATACATAATGAAGGGATCTTGTTTTGAGAAATGTAAAGTAAACAGGCTGCCAAATGGACACAGGAAGGCAGGATTCCACAGCACCATCTGGTGTTTCTCGCTTTTCACTACAGAACACACACACACACACACACACACACACACTTTCACAGAATACGCTCTCTCTCTCTCTCTCTAACACACACACACACACACACACACACACACACACACACAAACACTCCTTGTATCAGTTCCCGCTGTCATAACTACAGTAAGAGTGGTGTTAAACAATTACAACAATTAACACTGTCAAAATATACCCATAAACTTCCCTTTGTGGGGCACACTGATCCAGCCTATTAGCGTCCCTCTCCTTCAAAGTCCATTGTCCTCGAGTGGCTCAAAGAGCGTATAGTGAGGGCCAGCCTGACCCGAAGCAACGGCCATCTGTGCAGCAAGTTCTCCTTAGCCTCAGGTCCCTATACCTTCCAGCAACACTTGTCTCTTTTCTGCTCCATTCACATCCGTCTAATTCCTTTTATGTGGGCATCACTGACTACAGACGAATGTGTAAGAGCATGGGCTTCTTCTTGCCCACAGAGCAGTGGATAGGATGGTTGGTTTTCGTTGTTGTCATTGCGGTTGTTTTCGCAGAGACACATGGGTCAGGTAGAAGAGACTGTGTGCAGTGTTCATCGGCGACTGAGAGGATGCGAGGGAGAGGAGAGGAGAGATGGAGGTTGTGAGCGAGGGAGGAAAAAGGATGCCTTGAAGCTCTTAAATATGTAACGGCGGCCATCTGCAGGGGCTCGGGGGGAAAGCTGTTTGTTCTGTGTTACATATGTGATACTACAATTACGGCATCTCAGGGGAATCCTCACTGTCACTTTACATTTACCTTGGGTCCGTTGCAACACAAATCTTTTTTTTTTTTTACTCGTCTTTTCTTTTTTTGACTCATTTGCTGCCAAATCCTGCAGAACAAGGCGATGATTAAGGTTGCCGTGGCCTGCCTGCCTGTCTGTCTGCCCGCCTTCAGGTTGCCTGAGCTTGAAAAGATTTTCGGCAGCTTAAAAAACTAACGCTCAGACATAGCGAGGGATAATGGGGGCTGACAGGTTCGTGTGACCAGGATGCCATCACAGTAGAAAATCAGAGCAAAGCCATTTTAAAGGTCAAGCTGCACCACTTTGTGGTTTTTATGCTTTGTTTGAATGATTCTCTATCTGGTCAGGACCTTGTTGTTGTTTTGTGATCGCGGCACAGTGACTGGCGTGTGAACCGCACAGCAGAAGTGACTGACCCAGATAAATATCTGCCAGGCTGACATCAAAATGTCCTCATCCAAGTTTCAGATAACACGATGCAAATCAAAGATTGTGAGTCCTTATTAGGCATTTGATTCTGGCAAGTAAGTTGTTGAGGGGGGAGAGGGTCTCTGTGCGTTGTGTGACCACAAGTGGCGGGAGGGAAATCAGTGACCTCACGAAGGACCTCAGGGCCACTCGGCGTTGGCCTTAATCTAATGGTGGGCTGAGCTGCTCCCCGTGTTCAACTCCCCGCACATAAACTGGTAAAGGGGTAAACAATGTAGAAGATGCAATGAATTTGCACACATGTACACAAACACAAATACACATACACACACACACACACAAAAAAAAAACACACACATACACACACAAACACACACACACACACACACACACACACACAGAGCCTCCTTGCATGAGGTCAGAGTGGGGACTGTGCTACTTTGGACTTCTGTGTAATTACTGATTTCAAGCTGAGCAAAAAGTGTCAGGATAATTGGTGAATTTCTCTTTAAATGTATGTCAGCACCAGTCCCTGAAAGCTCACCGTGAATCCTGCACGCAAGTCAAACAAACGTAAAATAAATATGTTAAATAAAATAATTAATGTGTGCATGACATATGCATTACAATCAATGCAAGGAAAGCATAAATACAAAAATTAAAAAATCTCGGATTAAATTAGTATTAAGTTTGAATAAAAAAAATAATAAATGTCATTATTAAACAGAGCAATTGTCTTCCTTTGAATTTGTCTTATAGAGGCTATAGCGACATTTAGAGTGCTAAATCTTGGGAAGGTTCATTACTGGGACAAAAAAGGAAATCACTGAGTGAGCACTCGCATGAAAACCATCACACACACACACACACACACACACACACACATACTGGGCAGCCAGAAAAATCTAATTTTGAAAGTTTTTGACAGTATCTGATAGAATGGACCAGCCAGTATATTGAACCATTTAAAAAATGGAGTTATGGACAACTAGATGCAGTCTCCAGGGTTTGTACGTTTTTTTCCCTTTCCGTCAAACGGAAGCTGGTGGATCTAATAGATTAGAAGCCGAGCTCTTCACTTTAAGCAGGACGTTAATAAGTGAATAAGTTCTCCATCTCGAGTGCAGTTTATTGTATTTATGTGCCACGAAATGTAATTTCTGCTTTACAAAACGACATTGGAATAAGCCCATCTCATGAGTCACTAAAATGCACTGATTGTTATCAAACGAAGAGAACAAAAAAATGGCATCTGGTCTCGCTCAGAAATCGTCCATCTTCCTCTCCAGAGATGAACTTCATAGTCGAGATGACAAATGAGCAAAACCTGAAGCGAAATGGCCTCTTCCTCAGCTACAGATATCATAAACGCACTCAATTAATGACATCATCACAAGCCCAGAAGTCTGGATCCAAACTTTTCTGCATTGTTTGTCTTCATTTACTTCAGGAAAAGAAAAGAAAAGAAAACAGCTATAGATGTCCATAGCTTTTTTCTTCATCTTTTTCCTTCTTTCCTTCTATTTCTCTCTTTCTTTCCTCTGCTCCCCCCAGCGTCTGTGTGTCTGTCACAGCCCTTGTTATGCTTGGCCTTGTTTTTATAGGCCACACCAGATCACAGTATGCCTTTCCCATGACCACAAATTCACCGTGAAGTCATCAGAGCGCTGCTGCAAAGAAACGGGAAAGTCCCACTTCGCAAACAAATGCCTGCTTGTTTATTTATTTCTCCTGGAGCTGCCGGACCCTGAGCCAAGTACCTGTGGGCCTTCGAACAACGCGTTTGCATTGACACGCTCACCTTACAATGACCCTTAATCTGATTCATGACCATTTAAGCAAAGCTAATCAGAGAATTTAATAAAGCCATTTAGTGGCCGATTGCCATTGAAGTGTAATATAATTAAGAGGCTCAGCACATTGATTGTGTTTGTGCCCCAGGAGAGAGTTTTCAGAACAGTGGTCTATGGTGGAAAGATTGTGTCGATCACTTTTAGCAACCTCACATGATCAAATATGGTGAAATATATCTTAGGATGTGATGCGACTTACAGTGCAGAGTTAACATTTTATGAACCAACATGACGGTTAAAATCATCACCTCTATCTCTCATTTGCCTGTCATTTGGGGATGCTCACATTTCTCAGCAACAAGAAAACTCTTTTGAGTGGCCAAGACACCCCAAAAACACATTAAGTGTTTCAATGAGTCGAGGTGAGGAGAACGTTTTTCCATAAATCCACTGTTGCGATGCCACCCATTTGGTGTCTGATTCGCGTAAAAAAGCCATTTGTATGGGGGCAGGAGGAGGCAGCAGCAGTATCAGAAGCATATGGGGTGAAATCACATTGAAAGCACAGAGCAGTAAATTAATAGCAACAGATGCCATGATGTCTGGCTACTGTGTTTCTCCTCCGAGTCTTGCATTCTTTATACTTTGGAATAATGCTATTGTAATAATCTCCCAAGATTCGCTTACCATTGCGTGGCACTGCTTGTTTATTTAGAGAGGGTTCCAGTGCTACTTGACCTACAGGAAATGCAGCAATCTGCGGGCCGAATCTGCTTATCTCCATTTCATGTCAGGTCAAAAAGTGCCTATATTTATTTATCGCTTTGCATAAAGACGGAGAGGAAGGCAATGATCCTGTTTTAAAACAGGATGCTGATCGTACTGATCTGTACACAGGCTTTGCTACAACCATTTCTTTCCTACCAATTCTTCAACAGCGAGCATGAATGGACTTAGCGTTTGAAAGAGCCTAAACGGTCTGTTTAACGTAGACTGAAGGATATTTGGACGGGTATTGAAATCCATAAATAGCTTGCTCTGATGCTGAAGCTGATGCTGAATTGTGTGAGTGAATGAAAGATTACACCCATGATTAGAAGGCTCCTTGTGGGGCCCTCAAGAGTTTTCCTCAAACAGGTTCCTTGTCCATTCATTGGCTACAATGAGCTAAGGCCCTTGTGAATAAGGAGGAAATATTGTTCTCTTCCCGAAGCAAGCTGTGAGAGACTGGTGGACTACTGTACGTGTCACACTTTGTGAAGTCTCACATCATTAGTAGGAGATTAGAGATATCACTGCTTTGAGGTGTTCCTTTGACTAAGCAGGTGAAGATGGCAACTCACCAAAGGCACTTGTTTTTTTTACAGAGGTATATTCAATACATTAAATAAATGTATGGAGCCCCTCCTCATAAAGAGCATTGTCTTTGATTAAATGTTAAGTTATATAGTTAACATGATGTCAATACCATATTAGATCTAGTATCCATAAGTTGACCTTTGACCAAGAACTTTGTCATTGGCAGAACATCCTCAGAGGAGCTGAATGTACTTCTGATTCAAGAATATGAACACTCACAAGCAAGAGAAAATAATCAGCACCCGACTCCAGAACAAACCTGGTTTCAAGGGCGATTATCGAGGTGCTAAAAAAAGAGTAATCTCTGAGATATGAGGCATTCAGGCAAGCTCTTGTGATCGCTGTGAAGATAACAATTATCCTTCAGGAAACATAATGACAACTGTGCCTGAACCATGCATTTGTAATCAAGGCGCTTGGACTAATTAAATAAAACGGTCTCATGAACCTCTCAAGATAAAAAATGATGAGGAAACGCAAATCATCAAATGTGTATTTCCTGGTAAGGCGCTTGACCCAGACGATAGTCTATTTTTTTTTTAAAAAAAAGGTATTAGTGATCCAAATTAATCTATACTCGGAGGCTGCTTCGAGCCTAGATGCGTGCCAACGGCACTCTGATTGAGTGGGGCTGTGCGGTGCGACGCAATGCAACAACGGGTAATTAAAAGCCGAGGCGGAGTGGTTTACGTTCCGTCATCCGTGACCGTAGAAGGTGTCTTCCATTTCAACCCTAATGGAAAATAAGTCAGGTAATTGTCATTGTGCATTGGGTGTCATCACTTATTATATGTGTAATTCATCTTCACACAAAAACAGGGGCTGAAACAGGTACAGAGGTTCATTGTGTCGCGTCCAACCATGACAATGATTTCATTGTTCCTGTAGGTCACAATGATCTTCAAAATGTTTATATAAAAAATATGTATGCAATATATGTGGTATGACATAGCACAGCTGTTTTCTGTTTTTTTTTTATTTTATTTTTTTTTAAAAACACTCAGGCATCTCCCATACAGAGAATAGCAATTGCAAGGCAACACACTGATAAACTGATGTGTCCTTATAATGCTTGAGAGAACTAAAATCCATTTTAGACTTGCGGCATCTTAACAAAGAAAGATCAGTGAGTGTTTTCTTCCCCGGTTACAAAAGAAGTGTGTAAAAGAGTTACAAGGTTGTCCCCTGTGGGGTTAGAACTCAAACAGCACCTGTCAAAGCAGATGGAGCATTCAAATAAAATTCTTTCAGAGGTATTTGTTACAGAATTACTGAGGAGTACCTGCTGTGCTCTGTGATGCTTTACGCAGTTGTTGTTCTTTTTCGACGAATCTGTTTGGGAAACATTTCGCTCTCATTAAACACTTGGACTACAAATTACAATGAGGAGCACTGCACTTATGTTATTAAAGCTCGCTCTAGTGCTGCTTCTTTAGCTGACAACAACTGAAAAAAAGAAAAGAAAGAAAGAGTAGCACACATTTATGCGAGCAAATGCACTGGGTCTCTTTATCAAACACATGCTGTATAATTAAAACAATATGCCAGACTTCAATCAAGACCTACCCCCCTCACACACACACACACACACCACACAGACACAAATACACACACACACACACACACACACACACACACATCCCTCCGCCCACCCGCACTCCCACTGTCTAAAAGCCATCACGCTCTGCAGAGGCTAGGCCCTGCATCCTAGGATGCTGCATAACAAACAAAATGTCCGCCACTAAGGGTCCTCACAGTGTTCTGCTAAGTGTAAATAAACAAAAAGTACCTCACTGACAAAACAAAGTTGCTGATGGACCGCAAGAAGTCCAGAGAGCAGAGAAAAGAGGGTAGAAAAAAAAAATCTCCGCTGCATTTTTTCCCCTTTTTATCCCCTCATTTTTTTACCGCAAAGTAACCAGTCTGTCAGTCTCATTCGCTGTTCGACAAAATTGGCGACAAGTTCAAGGAGGTGTTGCCGTTGACAGGCGAGTCGGGGGCCGGCGGGACAGCAGTGACACTCCCCCACCCATACCCCTCCACCACCACCCCCACACCCCAACCGTCCCTCCCTCCTCTTGAGATGACTTTGCTGTCACTTTGGCAGCTTC
Organism: Alosa pseudoharengus; assembly: GCF_046254945.1. NCBI lineage: Eukaryota > Metazoa > Chordata > Actinopteri > Clupeiformes > Clupeidae > Alosa > Alosa pseudoharengus. The sequence continues at coordinate 19,857,320 of NW_027468689.1, read as the reverse complement.
CGTGTTTCGCCGTGCTTTCCCATTTTCCTCGCCTGTGACCACTAGGGACCTCACAGGCCCCGAGCACGAGGTCACTGGCGACGTGTCCTCCATCGCCCCCACCCCCTCCACCCCCTTACTCTCCAGCCACTGCTTTCTGATGACAGAATGAGAATTTCTTAATGCACTAGTGGCTTCGCCCAACATTGCCCCACTGTCATTTATATCTGTTTTTTTTCCTTTCCTACATCCACCCCCTACCCCACTCCAGCACCGTGGGGGAGAGGGGAAGAGGGTCAGAAGGGGTGGGGGTGGGGGTGGGGGCGCTCTCATGTTCTCTCAATGCATGCTAAACTTTGTTCAGATTGTCAGGCGATTTAAAAATGACAAAACGGCTCCCCGGCCTGTTCGTGTCTCGTGTCAAGACAAAATAAATAAATAAACAATGAAGTGAGAGAGCGAATAAATGATAACTAAATAAATAAATAAATAAGTAGGTTAACAGTGGCTTGGCCGTGGATGGAGGGACGGCACTTGCTGAATATCAACGAAGACGTTCCGGAGACACCTCAGGGACAGGGACTCACACTCATTCACACATACACACACACACAAATACTTATACACACACACACACACACACTCTCTCTCTCTCTCTCTCTCTCTCTCTCTCTTTCTGCCTCACTCACACAAACATAACTATACTTGCACACACATACACACAAACACATATATACACATATTGACACAAATATACTAGTAAGCATACACACACACACACCCACACACAGAAATGCACTCACACGCAGCTACACAAAAGGCAGCGCGACTGCGACTGACTAGAGTCTTCTGCTCATGGATGCAGTTTGGCGGGTGGGGGGTGGCACTCCCATCCCAAAGGGCGTCTGTTGGGAATAGGCAGAGAGGCAGGAGGCAAAGCTGTGGCAAGCCAATGTCCCAGATAATGGGGCAAGCAGCACGACACAAAGCCGCCCAGCCACAGAGCTCCCCGGCCCCCACTCAAACACGCTCACGCAGGTCTGACGCGGCGGGACACACCACCGGCGGGGCAGGAGGTGGGGGTTGGTGGGTTCTGGGGGTAAGTGGAGGGCTGAGGAGGCTGGAACGCCCCCCGATATCAACCCCCACCAAACACACACACACACACACACACAAGCACGCATGCACAAAAGGAAAGTACTCCTTCCTACAGAGTTTGTGTCTAGCCATTGCCAGACTCTCTTCTCCTCCCGGACCACAAAGATGCAGAGAGGCCGTTGCCCATTGGCACAGAGCAGAGACAGCAGCACACCCAGACAGGGGGCCCCAACCAAAGGCCAATTGATCAACTCAAACAAACAACTCCTCCGCCCCTCAAACAACTCCACTGCAACTTCAAACAAGAGAAATGGACAAAAAAAGGAAAAATAAACGTGTTTTTAAGAAGTCAAAATTACAATTACAATCCTATAGAAATTAGAAAGGTTAAGAACTCCGGAAGACAAGCAAGGAAGAAGTAGAGGGGGCAAAAACATTTGAATGCCCTTGCTTTGTGAGGGTTTGAAGTCATTTGTTGGCAAGTGAAGGACAATTGGTCCTTGGTGTAAAGTGACTGCTTGGCTTTTAGCAGGCCTGTCTGTGCCAAGCCCCTCAGCAGACTGTGCACAACTCTACCTTCGCTGTCATTCAGACCCATCTAGGCACTAATCTTCTTGGTGCGATGAAGGAGCTTAACAGCTTTGCAACACTATCCCTTCCCAAATGTCATTATCACAATGTACTGGAGGACTGTCTGCTGTGGCTGTGGCTGCTGTCGCCACCACTGTGCATTCCTTCATAGGAAGTGAAGAGTGCCGCCGCCACCATTGACATTCACAAAGCCATTTGTACGTTTGTTTGTGCGTTCGTTCTATCGCTCCCTACAGTGTCTGTCAGAACTCATGGCACTGGATGCAATGGAAGCCCAAGGCTTGATTGGCCCATGAACCAACAACACAATTGTTACAATGTTAGGGGACATATTTTTGTCATTTTGTTTATATTAATCAAATATTTTGAACAAAACATTCACTATGTGTGAATCTGAAAGCTGGCTGCTTCTGATTTTAGATGACATTTTTTGTGCACTATTGCAATCATTTCCTTCTTTTGAAAAGAAAAAAAAAAATGTAAGAAATTCACTTGGCCACTCAAGCAATAATAATCTAGTGATGCAGAACAAACAAACACCAGGCAAATTCACGTCAAATTCATGACTCCTATATTGGTCAAATGGAATACCGCACTGTTGGTGATGGGGGTTTAAGTCAGAAAAAGCGGAACTAGATCAAACCCATAGCGGCCCATGGTTTGATCGGCACACGTTGCTTCCACCTGCGATGTGAGGGAAATAAAGCAATGCCTCTCAAGTGCATTCCATTCATCGCGTGTGTGCATGCGCGTGTTTGTGTCTGTGTGTGTGTGTGTGGTCATGTAGTGTACATACAGTATTTGTGTGTTCTCTTCCAGTCAAGTTCACTATGGGAAGTCATTCTCAGATGACGTCATCAATCTGAACCAAACTCCCGTTTCACGGAACTTCCAACCACTCGTTTCATGGAATACTGGCTATATATATACTGTATCTTCACCACGAACATCCGGTGTTCTTTTCATTCTTCAGTTACTACGAAGATCCAACAATCCACGCACTTCGAGATCAAGCCTCCAAACCGCTGCCAAGACAAACTCAGCTCAGCTGGATCCCGATCCTCTAAACGAGCCCAGACCTGCTTCCCACTGAAGCAACCAACAAACAACAAATGGCAACAGATATCCGTTGCCTAGCTCCCTGCAGCCGGGCTATTTCTGCAATGGACGGGCATGACTGGTATGTAACCTACCTGGCCGTGGACCATACTCAGGGGGCTCTGCTCGCCTGACTTCTGCCCACACTTCTGCTAGGCTGGACCCCAATACTTCACTATACCCATATAGTGAAGTATGTGTCCCCATACTACTACTGCATATTGGTGTATGAGTCCAAGTCTGAGGGTTCCATAAATCCTGACTCACAGCTGTCACCATCTGAAAAACATGCCTTCCCTCCTCCGGCAGCGAGTTAAATTGCCCACTTGGCCCTCTTGCCTAGGCGTGGCCGAGATGGCGCTGGCTAGCTTCTCTGCTGGTTCACTTTCTGCAGCTGGTGTGATGGCCCACGCACCTTAAACCTCAGTCTTGGGCTGAGCTGGAGGTCTGGGTTTTGCAGTGGGTTGCTTTGGAATCCTGAAGTCCCGCAGCTTGCAGTCCAGGTCCAGGACGTTTTGTCCTGAAGTTCAGCTTGACACTCCATCAACACGGATGGTGCATTCAAAGCTCACACCCCGAGGGACACAGACTTGTATGGCTTGTCTGTCATAGAGGACTGGAGCCTGTCTGTCTTCAACAGGAGGCTTGGAGCAGACATGAAGGCCTTCTGGCTGGGCTGGGGGGTCCATGGCTCAATGGGCGCAGCTTGGATAGCCCATTCTGTTCAATGGCTACTAAATCCAGCATAGCTCCCTCCTGAACCGGGTTCTTTGAAGAGAAGGGCTTCGGTGTCGGGTAGCTTCTTCCAGACATTCAGGAAATAAAAGTAGTTGCCTCTCCATACTTTTCACCTTTGTTAGGTGTTTGCCTTTGTACCAGCAGCCTGCCCTCTCAAGCAGAGCCATAGAGTCATGAAAGACCTAGACTCTCGCCCATGGCCAGAGTGCTTAGGTCCTACAGGGTTTCGGACATTGCATCCCCTGTGGCAAGAACAGATCATCGTTGTTATCAACGTACGAGAGGATGTTATCCAACTTGTCAAGCGAGTCCAACTCCGTGTGAGGGGTATCATCACAATACCCTCGTGCAGGCAGTCGAGATCAGGCAGGGGACCTGGTCTCCCCATCTTCTCAGTCCAGTTGTGCTAGTTGAAGTTTATACCCATATGTTTCCTGAATTTCCTTCTTTAGTGGTGTGAGGAGGGAGCTATGGTGCTGTTTCTAGATTCACACAGACTGCAGTATTGTACAGAATTGCATGTTGCTATCCATTCTGTCAACTGTTCGCTATGGTGAATGTTTCCTCGCGGATAGCTGACAGTGCAAATGCTTTAGCTAACTTAAGTTTGGAGACTAGCAAGCTCGACTGAAAGTAACCACTGGTTGGTAACAGGCTGGTTATGATAGTTGTTTGGAGACAAACCTATCTGTGTAATACCTGGCGAGTGAGTGGTAGGCTCAGCACTGTGGATGTTAGCATAGCACCATGATAGTATCAACAGAGGTTGCTTATAAAGAAAGAATAAGAAAAATTATTAAATAAGTTATTAAATATCGTTTCACCGCATGGGCAGCTGGTTATGTAGGGGGCTGGCTCCTTGTGTGTCAGAAGTAGCCAGCCAATCATGGCTGGTGTATTGGGATACGTGGGGATACATGGGGAGGTGTACCCCATATGTAAGATACCGAGCACATATTGTATTTAAGCTGGCCTACCTGCTACGAATTGGACATGTGTTCTTTCTGCCTAGTGTCTCTTTCATTGTCACAGAGTTTCTCTGGAGCTCAGCTCTCTTATGGTCCTTGCATTAAAATTACCTCTGGTATGACACTCGTAGCACACCTCATGACAAAACGTGTAGCCTCCCAAGTGGGTACACACACACCCACGCACATTCAGACACATGCACACACACACACACACACACACACACACACACACACACACACAAACGCACAAACACACCCTTGCCTCATGTGTCTTGAGTGCTTAATCACACACATCCATTTGAACATGCAGGGATGCAAGATGAGCAGGAGGTGGCCTCTGTTTGACCCCCCTCCCAACCCCAAACCTAACCTCATACCAAATGATGAGGGAGAGAGAGCATCCACCCTCCTCCCCTGTATACCCTTCCTGTTTACCCAGCATCCTCTCTGGTGTTCCACGATGAGCATGAGCAACTCAGACATGACCCTCACATCATTGCCCCAGCTACCTGATGGTGCTCCACCTCGTGTTCTCTCTCTCTCTCTCTCTCTCTCTCTCTCTCTCTCTCTCTCTCTCTCTCTCTCTTTATTCATCTCCTTTCATTTTCTAGCTCATTCTCTCCATTACTCTCTCTCTCTCCCTCTCTCTTTCTCTTATGAGTCTTGGTGGGTTTCTGTTTTAATATCAGGAGTGAGGCATGATTATTACCTCTTAATGCTGAAATTACCAAGCCTGATTTTTTTCCCTCCCTTCCCTTCTCTCTCCTTCCCCCTCTATCTCTCCTTTTCGTGCACACATACACTCTCTTCTTCTTTCCGCCCCTCCATGCTAAATTCTTCCTGCTTGCACCCCATGGCATTAAAGTCTTTATCTCCCCATGTGCGCCTAGTTTTAAAACCTTTACCCCTGCTGTTTGAAAAATATTTCCCATTTTCCTCCCCCATGGCGTACAGAAATCCCCATAGGCGAACCATTAGTGATCTTTCTGCCTTTCCCCAAACACTTATTACTATCACCCGTGCCTCTTGCCGTGCCTCATTGGCTTTTGGTAAATTATGCAAATAAGGTGATGCTCAACATATAGTTTTCCTGGGTGAGTTTTTTTTTTTTTTACTTTTTCTGCAACTGCGCAAGTTTACACAGCTTTTCCAATGGCAGACAAGACCATTAAACTGACTCCAACTGTCAGCGAGATTTATGCACCAGTGACAAATTATATTGGAAATGCTTTTGTTTTTCCCCACTAATTTTCTGTGGCTCTCTTTTGCAGGTTTGGCTCAAGTTATGTTGTTTGCCTTCCGAGCCGTTTCATTGGCAAAGTTTCTTTTTCTTCGTGCTTTGTTTATGGTTGCAAATAACGCAATGTGTGGATCAGGTTACTAATGCTGTCATATTGCCGAGAGAACACTAATCTTGCATGCAGCCAACTTGAAGTTGTTGACTTGTTTTTTTTTTTTTTTTTTGGGGGGGGGGGTTGCCAGACCATTCAAAAGTCTCACTTTTTTGCAAATAAATCGAAAGTATTTCAATCTGTGCATCTGTGTATATGGCTGTTTTTTTGTTTGTTTATGAGGTAAGCTATGAGGAGCTATGAGCCGTAAATATTATTTATAATTTTACTCCATCTTAAAGATGTGCCATGAAGCTCGAAGGATGATCACACCTTTCTGGCATTTTTTTCTGATGAAAAACTCTGAACTGAAAAGCGCCGGTTTGCTTTTTTCCCCTTGACTACTTTCTAATCAAACAACTTACATGGTCAATGATGCACTCAGGAAACGCCTGGCAAGGGGAAACATCTCCAAAATGGTAATAATAGTATACATCACCGAAACACACACCTGTCATTAGACCCACTTCATCTTGGTTCAATAAATTACGCGTCATTGACTAAGTAACACAACATTCAGAGGCAAACTGCAAAAAAAAAAAATACTGATTGAGAGGAATAATAATAAAATAAAAAAAAACATGCAGGCAAATTAAACGAAGCTGTTTGAAAAGGCCCCTCCTCTGCGCATAATTGTTTTTTTTGTTTTTTTGCCTTTCCTTCGATACAGCTAGCTGAAAAGATGGGCCGTTTCAATGACCAGATTAGAGCTCCGGAGTGCAAACAAATGACAAATCCCTCTTAACCCCGTGAGCCACTGCCGACGCCGCTGCCAGTGCTGTCTCCGATGCTGCTGCCGCCACCGCCATCACCACCACAGCGCTGGATGCCTCCACCACGTGCGTCAACCATCACTCTCCGGCTCCCTGCCGCTATTAAACACAACTTTGTAGATTTACTTCCTTCAAAGTGCCATTTAACCAGGCCGGAGCGGAGAAAGGAGGGGTGGGAGAAGGGGGGGGGGGAATTACAGGTTGCCAGTGCGCGTGGCGGCGGGCGGCTTGACAGGGGATGATTGTGCGCAGGGGGGGCCACCTCGAGCGTGTTGTGACAACCGGTCATTACACCTCGCTGGAGACGCTCTCAGCCGCAGGTTCCTTCAAGATGCAAATGGCCTCAAATGGGCTCCGGCTGTGACCAAGCTAATAATGCTTTTTGAGGTTTTTCTCTCTCTCTCTCTTTCTCTCTCTCTGCTATCCATTCACTCTTTTTCTTTACTTCTCCCTTCCACTCTTCTCCTCTATCGCTCTTTCTCTCTGCTCTCGGTATCTTTCTTTCTTTAAGGTGGAAGTGTTGAATGGCTTGGCAGATACATCCGCGGGGTGCAGAGAGTGCTCCTATCTCTCATCTGCTAGCTGCCTCCTGCTGCCGCACTCCCGCTCTAGCGAATATTCCCTCTAAGAGAAAAATTGGCCTTGTAGGCTAAATACACCTGACAGCCGAGGAGAATATATGCGTGACTTAGAGTACATTAAGAGGTGAGTACTTAATAAAACGGAGCATGTGCCGTCAGCTGCCGTGGGTTGCCAGAAATCTCCACCTTGGAATCAATTTTTGGAGATTTAAGGGGTGTTGGATGCCGTCCAAAGCCACCCACCTCTTCCTGTTTCCTGTGTGCTCTCTATACCTCTCTCTCTCTATCCCTCTCTCTCTTTCTCTCTCTCTCTCTCTTTCTTCCCACACATTCTCTCTGCCGCAGATATCATGGAGAGCAGTGGTGAACTACTTGGCTTCCACTGAGAAAGACGCATGAGAACACAACTCTCTGGGCATCTCTCAGCCTCCACCAGGTACTTCTCTCTTGTGTTCTCAACACAGCCACTGGCTGCATTTAACAAGAATCAATTCACCTAATGTACCTCACTTAAACATACTACTACAGAGTATTGTGTAGTACACAATATATTATATAACCATATATTATATATAAACATACAAAGTATTGTGTACATATTATTGTGTAGTCTACTATATAGTATTTAAAAACAATACTATTGTTACAATGAAATTAAATTACCTTCAAGTTCTGGTCCTTATTGTTAAATGTGAATTGCTTTCAGCAAGTCCTAGCTTAATGTTAATGTATTTATTTATTTATTTTATATTACTGCATTTTAGTATAATTTATATTATTTTAAGGGATAAGTGTTGGGTTTTATTGTTGTGTGCTTTTCCGTGTTTTGTCGTATGGTGTCAATTTGATTTTTCGGATGTAAAATTTTGCTTTGCAAGTTACCTTCTCCTGAAATATACATTTTAAATGAGCACATCAAAGGGGGGCCTTTATGGTCTGTCAAATTTGTTTTATTGTCCTCATTTTCTGAGCGAGCACACACAGATGACTACCTCTTCTGCTTCACCTGGAGGCCTCGCTGGTAGGCGACCCACATGCTACACCTGCATTTCATTACCAAGCCTGCCTACCTTAGCCAGCCAGGCATGCAGCATACACCTATCATATTCACACACTCACACTCTCTCTCACACACACACACACACACACACACACACACACACACAAACACGTACACATACACGGGCCCTCTGTCTTTATTGCCTGTATGATTGAATTCAATGATGCAGGAGTGGTGAAGGCACCTTTAGAATAAACAGCAATGTTGTGTCTTCCTCTATGTGGCGTCAGTTCATGCATGCATGCTGTTGTGTTGTGAGAAATCCAAATGCAAGAAGCACGAGGGCTACCAGTGTTGCCGCTTGGAAAAAAAAATAGATGGGGATTCACACAGTGTTTTTTTTTTCTTCCAATAACTACAATTGTTTGTGTTCATGTTCAGCTATGTGTGCATGATGGAACGGTCTGGATTTTTATGAGTGAGTTGGCCATTTGTTTTAAAAGGGTGATGCAATTCCATTTTTTGTATTTGTGTGTGTGTGTTTGGACAGTCATGCCCGTGAGGAGTGGTAATACCTTCAGTCTCTCTCGATCAACAGTAAAGTAGGAACAACTAAGCTCCAAAAAGAGATAAAAGTACAGCTTAGAGGAAAATAAATGATGCAGAATGTTCACACAAATGTATCCATAATGGCTTGCTGCCGAAATTTCTGTCCACGACTGCTGTCAGTGTGGTATATACATGTAGTTTATTATGTAGGACTACACTCCTCTACAGAGCTGTAAAGATCCACCTTAAGGGGCCTCACAGCTTCACAGCAAAGACTCGATCATTTTAATAACCTCTTTTATTTTAGTCTTATGCTCATTTCTTTACATAAAAGATCATAGCCAAGGGACGCAAGCTTTTTATTTGCCATTTGGTCTCTCTGAAATGAATTATTTTATTGTTTTGGTAATGCCCGCTTTTATTTTCGAGGTCAGATTTTATTTAAATCTCAGTCCATTAGACGCGGTAAAACACGGGTGTTTTTGATAAACAGAAACAGCAGGGGAGCATTTTCTCCGACAGGAAATGTTCCTTCGTTCGTTTGGGCTGCTGGTGGCGGAGGGTTGGGGGGGGGCGGTAGCTTTAATGCGTCGCGGAGAGTGACAGGTATACACGAGCAAGCGCTCGTCTCTTCTTACTCTGAGAGGACATTAACAAACAGAATGCAGAGACTGCGCGCGAGTGACAGAACGCTGTTGACGCGGCGGAGACGGATCTCTGCCTGTTTGAAAATCAGAGCACAGAACTCGTTAAGAGTTATCTCTCTTCCAGCACAAAGTGAATCTAGGCATGGAAAACACATTTTTTCGTTGTTCGCTGTTTGTTTTTCTCTCAAGAGATATGTCAGGAGATGACACATAAATAGGCCTACATATAATTTTGTTGGCATGATATGTCAAACCTCATCAGATGCCTGTCGAAGAGACAGAAACAGCAGTTAGCAGGAGATGCGTTGCACTTCATTGATTATATGGAGATATTAAATATCAGCACTGCATTCAAGGCACAACATTCATAAACACTCTCTCTCTAATTAAGGAGACACTGAATCAGGAGAGGGCGGGAAAAAGTGCTTTACCTCCCTGTCAGTTTATGTAAAAATGCCCCGAACTCTCTGGCCATAACCCCCCAAGGCTTAACCCTTCAGCAGGGGAGATTTGAACATTCTAATAGAAGATTTTGATCCGCAACAATGTAAGGTTCTAAAATTCCATGTTGAATTCAATGAACCCAGATATTCTTTAGAATGTTAAATTGCCAACATTCCCGTCACACTGAGCTTAAGGCTTAAGTACAGCATGGAGTTGTTGTTCTTTTTCCTTCGAGGACAGGCCAGGCAAGAGCCTAGCAAGAGGTTGTTATGAAGAGGCCGGACATCACTTACCATCTCATTCACATAGCTGTGGCCAGACACCACACTTGGAAAACAAATGCCCAAATAGCTGCACATCACTGCCAAAAAGCCAGTGCGAATTAATTATATTGTATACTTTCCTTCCATTTACAAAGTACCAATAAATGAAACATGCAGATCTACGGACGTTTAGCATGCGTTTCTAATACATACTTCAATTACACACCCCAGTGAGACATAAAATATGACCTATAGTTATTCAAAATCAGGGGTGCTTCCAACAGCAAAGCTAAGGTCAATGTGAAACTGTTTAGCAGTAAGAAGGCAACTTCTGTTGAGTGAAGCTGTCTTTTTCAGTCCAACATCCTTCTTCTTAACTTTGACAATGTCCTTGGAAAGATAAAATGACATGTTACGGGGACCAAACAGGATTTTCAATGATCGGATTTAACATCCAGTGACAAAACAGTCCCAAAGTCTGTTAACTTCAAAACATGTTCTAACCGAATAAAACTAAATATATAAATGAAAAGATAAATAAATAAACACACCAGCGACTGGGAAAAAAAAGCTCAAAGAGGACCTCTTAATCTAATAAATTGATTTACTATATCCCTTAAACTGTGAACTGACAAGAGGAGCCTCCCTGTTGCTTGGATGTGCCTTCCATTTCCTGCTTAATGTGGTGCAGCCCATTAGGACACAAAGGAATGCCCCAACTGTGCCCAAACTAGTTTGTGTGTGTGTGTGTGTGTGTGAGTGTGCGTGTGTGCTTGTGTGTGTGTAGCTGTACAGTACCGATTCAGAGAGGCTCTCTGCCAGTGGTCACCTAAGGATTAAGAGCTGCACTCGTAAGCTCTGATATTTTTTCCCACCCCCTACTCCTCTATTCACTGACCAAAAAGCCTCAATTCACCCGAGACAAGGCATTAACATCGCCCGCAAATGAAACACAGATTATCCTTGGATATGAACTCCCCTGTTTCCTGAAATGCTGGACAGCTGTACCAAAATGAACAATGACTGGTAGACTTGGGGTCCATGGCTGGTGTCATCTGCAGCAGCAGATTGCAGGGCGAAGAAGAATAACATCCAACGACTTCATAGGGCCATTAAAGAGCCACGCAGCTTGGGTGTAAAAAATAGAATTAATCTGGGGCCCTAAGTAGCATGTTTCAGTGCAGCCAAAGGCTTACCACCCATGGCTCCTTTCGACGCATGTGAAATATGTCACCCATTTCCTTACACACACACACACACACACACACACACACACACTTACATGCATTGCTTTCTAACTGCACACTATTGCACACACATACATAAACACACAAACAGACATTAACACACAACACATTACCACACAACATACTAATGCATAAACATGCATTAAAGCACACACAAAGACACACACACACACACACACACAACCTCTCAGCGGAATGAAGTGCAAGAGAGAGAGAGAGAAATCTGTAATTGATTCCAATCGAAATCCTGTCAAGACATTCAACGTGTAGCATGAAACGAGTGTAGACAACAATACGCACTGGAATGTTCGAAAGCAAACCTCAAGGAATTTGTATTTCTTTTTTTTTCATCTGCCATAGCTTCACTTTTGTTGTATACATAAAAACAGGTGTGCTTATAAAACCCTCGAGACCAAGCGCCATTTCTTTCCCTTTTCTCTCAACTCCGGATTGGGGAGCTGGACAGGCTTCAAAAACATAAAACAACAGAACGAGAGAGAAAAGGAGGAACAAAACCAAAAAGAGGAATAAGATGTGCAGTAATGCAAGGCCCTGGCTGTTCTTCCTAGACAACAAAGTCTCACTGGGGATACACACACACACACACACACACACACACACACACACACACACACACACACACACACACACACACAACCAGACACACACACAGATGCCAACACACACACACACACACACACACACACACACACACACACAAAACCAGACACACACAGATGCCAACACACACACACACACACACACACACACACACACACACACACACACACACACATACATACATACACAAACACACATACAATCACACACACACAGACAGACAAACACCCCCTGCCCCGTATAAAGCAGACACTTTGATAAACGCCACTTGACATTGGAGGGCTTTAGCACTGGCCCAGCCCTGCCTGCCTTCGGAGAGGAAGTGGAGAAGGGAGCCTTGGCTGGATTTGGCCAGCTGGCTCCTGCTATCTGCTCCCTGGCAGTGGGCACCGGGGACTTCATGGATATTTGCCCATCCCGGGGCTTTTCTCTGCTGCAGCTCCACTTGGGCAGTCAGTTTTTTCTCCCTTTTTACCCCCTGCTTTTACCCCCCCCCTCCCCCCACCTCTCTTTCTCTCTCTTTCTCTCTCTCCCTCTCTCTCTCTCTCTATGTGGGTCTGAATTTTGAATCAGCATTTCACTCGAAAAAAAACAATTTATGTGTTTTATTGAAACACCCGGTGACCTTGCCTGGTGTGTGTGTGTGTGTGTGTGTGTGTGTGTGTATGTATGTATGTGTGTGTACACTGAATATGAGGAAAGAAAAATATGCTTTACATTTTTTACAAGAGCGTTGCGTAGAACAGGGTGGGCGATGGCAGATGGGGGGATGGGGTCGGGGGACAGGTCAGTAAGGCCCAAACTGTTCTCGTTTCTAAAAACGAGGCCTGCTTTTTTAACACATCACTGATCCCTCCAGGAACCACACCACCACCACCACTGCTCCACCTGAAGATGAAAGCTTTGCCTCATGGCCCCAAAAAAAAGGGGAAAGCCCTGCCCTCTAAAGTGGGAGAATACTCTGAAGAAACCTTTTATCCCCCTTTTCCCCTGCCTGAGAGTGAGCTTTTCCTGCAGGCAGGGCGAAGCCACAGCACAGACTGCATCAATCACATCGCAGCCACAACACTGTTGGCACAAGCCAGTCTGCCGTGGCTGTGGCGTACCCAGAATGCATTGTGGCTCTGGCACGACGACCCGCTCCTTAAGCCTGCTTGTTGTTAAGTTTCTCTCGCCCCCCATTTTGTCTAAAAACCTCTGTCGTCTTCTCCTTCCTCCTCCTCCTCCTCCTCCTCCTACAGTACGGCTCCCCTATAAGTATTACAGCATTCCATGGGGTCTGTGATTACGTCCCCAGCCCACACCGCAGCGTCAATGGAAAAATCCGAAATAGTTGCAACCTGTGTTCTCACACGCACTGCTTCTGGGGTGTGTCGAGCGCTGCACCACCACTAATAGACCGTTAGCCTGCCAAAGCCAGCACAGGGCGCAGGGACTATTGCGTCTCGTCTCTTCAGCTCCTGAGAATGATGGGGGTGGAGGTGTAGGTGGTGGTGGTGGTGGTGGTAGGAGAGGCCAGGGGATGGTATCACCCACTATTTTCCAGCTTTACACACCAGGAGCTGACATGACAAGAGGGGCCCTCTCTCCCCGATAACAAGAGCAAGGCGGGCTTTGTCACAGCAGGATCCGGAGATGCCCAGTTTGTTTCACCGTTAAGACCCAGAGGTGCAAAAACAAAGTCTGCACTGAGCATAACCATCCAAAGAGGAAAAAGAAGATGATGAAAGAAAGAGACAGCGCTGACTTTACTTTGTATTACTGTATAGGCACACTACCCTTCACTATCTTCCTAATATGCTTTTACAAAACATTGTTGCCTCCATGCTCTCTTACACTGCTACTCTTGTTAAAGACAAGAGAACATTTAAGTTAAAGACAAGAGAAAGAGACAGGGTTGTTTTTTTTTTGCGACAAATAAAATCAATTTGATATTGTAATAATCAAATAATGTCATCTCCATTAATAATGTTATCTCCATTATACTGTATGGCCAAAGCTCTACTTTGTCAGCTCCGTCACACTAGCATTGATAACAGAGAGTGGTAGTCTGCTATGAGCTCCATTAAGTGGAAGATAAGAAATAAAGAAAGCTGGTTTTATTGGACATACTACAGTAGGGGGGACACTCCGTTGTCATGTCCATTACAGAGCCAACGCTCTCCTGTGTCTGCTTCCTGTGCAAGCTGTTACACTAGCTTTGATGGCATGGAGTGGCACTCAACTGTGAAGTAGTGCTGGGCGGTATACCGGTTCACACCGTATACCGGTGTATATTTTTGTTATGATATGGATTTTTAATATACCGCCATACCGGTGTATTTCATTACACAACGTTTGGAACGCTGCGCCGCGCGACAGAGTTTCAGACGGGACTTTTTTCACACGCACGCATGGTGCCACTGCGAGGCATAGTGAGGGTAAACACAAAACACCTTAAGTTTTTCCCCTGAAGTATGACCCTTAAGGCTTAATTTCTCCTTAGGTATGGGGTTTATTTAAGGGTGTTGCACAGAATACCTTAAATTGTTTCTTTAGTTAAGGAAAAACGTTAAGGGATACTGCATTGAAAAGGATTTACCGTCACGAAAATTCTATTGAGATTGTTCAACAGCTGTAACTAGCTGGCTAGTAGGTGATGTCATTAGTTAGCAACCCACCGAACACAGTGAAGTTTAATGATGTTATTATTCATCTCACCTTAAGAATATTCGCTGAAATTATCCAGGTAGCAAGTAAAGCATGTTATAGACATGCACTGAGCAATACTAGCTGGCTAGTTAGAAATGATCCTGACTGTCATCAGTGCACCAAAACAAACTTTTTTGTTAATGTTTTGCCTAGCGAACCGAACCGAAGCTCATGGCAGGCTAACAAGACATCCACATCCACATGAAGTTAACGTTAGCCTACCACTAACATCATGTAAACCACACAATAACAATAAGGCATGTTTCTGATGAGCCTATTTGACAGAGTAAGTATATTAGCAGAGAGGTTTTATTTTTAATTGTATAATTTTCAAAAAAGTATAATTATTGCAAGTTGCACTACTTTTTGTATTGGTTGTATTTGCACAGTAAAAGTTCTGTATTTTGACTGCAATAGTCTTTGCATTCTGATTAGATTCTTCATTAGAATCATGAGTGGCTCTTTGTAAACACTATCATTTTCTGGGGCCATGCAAAACTGCATTACCACTAGTGTGGAGTTATTCTACATCATGACAGTAAAATAGACCATCCTTAGTCAATGTACTGCAGCAATTCCTCTCTCAACCTGTAGAAAATGCTGTGAACATCTGATTATGCATGGGGAAAAAAATACAGTCATTATACCGTGAAACCGTAAGAATTTTGGTCATACCGCCCAGCACTACTGTGAAGCACACAAGGCTGCAGGGCTGTGGGTCGCCGGGGTCATCGTGGGCCCAGACACCCTCTCAAACCTCAGACCTCAGTCTCCACAGAAACCTGGCAGGTAGACGACTAGCCACCAGGGCTCCACCCCGGCACGGCCGGACTCTAGCGGTCAGGAGTTCTGTTATTTCTGTCCCTCCAGAGAGGGCTGAGAGAGAGACAGAGAGAGGTAGCTTTTTGAAGAGTATAAGGTTCGAGGGAGCAGCTTGTTCTAAGTAAGCCCTGGATTGTTATGCTGTCATGTCACTATCAGTGTTGAAGGGAAGCTAACAAAACAAATGAAAAAACAAATTGGGGGTTTCAAAGCATGCATCATAAAATGTATTAAAATACTGGTGATTTATTGATCCTTGTGAAATGAGAGGATAAGTAGCAAGGGT
Source organism: Alosa pseudoharengus (assembly GCF_046254945.1). Lineage (NCBI taxonomy): Eukaryota > Metazoa > Chordata > Actinopteri > Clupeiformes > Clupeidae > Alosa > Alosa pseudoharengus. The sequence continues at coordinate 19,841,530 of NW_027468689.1, read as the reverse complement.
GAAAGCCATCCCCAAAACCAGATATGTCTGAACTGTCGGACCTTGACTAAACAAACTGAGAAAAAGAAAAATAATACAATGATATGTGCAAAGGTAATGAAACTATGACAAGCAGCTTGAAAGATTAGCAAAATTATGATTAATGAGCCAGTCTCAGGCCAAATCAGGCATTGGCATCTCACTTTAATGAATCTCACAACAGACTTGACTCTCTCCATGCCTTGTAGGTCAAGCTTATTATTATATTACGCACACAGAAATGCCCAGAAGTCTTTTTCAGTGTAGCTTAACACTCACACACCAATGTGTTTGTTGTCCGTCAGCAGTAATGTTAATACCTAATCAGAAATATCAATTAGCTAAAAGCGTCACTCACTCGTCTGTCAATATTGGGGTATGAGAGCTCTCCTCTCTGGCACTGCGCCTCGGCCTCCACACCAGGACTTAGTCATTTGTATACTAGGCCTCCAGTATTGTTTTAGGCTGTTGTCCAAAGCCACTCTAAAAGGTATGTGGTTTAGCGGAAAGAATAAACAACCCTTTAGTTCCACTCCCACATTCTCATTGCCGTCCCCCCCCCTCCCACACACACACACACACACACAGACAGACACACACACACACACACACACACACACACACACACACACACACACACACACAGACACACAGACACACACACACACAGACACACACACACTCCCCCGTCCTCGGGACTATGCCAGCGCGGCCGAAGAAAGAAAAGTAACCCATGAGGCACATACAGTACTTTAGGGAAGTAAAGAAAAGTAACCCATGAGGCACATACAGCACTTTAGGGAAGTAAAGAAAAGTAACCCATGAGGCACATACAGCACTTTAGGGAAGTAAAGAAAAGTAACCCATGAGGCACATACAGCACTTTAGGGAAGTAAAGAAAAGTAACCCATGAGGCACATACAGTACTTTAGGGAAGTAAAGAAAAGTAACCCATGAGGCACATACAGTACTTTAAGGGAAGTAAAGAAAAGTAACCCATGAGGCACATACAGTACTTTAGGGAAGTAAAGAAAAGTAACCCATGAGGCACATACAGTACTTTAGGGAAGTAAAGAAAAGTAACCCATGAGGCACATACAGCACTTTAGGGAAGTAAAGAAAAGTAACCCATGAGGCACATACAGTACTTTAGGGAAGTAAAGAAAAGTAACCCATGAGGCACATACAGCACTTTAGGGAAGTAAAGAAAAGTAACCCATGAGGCACATACAGCACTTTAGGGAAGTAAAGAAAGAGAGGAGAAGAAAAGGGAAAAGAAGGGCAGAAGGACGGTCTCACAACGACATCTACGGGGTGAAAGCATGCCTTCACACCGCGTGTGTATCTGTGTGTGAGTACATGAGTGTGTGTGTGTGTGTGTGTGTATGTCTGTTTGTGCGTGTGTGTGTGTGTGTATGTGTCTGTGTAAATAAGACAGCCAGTGTTTTTTTTTAGGTGTCTTTGTGGACACATCTATGTGCAGAAGAGTATGAAATTTAGAATGCTGAACTCTAGCTGTGTCCGCATATCTGTGTGTGAGAAAGAGAGTGTGTGAGAGAATGTGTGTGTGTGTGTGTGTGCTACAGTAGGGAGCTGAAGTCTTAGTTCCTTCAGCTCAGCTCTCAAAGAATGGGAGTGGAGAAGAGAAGAGAGGAGAAGAAAAAGGAATAGCAGAGAAGAGAAAAAAGAAGAGAAGAGAAGAGAGAGAAAAGAGAAGAGAAAATCAAAGACAGAAGAGAAGAAAAAAAGAGAAAAGAAGATAAGAGAAGAGAAGAAAAATGAAGAGAAGAGAAATGAAGAGAAGAGAAGAGAAGAGAAGAGAAGAGAAGAGAAGAGAAGAGAAGAGAAGAGAAGAGAAGAGAAGAGAAGAGAAGAGAAGAGAAGAGAAGAGAAGAGAAGAAAAATGAAGAAAAGAGAAATTAAGAGAAGAGAAGAGAAGAGAAGAGAAGAGAAGAGAAGAGAAGAGAAGATGGGAGGTCCCCCACTCCCATCACCAGCTGACATGTCTCCTCTGACTGTGATTCGCAGGGACGTTAATCAATTAACTCCGCGAGCGGTGGGGTTGGTTTGTGAAGTGTCCGCTGAAACCTTAACGGCCATGATCCACTGTGACTAAACGACGACGAGACTCGCTGCGGCAGATCCGGCAAGCCGAGGGAAATCTCCGCAAATGCGGCCTGACAGATGCGCCGCTACCTGGCCCTTATTGGTCACGTCAATGTTTGCATTGTCTCAGGAGCCACACGTAATGTCTTCTGGCAGGCAACAGGGGAGGAGTACTCGGCGTGTGGCAGACAAACACACATGCATGCACACACACATGCACAAACACACACACAGGCCCAAGGTGCCTACTACACCCACAAATGCACACACACATACACACACACACACACACACAAGCAAGCATTAGGAATATGCACACATGCACAAACACACACATGCAAACGCTCACACGCAAACAAACACACACACACGCGCGTGCGCGGAAACATGCATACACTCACACACATGCCTTTGAGTGCTAGTAGTGTGCTGTGTGGCAGTAAGGTCACTAGTGTCACACCTGGTTAGGAGACACTAAGCGTGCTTGGCAGGGCCGTTTGAGAGCCTGTGAGCGCTGCCACAACTGGGCACCTCCGCGGTGGCACAGAGGCCTGCGGGCACGCATGCCAAAGCAAACGCCAAACACCTACGACACAACCTGTTAGCCCCCCCTGCCCCCACTCACCCATTCAAACACAGCAAAGAGTACCACGGTCCAACCAAAGGCCTCTGATCAGATCAGCTAAAGGGCATCTCTCAACCAGGAGCCTAACTCATCTGCTAGCAATCTCCTATAGCTGTCATAAACGTGCGCGCACACGCACGCACGCACGCACGCACGCACGCACGCACGCTCGCACGCACGCACACACACACACACACACACACACACACACACACACACACACACACACACACACACACACGAGAATATCCTAGTCCAGCTAAAGACCTCAATGTAGGCTCAGCCTAACTTTGCAGTCAGATAAACACAGTAATACATACAATACAAATACAAACAATAGGAAAAAAACTTGGTCCAGCCAAGGGCCACTGTTGTCGTTGTTGTTGTTTTTCACAATTAGCAACCCACCCTCAGCCATTCAAACAAAGGTCTAAACTCAAGGTCACTGACTCAAACACAGTCATAAACACAAAACCAAGTTGAGACAGAAGTTCAGAGTACTCACACTGCCTGCATGACCTGCATCTCAGACACGACTCAAACTGCTCACACAGCTGTTACAGCACACATCCAGTGTGTCTTAGGACTTAGGGCCAATCTCAATTCTCTATTTTACCCCTTCCCCTTCCCCCTTCCCCTTAGTTTTGCGCGTGCACGTGAGACGAAGGGCTATCTCAATTCTCATTTCGATCAAGGGGTAGGGATAAGGGTAAGGGGTAGATACCCCTTAAAACCAAGTAAGATCGGGAGCTTACTTGAAACCGAGGGGTAAGAGAAATATCCAACATACACCGCTCACACTGGAAAAACAAGCACACCGAGAGGTTCATTGACATGAAATGTTGGCATTAATAAGGATTATAAAATTAAAATGGTAATTGTTTTATGTTGCATTCAATCTTGATATATATGGAGATATATTGAAGGTCCTGTTCTTCATGAGGAAGTTTTCAAAAATCGCTGTTTTGTGAATAACAGCACATCATTATTTGCGCAAATGTCTTGCATTTTACATATTTCCCAGTCTGATATAGCCTACCCCGCGAATTGGCAGCATACCATGTCAGAAATGTAAAGTCCAACAGCAGCTAAATTCGCTGAACTTTTTTACCGCTCGTCTGATATGAATGCTGCATAGGCCTACTGCTGCCGACTCCTCGCATAGGCTATTACAGGTAGTGATTGCTTCTGATGTCAAGTAACGACCATTTGGATATTATTGTAAAATATCGAAGGAGTTGTGGGATGTTTACATAGCAAACTGCATGTTTATTTTGTCCCCCATTCCTTTTTCATTCACCCGGACCAGAAGGTAGGCTGCGAACAAACATAGGCACGTTCTGCTGTTGTTTAAATAAAACGGTTTTATTCCGAGCTGAAAATGCAATGATAGCCTATTTGACAGAAGACAGGTTGCTAGTGACAAAATATTAGCTTTCAGTGTGGTACGATCTCTGTAAATTACGTTAATTCAAGTGTTTTGATCATCCAGCTCTCCCTTATGGTTGGCTAGTGGTATCTCATTTCCAAGGGGAATATTCTTCACCCCTATGTCTTGCCACTCGGTTTCGAGGGACAAGGGCTAGGGGTAAGATGAAGGGATAGGGGAAGGGGTAAAACAGAGAATTGAGATTGGCCCTTAGTCTCCCCTCAGCAGGACCCAGCATAGTGAATATGAATGGTGGTTTAGTGGCCAGTGTCAAACGTATAAGAATGTGTACACTTTCTACTCATCCATGAGCAGTGAACACACACACACACACGGTGTGGTGAGCACACATTAGGAGTACAGTACATACACGCACACACACACACACACACACACACACACACACACACACACACACAGTGTGGTGAGCACACATTAGGAGTACACGCGCACACACACACACACACACACACACACACACACACACACACACACACACACACACACACACACACACACACACACACACAGAGCAGTAACTCCCTGAAACACAGACAAAGGTGTTTGTCTAATCAACAGCACTGCTGAGCCCAGAAATGTCTCATACTTCACTCCGTTCACCCACCAGGTGGGGAACAAAGCTGACATATTAGCTTTGAGCTTTTATGCTTTTCATTCCTAAACACGTCCATTACATCTCCTAAAAGATCTCTGTTGTCTGCTAAATGAGAGAGCTATGAGACCAATTGAGATTTCACTGAGGAGGAAGAAGAAATGAAGAGGAATGAAAAGGCAGAAAGAGGAAAAAAGGAAAGGTATTTCCACGCGTCGTTCTTCTAATTTATTGTTCCTTTTGATGGAATTTTCTTCAAAGCCAAGCGCTTACATCTGTGCATCATCTGGGTACGGCCCCCTCATTTCAGATCTCCTAGATCTTCCAGGAGAAGTGTGTGTGTGTGTGTGGGGGGGGGGGGTGTTAGCGAGCCCAATCAGTCCGCCTCATTTGCCTCGCTTAGGTACTTCACCTTCGCAAGGAAGCATCAGGAATTATTAGTGGCAAAGAAAACCAGGAGAGAATCTCAAACGTGCACCCCGAGAGACTAAACAGAACAAGAAATAACGCGAGTAGCAAATGTTAATGCATGCACTTTGATGTGCGTTCCCCCGCTACCACCAAACCCCCTTTTCCACGTGCACCGCTCTCCTATTAACATTTTAACTGAAACATCACATTTGTCAGAATTAAACTGCGTGGTGAAGGTAGAGGAGAATGCGCCCGTGTGTCCACCGTGGATACGGAGAGGAGAGGTGGAGAGGAGGCCGAGCAAAAGGCCCAATTAGGATTGTTTTTGGACGGGATGAGATGAGGAATATTCAAAGAGCACGCGGCCTGCCTGCCAGAAGAGATGAGGCAGATGAGACAAGGACGTAGCTCCCTCTAGTGGTCAATGCAGGTACAAATGTAAGAATGCGACTGGAGGGAGACGTGTCATTGTTACTATTTTCATTTAATTTAATATCACAACAGATGTAAATTCCTTGTAAATGAAATATGTCAAGTAAATAAATACATTTTCATTAATATGTTATATAAATATGCTATATAATGCTTGATGCAATTTACACACAGTCTACATAGCAACATCTGTCTCGATATTTAGTTTCTGTCTCCACATTTTGTGTATATTCAATATATTCACCCTCATCTCTCCTCACCATATACGGAAGCACCAACACGAATTAAACACACAAGTAAATATACTTGCTTTCCCCTTCTGCCACTGATGTGATGGGCATCTGCAGCAATCAAGCGCGCCAAAGGGGCAAACAGCGGCAGAAAATGACAGGGTGACGCTGCGCGCGAGCATCTTGCTCCGGCTGATGACTGGAGTTGTGGGAATGATATAGCATTAGAGCCAGGGAGGGACAGATGACTAATGAACACTCTTGTCTTTACACTAAGATCAAAGATGTCCTCACTGACATCTCAAGAGGGTGGGAGGACCCCATTTCCTTAAAAAGGAACTTTGAAAAAAAAAAAAAAAAGAAAGGAAGGAAGGAAGGAGGAGAAAAGAAAAAAGACAGCTTTTAAATGTTATCCGGCCAAAATGTAGCCGTTTAAGGAAGATGAGCAACAGTGGGGAGAAAAAGGCCTTCCTCAATGAGTAATATTTTGCAATGAATCACTTGATTAATATGGCTTTAAACACACAATGAGACAGTGATAAATTCTATTAACACATTTGTAATCTTGAAGGCGATAATTGTTCAATGAACATCTCATTTGTCAAAAGGCTGGGGAAATGTGGCAGTGTGTGCCCTCGAACTGAACTCTTTAGAAGATGCCAACACAACAGCTCCGACATCCTACGGCATGTTCACCTTAAACATGTGTGCAAGGTAATAAGGGTTGTTGTACATTATCAAATTCCACAATCCTGAATATTTTTTTTATCTAATTTATTTAAATTTCCAACTTGTAATTGCCACTGAATCTTGACAAGCCTGCCAAATATTTTGCATCCAAAAAGATAAAAAAATAGTAAAATTTCCTTTAACTACAATTAGATCATTATCATAGTATACCATGGGGAGGTCTATATTTATGCTTCTGGTGTTGCTTGGTTAATCTAGTGAACAGGAAATCAAGAATGACCTGTCACTCAGTGTGCAGATCCACTGTGTTTTAGAACATGTCTTAATGGACCAATTTGGGGACATGGATCTTTGTTACTCAAAATCAAAAATCAATACAGCATGCCTCCTCAAGCAGGAAGTTCACTTTCCAATAACCACAAATGTGAGATTAAATTAATGAATAAATAAACAAATAACAAATAATATCGACTATCAGAACATTTCCCAACCCAGTATCATTTGTCATGTGTATGTACTGCAGCTTTGTGGCGAGAGAGAGAGAGAGAGAGAGAGAGAGAGAGAGAGAGAGGGAGGGAGAGGGAAAGAGAGAGAAAGAGAGAACAGTGGTTTTGCGGTATTACAGGGCTGCCATTTGTTCATGTGCATGCCCACACACACACACACAGAATGATGCACCGATACACAAACAGTGAGATCTCATCTGCTACAGTAGCAATCTTCTATAGCTGTCATAAACGCATTGGCACGCACGCACACACACACACACACACACACACACACACACACACACACACACGCACAATGATGCACACACAGAAACACAACAAACAGTGAAATGCACACACACACACACACACGCACACACACACACACACACACACACACACACACACACACACACACACACACACATATCATTTGAGTGACTAACACTGATTAAAACATGACATCCAAATATTAACAAAGGACCTGTTATGCTACACAAGACACTACACACATTGTGCAAATAAATGATTACAGAGAAATTGTGTGAATAAATAACCATACAAATGCATATTAAGAGCAGGGATTGACACCTCCTTCTCCAGACATAGAGGCTACTGATGATCACTGACACAAAATAATACTTAGCAAGTTATCTAACTAACACAGCCTAACACAGATTGTATGTCCTCAACCACCATAAATCAGAACAATTAGTTTTATTTTATTTTATTATTATTATTATTTTCACATGTTTCTCAACTTCCATACACTCATACTCTTAGTCAATGTTCATTGCCAATAAAACGCTACAATCCAGTAGATTTTCCAGTAATTTAGATAAATCTAAATAACTAACTTTTAGTTCAAAACATTACAGAAATTATATCACTGTAGATAGACTGTATTTGGACAAGCAAGTGATGTTATACAATTTAAATAAAAACTGATTATGCTATTTCATAGCTGCTTGCCTTGATATGCTGGATCTGTGAGATCTGTGAGACTGTTGATATGATATGCTAAATAATCTTTTTTTCCTTCTTCTTCTAAACATTCAAGGCAAAGGAGAATGTTGAAGTTAATAAAAAATGGTAATGTAAAGTTCATAAAACATGGTGACAAGTTCAAAGGGCACCATGGGTCAACATTAGGAGGACACTTATACTTTAGGTTTGAGTTATCACTGCTCTTTCCACATCACTCATCCTTGTCTAAGTTCCATGCTTTGCTGTGCGAGACGGACGGATGATGGACATGACAAATGGTGTGTGTGTGTGTGTGTGTGTGTGTGTGTGTGTGGATCTCTGCTCACCACACTCTTCCTCATTTGAGATGTCTCTGGAGTCGTCCTCAGTTGTTCAGGATGCAGACACACCCGACTCTTCCTACAGTAAATGGCTCTTGTGGGGACAAACAAACACAAAACACAAAAAATATTACGATTTTGTTATTTGTTCCCCTTAAAAGTGGCATGTGTAGTAATGCTTCTATGTTGACAATAATGAAGCACTTAATTCATTGTTAAAGTGTTCATTGTGCTTTTTTAAATAAAACACCATCCTCCTAGTGGGCTAGCTTGTGTTTTCATATACAGTAGGAGAGCCAGCCTGTTGCCGACTCCAAACACTAGAGAGAGCTCTCTGCATCCCAGCCGTCCCCCCATGAGAGACGAGAGGTTCGTCTGACCAGCAGTTAAAGGCCCCCTCCCCTGCCCTCCTCAGCAGAGTAAATGTGTGAAGGCTTCCACCCTAGCCAGGTTCCCCGCTGCACTCCTCATTCCTCGGCCCTCGCTCCGCGCTCTGCTCATGAGAAAGAGCTCATGAATGATGAGGAGGGACATCATTATGGCTCGTGATGAGGGCAGCACGTCGACTCTCGACTGGATCCTCAGCCAGACCGGAGAGACCAGAGACCAGTATTAGACTAAGGTCCCCCGACGCAGGGATAATGAACCTGCCTTCCACTTCTGCCTCATCGCAGTCACCCTCACCCCCATACCCCCACCCCGATCATTCTCCAAACCTACCCCCATATGTGCATAGCCCCCCTACCAAAGTGAACGCGAGAAATGAAGGAGAGAGGGAGAGGAAGAGAGCAGGAACGAGTGAATAAAAAGAGAGAAAAAAGGCGATCGTTGCTGCTCCTCTGCTCTGATCCTCTCTCTGCTGCTTTAGCACTACACATCTGCATGCACAGGCCTACGAGTGGTGTCTGTTGGCGTAGGGTAATCCACAGCCTGTAAATAAGATTTTCCACAATTACAAACACTTACACTACAATGCCCAATGATGTCTTCCTGAGAAAGGAACAAATTGAATTCTTTTTTATTCCAGTCAAAGGAATGAACTTGCTGTAATTGCCCCCCAAGAAAAAAATGTGCAAACTGTATCATTTTCTGGCCATTTTGACTAATGATATTGTAATAAGATGCCGAGCAATAGACTTCAAATGGAAAATATAATTACATGCATTAGTTTGTCTAAGCATTTATAAGATCACAAATCCATCAGTTTTTCAGAGCTCATCTCAAAATCCATACATCACTGTCAGAGCCGGTTTCGTGATGGAGAATGTGTTCATTTGTGAGCTTGGTTTAAAAGATGTGGCTCACAATCGTTTAGCCCCAAACAGAGCAGAGTAGTTATGACAGCATCATTATAAGGCGCGCAGCATTCAGACAACACACTTTGTCTCTGGCAACTTCATAAAATGCATCTGGATTATCAGAGACAGTCGGAGCCTGAGAGTCATTGCAAATACAAATGCTCAGCCTACAGAAAACAGCAGCAACAACAACAGCAATAATAATCAAAGTAATACTTCTACTACTAATACTATGACTACTAATACTATGACTACTACTACTACTACGACTACTACTACTACTAGGACTACTACTACTAAAAATAATAATAATAATAATAATAATTAACTGCTTAGATGCTGCTGTTGTTATATATATTACCATTATTGATGTTTATATAATCTAAGTAAAGTTATACTTTATAATGTTATACTGTATGTGCTCATAAAAGCAACTTAGTTTTAGGAAGATATGGTATTTGGTATTTATTACCAAAATCACAACTGAAAAGACTTTTAAATGCAAAAACAGAAGCCTGCAAAGATTTCACACAAATCAGTTCAAAAATCCACTCCCTTGAACATTTTCACATGTAAACAATGGGTCCATGTCCAGTTTAGATCCAACATGCACATCCAACTGATCTTGAGCTGTATGCAATCAGATACATGGAAAAATGCCCACAGACAGAGGAGACAGAGGAGAACTTTCCAGTGTTGATATATTTACTCTTTTTTCCCAGGTCCAGTTTACCTCTTGAGGTTCACAAGATCCCCTGGTCAGACAAAACCCCTGTCATGGTGTCACGGGGTGCTTCAGACTCCAAAAAGACGACTATAAATTCTACATTTGTCAGAGAGCTCATTACAAACCAGGTCTGCTCTTCTTGCTGTACCAGAAGTGATAAATGTATCTCCTAAAAACAAAAAATGCTGCAAAGGATTTACATCCTGTGAGATTCTGCCCCTGAAAAAGACAACATTCTTCATGCTGTGAAGTCATGGCTGCACCTGTTGTTTGAATGTGGCCTGAGAAGGAAATTCCTTCGACAGGGGACTGTGTGGAAAAGTTGAGTTTTCTCTCCTGACTAGCAAATGCCATAAATTTAATTCAAGACAGGACAAAACCCTGGAAAGTTGAAAAATCAAATTGTTCCCGATCACCTCTTTATCTCTTGGTAAAAACCCCTGTTGTGATTAACTGTGAGACAGACAAGAGAGGAGTACACTTAAAACGGCAGCATTTGCCATAATTGCCCTGAGGAGGACGAGAGGGAAACGGATGTCTGTTTTGCACTGTACCAAACGCCATTACAGTGCTCCGCCATAGCGTCTTCCACTCTAAATGCACATTAAAGCACAGAGGAGAAGGAATACACAACTTCAATTGAGTTAGAGGGCACTTACTGGTAAAACGCCCCTTCCATATATTTGCCTAACAGCACATAACTGTCACAAGAATTGTCTGTCATTAGCAAAGATATGGATCCCATTTGCTGGCCCAAAATGTCTTTTTCAATACTGTAAGTGAAGTATTTATGGGGAATGCACCACAAGTTTCATGGAAGCTCTATTGCAGTGACGCTACTGTTTTAATTGGTTGTTACATCGAGTCTGCCATTTTGTTTCTGTCACTTTGCTCTTCCATCTATCATCAGCTTTAAAAAGCCAGTTGCGGGAGAGCAGACCAGCTAACATGAACACAACTGACCTCAACCCTGGGCAACACACTGCAGGTCAGTGGAAGACTGGACAATCACCAGCCACACAGGCACCCTAACGCCTGACGGAGTTAGTCTCAGCATCTTCATCCTCGACCTCAACCAAAGCTGGCCTGCCTACTCCCCCTGCTGGTCATCTGGGGGAACATACCAGACTTTTTTTTTTTACCCAAGATCAGGAGAATGAAGATGATGGTTGGATAAAGAAAGAGAAGAGGGGAAAAGAAAGAAGGGGGAGAGCAAAAAGAGATAATTTTGCAGAGTCCACAAAAGAAGTAGACATTCGATCAAGCAGGAGATCACTTGCAATCCGTGTGATCATACTGATGGTCTTGTCTGAGCATTATGTGCAAGCTCAGTGAATTATGATTTTTTTTTTTTTCAAAATTAAAATTAAATTTTGAGTTCAGCTCATGCATTTAGATGTCATGGGCTCCGGCTAATCTTGCAAAGTGTCAGTTTGATCTGAGGCAAGACTAGACTTTTTAATATGACTTTTTTTTTATTTATTTTTTTTAAACAAATCTATGCTCAATGCACAATCCAGTGAGATCAGGTTTTAAGACCCCCTCCAAAATGAGAAATAAAGATTCTGTCGCCATCAAGACGAACATACTCATAATTCGTGTGCACACCGACAAGATAAGTGCTGCTAAAGCCAACATGAAGACACGGCCCATTTTTGGTGTCAAGAACGTTCCACCAAGTAATTAAGGTCATGGGCGATGTGCTTATAATCAAAGGGGATTTTCCCCCTCTCATCTAGAGACCCATCTCTCATTTAAAAAAAATGACTCTTCAATATTACTTTAGTGTTCTGCGCCAGATTAGGTAAACTGGAATCGTTTGAGAAAAGGCTTTAAAATGGAGCGGGAGGGTTGGAAATGGAGAACTGTGTCGCTGGTGAATGCTTCCCCTCCGTGCCTGCGTGCCGTAGCAGGAAGTCGGCCATTAGGCGCTTCTTCCATGTCAGCAAGTGCTCCTTTTTGGCAGCTTGTACTGCATGATTCATGAAATACCGGTAGAAGGCTAATTGTTCAAATTAATTTGCGTAAACGACTAAGCAAGAGATAACAGAATTACATCTGCACTTTTTTGGCACAGATTCAACCACGATGGGCCTCGGCAGCCAGCTGCTTCAAGACAGCATCTTTGCCAGAAATTAACAGCCACAAACATTAATTAATAGACTTTTTGTTACGTTAATTTGCACGAAAAAGGTTCAGGAGAGGAGGGAGAGAACGAGAGGGGGTAGGAAAAAAAATCTGCTGAGAAAAGAAACCCAGGATAATTAGAATAAATTAGTTAAGATGCGGGAGAAAAAAATGTTTAAAGTGAAAAATTTTTAAACGGGTAGGGCGGGGGGTGTGCAAAGCGAGGGGCGGACCAAGAGAGCAGGGACAGGGTGGGAGAAGTTAAGTTTTGACACCCCCATTAATCTCCATGATAATGTAGCTGTTACAATTAAAGGGAGTGAGTCGCGGCACTCCGGCGCGATCCATCACACGAGCCACGCTCGCCCATCTGTCACGGCTCAAGTCAGAAATCTCCAGCGCCGTCCTTGAAGGTGCAGCTAAGACCCCAGAAAACGAGGGTTTGGGGGGGGGAGTTTAGGGGGTGGTCAGGCAGAGAAGCCAAGCGCTGGGAATTCCGGAATGCGTAGAAACAAGAGTCAAGGAAGGAAGGGACATCAATCATAGAACATAAAGAGAGAGAGAGAGAAATGGAGAAAGAGAGAGATAGAGAAAGAGAGAGAGAGATATAGTGTGCGTGTGTGTGTGTGTGTGTGTGTGTGTGTGTGTGTGTGTGTCTATGTGTGTGTGAAAGAGAAATAACAGACCATGTTCTTCGCTGGGTCAATTTTGTGGGGTTATCTACAATCGGCACGCTAACGAGTCTTCACAGTCCCCCAACAGCAGACACTAATGATTTCCAAAAATGCAGATATGATTTCATATAAACACTGCTATGACCAGAGAGCTGGGGTTCAACGACTTATGGGACCTGCTGAGGGGGAGTGTCACACGCATACCAGTCTGGTGAGAAACACTTGGAGAGACGCAGCACATAGCAGAGGTGAGGTCAAATTCGGCAAATAGAAGCTAACATTCAGGGTACATATTTTTTCCTTTTAACTTAAAAATCTGAACATGGTGTAATGGAGTTTAGCACTTACTCCAGCATCTCCATGTTCATTTGCCAAGAATCTCCTTAGTGTACAAAAAGACTGTTTGAAAAGACTTGTTTGCCTTCGTTTGATATTTTGAACACTGGGGCCGAGTCAGGACAAGAGTCCACTACTCTGTCTGCGATGACCGTGGTCACAAAGCGTGAGACAGACTCATCACAGAAAAAAGGAGATGAATTCGGAGTGGTGAAGAAGAGCGAAAAGGGAAAAAAGCTGTCATAGCTCCACACATCTGCCTGGGTCTGCTGCATCAAACCACTGAGAGGGGGGAAAAATATGATAAATGAGGGCACAGTTTTTAAGACACACTTTCATGTCACTTCTCTCCATCTTGGAGGTCTTATGAAGTCTGTTCTCATTCGAAAGGATGGGATTGTGAGTCTTTGTTCCGCCATGCGATAAGCCTCAACTCAGTCCCAGTTCCCCTCCACCAACACCACCAACACCACCACTACGCACAAAGTCCCCTAAAACACTTTTGTCACTTTCCTACTGGAAAAGTAGCATCAGAGAATCTGCCTCCAGACTATCAAACCCAAGTCTCATTCCCACCCAACGCCTGGCACTCGACTCGAGGTAAACACGGCGCATCTCATCCCTCTGCTGTCTCCGCACTCAAACTCTGTTGTGCCAAGGCTTTTTATAAAGGGACATCATTACCATAAATTAATTTGGTAATACGGGGTGCCGTAGAGATAAAAGTCTATCTGAGGCATACATTACCATTTGTAAACCCAGACCCTCACCCACCTCCAATCCTGCACCCCCCCCCCCCAGTTCACCCCAGACCCTGCCTGAGTTCATGATCACCCATCCTGGCTGTCTGTCTCCTGCCTGGCTCCACTGATGTACGAGGGGAGAGAGCACAGAGCCATTTTTCCCCCTCTCCTCCGTTGTCTGCCAGAGAAAGCGATGGGATCGATGCAAAGACAGCAGCGATCTGTCATGTTTGCTTTTGTAAAAAAAAAAAAGGCCCCAGCCAGCTCACCAGAGCGATGGCTCACCTGGGGGCAGTCTGTCTGCCGGTTATGTCCCCCCAGAGAAGACCCCACCGTGCCCGGACAGAGACAACGCTTCCTTCCTTCCCGAAAACCACCATCTCCGCCTCATAGGCCCCCCCCCCGATCCCCCCATTTCACATAGCACTTGCAGATGCAGGGGATAACTCAAGTAGACCCCACCACACACACACACACACACACACACACACACACACACTCTCTCTCTCTCTCTTTTGGGATTGCTTCCATAGGTTTAGCTCATCAGGAGTAAAAGGGGGAATACACAGACACCTGGAGCCGTGGAAACTGTTCGGAGAATTAAGGTCTGATGTGTTCCCTGTTTTACACACAAACTGTCCTCCACCACTCCCCCCTCACACACACACACACACAACCCCCAAAACATACATACAAACTGCACACACACCAGCCCTCAAACATACACCCACATGCATAGCATACACTCACAAACACACACACACACACACAAGCCCCAGCATCCCGCCAAAATCACCTCACCCCCTCCTACTCTCTTCATCCCTCTCTCACTCCTCCTTTTCTCTCTATCCCTCCATCTCTCCAACCCTGTGATGGACCATTTAAAACTCCCTTTCCCATGTACGCAGCATTCAAATGTCATCGCCATGGCGTCCCGTCATTTGTTCCCCCCCCGTTCCTCCACTCTCCGTCTCGCAAAAAAACAAAAAACACACACTCCCATCTTGAAGGCTCATGCCAATTAGCCAGCTTAGGCAGGCCGCTTCCATCCATCAGTCCTAAAGGTTCCTTGGCACTAATTTTGATTATCAGGTCAAGTAGCTGAGAGGGCCATTAATTGCAATAATGAAGTCTTCAGTGAGTGATCATCAGTGGCGCTGCAATGTTATTAATCCTTTTGGAAATCTTTTTTTAGTATTCATTTTTTTGTAACGTCTAGTGAGTCCTGTCTGGGCCGCCACGGATCGTACCTGGCGACGATCTGTCAGATGCAGCCTGACCTGGGCCGGAAGACGACCGGACTCGTTTGTGAGTTGGCTGTTATCGGAGATTGAGTTCTCCGCAACATCTCATTTACCCTGAGCTTAATAAACATCATGGATGCCTGCACAGGCAGCGCCGCACCACAATGTGCCGAGCCGCACGATGCCGAGCCGCACGATGCTGGCTGGGCAGACGGGCATGCCGACGCTTCAGGTCTGAAAGCTTTATTTTCACTGCTTCACTGGACAAATGCGAGATATATCTGACATGCGCCCCTCGTGCGGTGTTTTCCTCTCTCTAATTCACTCTTTTTTCCTTTCTCTCTCTCCACCTCCCTCCCTCTCTCCACCTCCCTCCCTCTCTCCCTCCCCCCCCACCTCCCTGCCGGGTATGTATGTATAGAGTCTGCCATTCACATTGGTGCCAGCCGCAAGGCCGCTGTAATAACCAAAATGACAAATAAACTGGAGATCATTTTAGGCCTGACAGGTTGAACACTTGCTCATAATGAGGCAACCGCAGCAACAACACCTCACTGACTAGCCCTCCACCCCAGCCCACCCTGCCCCACCCCACCCCATCCCAGCTCACCTCACCCCAGCCCAGCTCAGCTGCACCCACCTCCACCACCCACCTCTCCCATCCCTCCTGCTGTAGTCGAGCATACCCTCCCCGCCCCACCCCACTACACCCTAAGCCATAATAGGTTCATTTAAGAGCGTTAGGGCTTGACACTCTATCATTTATCTGCATTATTTCTCATCTCCCTGCGTGTAAATCGCCAAGCGGTGGTGGCTGCTGACGGAGGTAGAGTGACCAAGAGGCTGGCAGTGGGCAGATAACATTTGTTAAACGTGTGGGATTTTTTTATCTCTCTCTCTATTTTGTTTATCTTACACTGACTTACATTACTTATGCTGCTGTTCCTGAATGCGTCTGATGAAAATAGAAAGCATGCTTATGCAGCTAGACAGTGTGTCTTGTTGTGTTGTGTTGTGTGTGTGTGTGTGTGTGTGTGTGTGTGTGTGTGTGTGTGTCTATTATTATGTATAGGATACACACATCTTATGTTTTGTGGCAGGGCCTGTTTAATACTAGGAGCACACAAAGAGAGACCACAGGCACACACACACACACATACACACTGACATATATGTGAAGTAGCATTGTGACGCTCAATAAAAGAATAGCCTTTATGACTGCTGTCAGATTTGTCTTTTAGCTGTTTTATTGTGCTAATTTAGTCTTACAATACACAACCCACCCCCCTTAAGCCAAATGATAAACACACACAAGGTCTCCGAGACAGACACACACACACACACAAACACAAGACTCTTTTCAGACATGCTACATGCAATCTATTCAACCAGAATGGCATATGACAAGATTAAGGACCAAATACGGCACATTACTGAACAAAACTACAACATGGTCAATAATTACCCAGTGAGAATAATCCAATGCCCAGCAACAATGGACTTCATGGACCAGGCCGCTGCTGTCGCCGGAATTAAAGGATGGACTAAGCCGTACTTGATGGGAGTCGTGGAGGGCTTAATGCCTCAGTATGCATGGCTCCAGTGAAATTGTTCATTTTACCCCTAATTGTGTCATTCATCAAAATGCTGCCCAGGCACGTTGATATGTGTGAGTGCCCTAAGCACACTTAAGCAAGGGCACCAAGGGGTTTAGCAGTCATTCCCTTACAAGAAGTTCCTTCAAAGACGGAAACTTTACGCATATACGCAGGACTGACATCTTAGTCATGCTGGGCTCATGTTTCACCAAGTCATTCTGAACAGTCTACGGTAGAGTTATTCAAAACAAATGCCTAAATTGTTATAATTTCATAAAGCAAAGTAAGTAAAGTGCGTTCATTTTTAAGCTCCATCTTAATATCTTCCATTTGACCTACGTTTAAACTTCTCATCTGAGAATCAATATTTAATACGTTGTTCTGCTTTCTTTGGAAGGCCCCCTCCTTTGCCAGGCATGCTGTGTTTGTTCAGTACCTTCCAGGGGAGTAGCTGTCGCATTCGATGCCCTTAAGTCCGTCTGTAAGAGTTCCTGACTTATAGGTACACTGGTAGAGCCAAAATACTGCCAAAGCAGATACCAGTCAGATATGGTTTACATTTAAAACATGCTTATTTAAAGAAACAGATATCAACGCGCTGTAATTTGCAATCTGAGGTTATTCGGGGTGTTGAAATACAACCTCTAGCATTGCTAAGCCATCGCAGATCAAGTTCAGAGCATGAAAGACTGGCATGAAATTACATGTGACATCTGTCTCATGCAAAATGCTTTTGATTTGCCCATCTCTGACAGATAAAAATGGTAAATGGTTAATAAAAAGATACAATCCACCAAAAAAAAAGTCCCCAATCAATGTTACAATGACCTATGAGATCTTGCTGATGAGCAGTTGGCATTATGAGTTACTGCATTAGGCATTATGAGTTACTGCATTATGAATTATTGCCAATGTCATATAAATGAATGCCAACCTCAGCCCACAACCTTTCTTAAGTGTAGTCATCTATTCTATATTATTTCGCAGTAAGGTGTGAACTGAATTCTGACATTCATAATTTATAGAGCTGACATCTGAAAAGTAACTGAGACAGTGTGACTTTTCACCAAGTCAAACAAGTCTGATATAGAATAGCTTCTTTTTACTAATCATCTACCAGCACATCAAAACATGACTCAATGAAAATATACGGCCATTTTATAAATAAAAAGGGTTAAGGGTAAGGAAGCAACCCCAACATTTTGGAGTTACACAGAGACAACTTGCTGAAGATCACACACATTTTGAAACTATAACTTTCTGCATATTTGCCAAAAACTCTCAACCCCTTTTATTCTCAAAAAAACACCCCAAATCCAGGCCATCAAGATGAGGACACGTCAAGTGATTAATTCTGCCACATGGATCCAGAGACAGACGGCATCGCTGTATCTTCATCCAGCCAAGGGCACAGTGGAACAGTCATTAGCATAGTCTATTGCTATTAGTATAGTTAGCATAGCCTGATGCATTCTCACTAATAGAACATGGCATTTTGCGGGCATAGGCAGCAGCAGTGGTTTTTGGTAGACAACTGTCCTGTCTGACTGACACCACTCCGGGATGGGGGCGGGATAAGGGGGGGGGGGGGGGGGGGGTCACAGAAATAAACCAGTAGTGCAATGTACAATGTACTCACGGGATCAAAAGAGTATATATACTTATACAATGTCAATGTTATTTCAAAGCATAGCCCACTCCATGATGGAGTACTACATATTAAGTAACAATGACAATGAAGCCGCTTTACGTGCAATAACAAATGAATAAGAATTCATTTATAATAGCCTAATGGTGAAACTACAAAAGAAATTGAGACATTTATGACAAGTACCTTTATGACCAAGTTTTAGGTTAATCCACTTCAACAGCACCTTCATCTTCCCTCATGCAAATTCAACAGCACAAGAGGTCATTTAAATTGCTAATGGCTATTCATTCAGAGGTGCCTACTATAATACAATGCACTACAATAATCAACCATGCATAATGACCTTGGCTTGCATCAAAGAAACAGAGAGAAAGAATATAAAATTTAGAGTTGAGGGGGAAGGGGAAAGAGCCGTCTACAACTGCATCCTCAATTTTGTATTCATTACAGGATAATCCAATCAATCAGCACTAGCAGTGCAAATAAAAAGCAATTTGCCTGTTTGCATCCCATTCGTACGCACGATTATAAAAACCTTGTCCAGTCTGATGGAGAGATTAATCTTGTTTTGATGGAAATATGTCAGTTTAGGCGAACATGATGGATGCGAGTTATCGCTCTGGACAAACCTGCCGCTATGGTAACCTCCGATGACAGCTCTATTGTGTGGAGAACGTCCCAAAATGTCACCTGTTGTACCCCGAATAACCCTCTAATTTTCTAATTCAATTTCAAACCCCTCTCGACTGAACCTGAACAACCTACACCCCCTCCCCACTCCACCCACCCTCTCATATCATGAACCAGTAATAACAATTACGATCCGACTGGCTCAAACCTGCAATTCCCTTAAATCAAACCAAGTAGGCTTTTATTAGTCCACCCTGTTAAATCAATCTAAATCTAAGCATAATAACTCCCTAATCAGGTAGTAGGAAGAATAATAGGTTGTCACGCATCAGGAAAAATAGGCAATCATGGAATGTTTTCTTTAATTAGGCTTAGTAAAGTAGAAGGGCAGAGTTGGAGCCGGGGAGACATTCATCATCGCCAAGGTGGGAAATTACTTCAATTACCGTGAATGAAACGAGTAAAGGGAATAATGGAAGTCGCCGGAGCAACGGACAAGGAGAAGGGTCCGAGCCTTCATCAGGCACGAGCGGGGAGCGGAGAGAGAGGTGAGAGAACGTAGGGAGGGACAGAGAAATGGAACAATGGGAGGCGGGGGGGGGGGGGTGGTTACAAGTTACGAAGGACACCTGAGAAGGGAAAACCTTATCTGTTCCACCTTCAAGAGCCAGGGAATATCACCCACTGGATCCAATATAGATCACCGTCACACCAGGTCAGGCCTGATCCGTTTCACAGTTAACTACAATGTGGGCTTTGATATTACATCCACATCAATCTCTAAATAGACGAATAAATCTTAAGCTTTTGATTAAAAGGTCTTTGTTCGCAACTCTTCCGACTGTAATTGACTCAATATGTTAACTCAAAGGTGGAAAAAGATCAAGGGCTTGATCTGGAAACAAAAATCACAGCCACATCTGGAAAATCATCAACTAGAACGCAAAACCAGGTGCACTCAGATAATCAGATAGAAGCTAGAATCAGTGTGCCAGAGTCTCCAGGAACCTACACCAGATCAGGGCCAGATCTCACCCACAGTCAACTGTTACAACATCTTGTCCACATCAACACGATGTGGAAG
>NW_027468689.1:19793569-19816069 GCF_046254945.1 Alosa pseudoharengus | reverse complement strand
TTGTTTTTGGCTTCACAGACAGCTGTGTGTGTCTCTCTCTCTCTCTCTCTCTCTCTCTCTCTCTGTGATGGCAATGTGTGTGTGTGTGTGTGTGTGTGTGGCATATGATGAGCAACTCACTGAATTTGGCAAAAATATATAATAGGTAGGCCTTCATAAAGCAGCTTTCAGTAACCACTAGGGCTGGGCGATAAAACGATAGCGATATGTATCGCAATAGACATGTAATCGACATCAATAAAAAATACGTTCGATAGAACATTCGATAATTAAAAGCAACACACACTTCCCGCCTTACGTTGTCCATAAATAAATAGGCTAAATATTGCATTGTAGCTAGTATGTGGAACCAGAGTAGGCGATAGAAGTAGGCCTACCTCAACACAGACTCTCAATGAGTCCCCCTTGCACTCTGTCTCTCTTTCTCCCTCTCAAAAGGCGCATCCCTCCTCAGCATGCACATGTAATCCAAACATTCACAATCGTGCAAGACGACTGGCTACAGTAAATTGCTATTAAATCCGGTTAGCATCATTAGCACGTTGCACGAATTTGTTCAAAACTGTTGCGTTCAAATTGACTGCTAAGTTCTAATCATCTCAATCCCGATGCAAATGGAAAAGTATTTTCCAAGACTCAAACGGGCCTGTCCCAAAGAGAAAAAGTATTAATTTGAAACTGAAACACACGTGGGGAAACTGAACAGTCTAACCAGTAGACTATGATACAAATTAAACTTTGTTTACAATATTTCCAGGCTTCAACCAGTGCTACTTCTCGTTCAGACTTATGTGCACATTTATTTATTTGAGTGTTTTTCATGATTTTGTTGCTATTTCTTTTCCCTGTTTGCTTTGCTTGATAACAGAGGTGATTAAAATCAGAGGAAGTTTCATTTTAAAATAAAAGTGTTTAAATTGAACTTTTTTTCTGGTCCTTATCTGAAATAGATTTTTTTTTTTAAAAATCAATAATTATTGATATCGACTTATATTAAATACTTACATTGTGATACAGTTTTCAGCCATATCACCCAGCCCAGTAACCACACCTTTTATAACATCCCCTCAGCTTGGAGTAGGCTACTTCAATGTTTGTTTGTTTTTTGTTTTTCATTTGCGAACATTTATTTGCTTGATTGTTTTATTGTTTGTTTTTAAGTAGAAAAGCTAGATCGATGAGCTGCTAATCAAGAACAAAAGCTTTCAGACACTTGATGTTGAAATATATAGCCCACTTATGAAATTGCATCACCTGTGGGAAGCGCACAGGTAGAACCAATGCATGGCAGGACTTTTACTTTCTGAAACTGGACTTTTACATATCTGCCAAAAACACAAACATATTACTCTGTTCACCTTCACTGGTTCTGGTACATTCCCACTGGAAAGCAATTGTATATGTCCCATTCAGCAACATCAAAAGACGCAGCATCCAGAGAATCCATAAATACTGTAGAGAGAGTAAGCCTGTGCATCTCTATGCGACCTTGCCTGGTTTGTTTACCTCCTGCTCTCTTTTCATGCCCCAAATGCAGAAAAGGAAAACATAAACAAATCCACTCCTATCTAGAACTCAGCATACGCTGTGTACATGTGCATTCACACACACACACACAGACAAGAGAGAGAAACACACACACACACACAAACACACACATAAAGACAAACAAAACACACTCACAGCGAGAGACAGATACAGACACACACATACATACACAGCAAGTGAAAGAAAGAGAGAGTCGGGGAGTGTTTGATATGTACATGCAAAAAAAAACCTGATTAGCCAAATGCAAATCTCTCATCTGCATGCACAGCGTAATTTCACACACATTATTTTATGTTCATTTTTAACGAAAATTGAAGTTTCATTTGGGAGCTCTTGAGTGTAAATCTCTTTAATAATTAATGCGTACTCCAGAGAGTTGAAAGAGGCTGATATACAACCACACACACACAAACACACACACACACATGCTCTCCTTTCTCCTATTCTTCAGAAAAAATAGACGTCCTTATTGACACTAAGGACTTCTTCGGCACAATATGCTTGAGACTGATTTATCTATTATTTATTTATTTAATTATAAGTAGAGCTGAATTCAACTGCTCATTTGTGATTTCATCGGTATATCTGCCCCCAAGGAGACTGCCGTCTCAGTGGCCCCAATAAAGCAACTAGGGTGGCAGGCAAGCAAGTAAACAAAACACTTTGATCATTCAGATTCATGGATGCTTCGCTTCCTGTTTGAACTCCCTTGCCTGATTAGAAATAATGAACAACCTTCTGACTAGTGACCTGCCATTCACATGTATATACAATAGCCTGCTAAAGACTGTGTGCACATTTCACAGGACATGAAAGAATGTGAAGTATAGACCTTCTCTGTACATTAAACCTGACAGTGAACATATGCAAAGGAAGCTATACCTTAGGCTATTAGTTGTACTTGTTGGAATGCATTTCTACAAGGCATTAACTGCTAAAAGCTAACAGTCATTTGTAGGGCCAGAGTCTGTGGTTGAACTATGGGGGGGGGGGGGGGGGGGCACAACTGTACCATTCATCACCAGTAAGAGAGTACATTTCTGTGACAGTTCTTTGTTAAATGGGGTAAAAAACATATACCACTTTGTATTGATCTGCTGTGAGGCATTATAAGTGATGTTTCACCACGCAAGTCCGGAGCTTGCATGCTGCACCGTAAGCGTTTGAGGACATTGATACATGGATCCCATACTGCTTACCTTTCACTTTGAGGAGGTTTATATGGTTCAAATCACCTGTCTGGATGCTCTCTTTTTTCACATCAGACAGGTCTCCATATGGGCCAGCTCAGGCTGTTCATGCATATCTAAACATTTTGATAAATAAGAATGTCAGGAAGCAGTGGACACATTTGTCACCTTCCTAAAATAATGGCATAACAAAAATGTTTTGTTTTTTTCTTGCCTAAATCATCATCATTCAGTTTTTGGTTAACTTTTTTGTGTTTTCTGAAAAATCTGAAAAAAAGACTTTGTTGATGTGCCATTATTCTAGGAAGGTGACAATATTAAATGATTCTACTCTGCCTTTCTGAACATAACACTGCTGCCCAGTGTGGAGAGCAATGTAACTGCTATGAGTCTGCTAGACATCAGACAATACACTAGCATCTAAACATAAATCCACATTCTCTGAACTATATTAATTCAGAGACAAAGGGCATAGTGGTACAACTGTTCAGTTCCATTCTATTTGTTTTTATGCCACTACATGTATTATCAATTAATCTTTTTTTATAAATTTTTTTCTTGCAAACTCCCTAGAGCGAGCACTAAGGTGGCCGAACCGAAAGAAAAAGCCTCTTTTAACAGGAGGGGATCTTAAGCAGAAACATCAGGCCTGCCAACTGAGTAGACCTTTAGACCCCTGGCCAGAGTGTAGCAGAGCCCACAATAAAAATAGACTCTTCACACTCATATCAGCATTTAAATGTGTGCTGGAAGGGAGAGAATAAACATCTGCACATAAATCTACTCACACTGAACTATAATGTACAATACTGTAGCGTCGGCGTAGGAGTGCTACGGCTCCCACGATGTTTCGCGCTGGGGATTCTGGGAGAACTTTGGGGTTGTTATTGTGTGTGTTTGCGCCTTTATTTAATGTACCTCTTTTAGCTAACTAAGGCCTCCTGCCACCGCCGCCACAGAGCTGCCGTCATCAGGGCTTGGCTCTGTGCTTCGAGGGAGTGCATGTTGTGAATCAAGCCTTGCTCGAGCTATTACAGTAATGTGAAAGGGGCAATTACATTCAATAGCATTCTATGTGTCCATGTCTGCAATCAATGTTTACTTAAGTCCATTTTCTATTTCATATTACTAATAATATTAATATAAAATACACACAGGAAAGCAAACAAATACAGCACACAGGTAACAGTGGCAAAGAAACCCACACTTAACAGCAAAGCATCTCAAACAGACATGTAAAGCCCAGAGTATATAATATAAAAACACAACTAAGCAATAAGGACAGTAGAAGATAAAGAATATACTAAATATACTAAAATACAAATTATACTAACTAACACTTAATCTAAATCAATTCTAAAAACAGTATCCACATAGTGGTGATTAATCAATTTAGAGGCACTTGCAATGACTGAAGTAGGGACTGAGCCTGTGATTCTCTGTGCATAGTGAGGTAAGGTAAGATTCTCTGTGTGAGTGTGTCATGGTGATAGTGCAATGGTGATAGTGGTCATGGTGATAGTGCAAATGAGTAAGTCCAACAGTGCAACAGTGCAAGAATAAAGTCTATATATCTATATAACTATTTTAAGAAAGAAGTGTGGCCACAGTTCAGCTGTGGCATAGAGGGAGGGGTTATGCATATTTGAAGTGTTCAGGGGCGCATTTCCCAAAACCATAGTTGCTAACTAAGGTAGCAACTTAGTTGGTTGGCAATGGGAAATTGCATTGCAACCAACAAAGTTGCTAACTGGTTAGCAACTATGGTTTTGGGAAACGCTTCCCTGATAGGGGACACTGCAAACCGGACTGAACTACCTCCCTCTCAGATAGTTACAGGGCTTAAAAGAACATGCCAACTTTTTACTAGCTATAAGCTAACTGGTGTAACCAAAGTCCTTTTAGGCAAGTCCCTCCACTTGGCGGCCATATTGCAACGCTTTTTGGGCACTTATCGGGCATCTATTTCGGCAGAAATGCGCGTGGGTAAGGATTCACGACACCAATCTTGCACCAGCGGCGAGATCACAACACATGATTGGCACGATGTCTTCACAACACACCACATTATTGGCTCAATGTATTCACAACACAGCACATTGGCTCAATGTATTTACATGTCGACGTTTTGCCGCGGAAGGGGTGTGATATGTGTAGACAACAGCCATATTGGCGTTACAAACTAACCCCATGCATTTCTATAGAGGATTTTTTGAGTGCTGTGTCTCCTCATTAGAAAGTCTGTGTAACCCACTTCAAGTGAATTATGCTAAGCTATAAGCTAATGATGTCAGACTGGGATTTAATGGATGCACAGAGAAGATATGTATCCTAGATATATCTAACTCTGGGGTAGACAGCAAATAAGTTAATTTCTCCAGAAGTTGTCACGTTCTTTCAAAGCAAGCAAAACTTATGTGATTGAAATTATAATACATTTTTAAGGCCGTATAATTGTCTCTAGGGCTAGGCCTATGTTCAAGTCTAAAATGTCCCAGCCATGTACTTATCTGCACAACTATTTCACCGGTAGTTACCTGTAATTATTACCTATACAAATAGTTACTTGACCTAATTGCATAAGGTTATCTGTAAAATAGCCTCTGCTTAAAATGAACTATATTTTCACTGTAGAAAGAACTGTTTTAATGTGACCGCATCGGTCTCAAATAGGCCTGGGCGTCATATTTATCACATTGGCTTTGACATTTCATTTAATAAGGCTATCACGTTATTGAGAAAATGAGCTCACTTGTTAAATATACAAACTGGATAGATAGTTCTTGCGCCACCTTTCACCTCAAATTAAAAGAATTGTCAATTAAGTGATCCTCTGCTGACTGTCTACACTAATTAAACGCTCTTAATTAACACCATGTGTTGCTAACTGAATAATTTAAGGAACAAATTGGTGGTAGCATACTTGCTTATTAATAGGGTATAATGAGCTGAGATTGTGAGGCTCCTTAGTAAAGATATTTTTAACACCGTCTATGTCTATTTGCCTCTTTATTATTGCAACAATAATTTATGTCCGTAATTGTTTGGAAAGTTTAACGCTCTACGTTGTTGTAGCCTACTGTAATTGGCTTACCTGTGCATTTCCACTGTAGCATTAACATGGCTCAAAGTGAGTAACAGACCACAGGCTAACCATGGCTTCCATTCCAAAAGGACATTTGACAAAACACTAATATTTGACGTTGTCAGAACTTTGTTAAAGTGTGGCTATTCCAAACGTAGGCCTACCCTTTAGACAGCTTCACGAGACTGACTATCCACATTTTCTCTAGTCCACTGTTTACAATCGCCATCAGATTCGAAGATACCTGGCTGCTGCACATGCGGTGGTGGTAGACTAGACTTCAAAAAGACACTGGAGCACAGTTGGCCTGTTTGTCTGCTCGCACAACCTTTACATGAGTGTGCCTATAATTTATCTGGAATCGTTTTCCTCTTCACACACAATTAAAACATTGCAGACACAAATATCCCTAAACTCAGACAGGCTACTGTGAAGAATAGCCAAGGTATGTTAGCCATTGTGTAGCCTATAGCCTAAATACTGTATTTTCCTGACTTTAAACAAATATGTCAATGTTGAACGATAAATAAATGAATTATTTAGAACAGGTTAAATTGTCCTACTCAGACGGTAGCACTAGATGGCAGTAATTGCATTAATTGTAGACCATGGCTCCTGCCTTTCACTCCCCTGTATGGATATGCTTCAATTTTTCAAATCTGAATTATGCCAGTGCCAGTTTGTAATTTTCTTTACAGAGCTGGGTGATGTGTAGGCTATTTGGTGCACATTGTGTCCCGTGAGTCTGGTTATTATTCTATAGGCCTTAGCCTACGCCATCCGTAGCTACATAATAATGTCCACCAGGGTGCAGTGTTCATGAGGCTTGAACAGTTCCTTTGCCTCTTTTTT
Source organism: Alosa pseudoharengus (assembly GCF_046254945.1). Classification (NCBI taxonomy): domain Eukaryota; kingdom Metazoa; phylum Chordata; class Actinopteri; order Clupeiformes; family Clupeidae; genus Alosa; species Alosa pseudoharengus. The sequence goes on along the minus strand of NW_027468689.1, from coordinate 19,809,394 downwards.
CATCATGTAGGTATTTGTTTTACAGCAAATTGCTATTTGCATAACAGTAGTCATATTTATTTTATGGGGCTTTCTCTATGACGACTTCAGTGTCAGATATATTCAGAAATAGCCCTGAGGACTGTATAGAAGAGCATATGGTTAGTTATGTAATCTTCAAGCAATTACAAACATATGATTGTGTAATCTGTTCCTACTTTTATCATCAGTGTCAAAGAAGGGGCTGCGTATTTTGTGGACGCTGAGGGAATATGTAGATTTCTGTGATTAGTCACAAACACTTAGTTACAGCACTTTGGTCAACTGCTGTTTTTCAAATGTGCTATATAGATAAATTGACATTGACATTGGCAAAGACAAATAAAGTTGTCATTATGCAACAGAACTTGTTTGGATTTGCTTTAAGATAAAGTTGTTTGTTGTAGACATTCCAAGCATAGCTTCTGATTAGTCCACCCTTCTCACTCTCTGACCTTACGTCTCTAAGTTTTGATTCACTTCATTCAGTACTTCAGCATCATATCATAAGCTACACATGTGTCTAAGTGCTTTAAGTCCAATTTAGTGAACTTGACCCCTGATTCTCTGGTAACACTTCTTTGGCTAGTAGAGTTGTTGGTATATTCTATATATGTTGTTTATCTCTCTCTCTCTCTCTCTCTCTCTCTCTCTCTCTCTCTCTCAGGGAGTGGAATTTATTTCTCTTTCCCTCTCTCCATGTTTCTTTTCTCTCTCTGTCTCTCCTCACACAAACTCCATTTCTTTTTGTTGCACACTATCTTGCATATTATATTAATGTTTTGTGTGTTTTAATATTATGGTTCAATAAACAAGAGTTAAACTTCAGCCTTCTCTTGGTCATCTTCTTCACGCTCCCTGTCACAATTTCCATCTTTCATTCCCTCTCTTATTGTTATTATCTCTCTCTCTTTCTCTCTCTCCCTCTCTTACACCCTCATTCACTACCTCTCTCTCCCTCCCTCTCTCACTCCTTTAATCACTCTCTTTCTTTCTTTTCCTCTCTTTCACTCCCTTTCTCTCCCTCCCTTAATCCTTCATTCACCCCCCCCCTCTCTCTCTCTCTTTCTCTTTCTCTCTTTCTCAGTCCATCCGCTGGAGTAATCCACCTCTGTCCTGCCTGGTGTAGTGTGGCCTGAGAGACAGCTGCAGAGGGACTCATAATTAAGGCCGTCTCGCAGTTATCAATCCTTGAAATGAGTGCCATTATCATGTGTGGGTCGTACTGTTTGGGAGGGTGGGCGTGCGGAGTGGGAAGAGGCGGGGGGGGATGATGAATGGTAGTCGTTAAGAGGGGTGACGGACTGTTCAGACGAGTGCAGAGAGACAGATGCAGTCTTGCTGACAGTGCACGAACCCCCCCCCCCATACACACTCACACACATACAGTACCCTATACCATCCATTTTCTCATCACACACACACACACACACAAACACACACACACAACACCCACTCTCCCCTAACATAGACACAGACACACACACACACACACAGATATTCACTAAAGGCGCCTCCCCATCACACACAAACACACACTCACCCCACGTGTCTGAAAGCACCCCTGGTGCGTGCAGACCTGACCGAGCACCATCACCTGAGAGCACCCTCAGCCCGCCCTCATTCTCTCTCACTTCACTTTCCTCCCTAAACTATCCAGTAATTCCACCAGTGTCGAGCTCACAGTGTGCGTGTTTGTGCGATGTGTAAACACTACAAACAGATACACACACTCACTCAACAAATGAAAGGGTCTTTTGTGGGAAATGGGTACGCATGAAATCCCCAGCAGAGCAGGCACTTCTCCCTGCTCCCCCTCCGCTCCAATGAGCTCCTCCCCTCTCCTCTCCTTTCTCCTCTCCTCTCCTCTCCTCCCCTCTCCTCTCCTCTCCTCTCCTCTCCTCTCCTCCCCACTCCTCTCCTCTTCTCTCCTCTCCTCTCCTCCCCACTCCTCTCCTCTCCTCCCCTCTCCTCTCCTCTCCTCTTCTCTCCTCTCCTCTCCTCTCCTCCCCTCTCCTCTCCTCTTCTCTTCTCTCCTCTCCTCTCCTCTCCTCTCCTCTCCTCCCCTCTCCTCTCCTATCCTCTTCTCTCCTCTCCTCTCCTCTCCTCTCCTCTCCTCCCCTCTCCTCTCCTATCCTCTTCTCTCCTCTCCTCTCCTCTCTTCTCCTCCCCACTCCTATCCTCTTCTCTCCTCTCCTGCAGCGCTGATGTCTGTGGCTGGGCAGAGACAATGAGGAGCCGGGATGATTCTTGGCCCGCATCTGAACAAAACACTCCTGGTAATCCCTCTGTACAAGAAACACAAGGGGGACGGGGGGTGAGGTGAGTGGGGGGCTCATTGAAAATATGGACGAAACACACACAGACACACACACACACACAAAAACACATACACACACATACACATACACACACACACACACACACACACAAAAATGTGCTTCAGAAATACTAGCCGCGATTTACTGCAGCCAGGGATGAAATGAATCTGAGGGAGGAGAGAGGGATTAAAAAGACAGAGAGAGGAATGGAGAGAGAGAGAGAGAGAGAGAGAGAGAGAAATGGGCAGAGTGGCCCAGGCAATGATCTCATTCTCCATGGCTCCGGCGAGAGGGCCAACTTGCATAATTCATCAGGCCCATTACTTCATCACCAGCCAATCACATACATTCTCACCCAGGCTCTTTCATGCACACCCCTACATCTCTCTTTCTCTCCTTTCCTTCCCTCCATTTGTTTCCTTTTCAAGCATCTCTGTGGGATTCCGCACATAAATCGTTAGCTGTTGGATGACAAAGCTACTGAATTGCAACACAGCACAGCATCTTCTCCCATATCAATATTCATAAGGGGCATTCATTCTTTGTCGATGTACTAAGAACATGTCCCAAGCACCCCCCCCCCCACACACAAACCCCCCCCCCCCCACCCCCCACACACACACACATCCTGTTGCACAAAGCTTCTCTGAATCTCTGCCATATGACGGGCACTTGGTAACAAGAGCATGAGGCACACACACCTAACAATCACAGATGGCAAGGGAGGTCCATCAGTGAAGTTTTCTCTAGGAGGGGGGATATTAAAATTCATTGAGACAAATTGGTTTCTGTACCAGGTAACTGGAGCAGGAGGCTACACATACACACACACACACACACACACACGCACACACACACACCTTTGTCTGATTGTTCGTCTCTATGTCATCCTCAAGTTTTGTCTCCCTTGCGCCTCCCCCCACCACCACCACCACCAACTCCAAAACCAACCCGCCCCCGCCCCCAATTGGTCCGTCGCGGAGCCCCTGAGAGTGGGGGCTGGATGTGCAGCGTGAACCCCACTGACCTCCGCAAAGCATCTGAGACCGGCACCAGACAGAACTAGGGCACGGAGAAATGAAAAGAGAAAGATGAGAAGAAGATGAGGGAAGAAAATGAACAAGAGGTAGAGAACGACATGGAGAGAGAAAGAGAAAGAAAAGAGGGAGAGAGAGAGAGAAAGACAGTTTGAGAAATAACTTTTAGGACACTTGTTCTTGTTCTTGATAAGTTTCTTCAGGCCAGCTGAAGGTTGACCCGTGATTTGTCATGTTCCATCTTTGGCGTATGTTTCTTCTGTTGCTTGCTGTTCTTCTGCTGCTTGTTTGTACGCTGCCTCATTGCGAGTATATGCCTGCACTCTGTGATCCCTGCAGGCCGCAAGCACAAACATGTGTTATTATTATAGCGCTGGTTCACATCACACCATTCATATGAGCACATTATTTATGTATTTACAGTATGTGTTTTTATATCATGTGGTCACACGTTTGAGGAGAAGATTTAGTATCACACTAAATATACAGTCACAGGATTCAGCTGGACGGGGTTGTATGGGTTGTGGAGGCCTGTGTGTGTGTGTGTGTGTGTGTGTGTGTGTGTGTGTGTGTGTGTGTGTGTGTGTGTGTGTGTGTGTGTGTTGGTAGGGGGGAGGTGTTGCTGAAGTGTTGTGAAGTGATACTGTGTACACAGTAAGCGTAATAATATGGCCTGTCGTGTTAAATCACTTCCCCCTGTTGCTGCCTCAGCACTCGCGACCTCATCAATCACGCAGGGCACCCAGATTAGCTTTCCGTGACTGACAGCTCTCCGGATTTTTGGGGTGTATGCAGACCCCCTCGGGAGGCAAATGAGGGGCGTCTTCCGGCTTCAACAACATGCATGGGGCAAGGTTGGGGGGAGGGGTGAACACCAGAGGGTCCCTGCATGAGAACACCGCTTTTTCCACAAGCTTTTGCTGTCTTGGTCATGACAAAGTGAACCTGTGAGACTCGGGTGAGGGGTCAACAGAGGCCATGGGAGTCCAAGGCCTCAACGGGGGCCTGACAGAACCAGACCAGGTTTTGTTTTGACATGGCTGTCATAGAGACAGAGCGGCCCAATCCCGGCCTGTTGTTCGTGCATGAGCGGTTGTGACAGCGACACGCGACGACAGCGGAGATCAGGCTGTGCTCTCCCACCTTGACCCTTGTTGGGTCTGCATATGGTGTTGCCATGCAGAAGAGGAGAGCTGTCATTCTGAGAGACGACACTCACCCACACACACACACCCCCACACACACACACCTTTTAGAGAGTACAAAGCCAGCAGGGACCTCCCTGAGCAGACAGAGTGAGAGAGAGAGCGAGAGATAGAGAGAGAGAGAGAGAGAGAGAGAGAAAGAGAGATGATCCTGGTGTAGTAACTGTCTCTCACTCTCACTTTCTTATTTCAGTTTGACTCTTAAGTACTTCATCTGTATTAGCTTGACCATTCCTATCCAGGATTCTAGAGTTTTATAATGTTACAGTGTTAAAATGGTTCTACAGGCAGTGTATCTGTTAGTGTATGTTACTCTCTCCATGATCTCTCTCTGGTCATATCTATCTCATTCTCTCTTCTTGTCTCTCAGTCAAATTTAAGTAGCTCTGTTGCCATGCTCTGAAACATGCCAGGCACTGCAGACTTTTTTTAGATTTTGGCATTACATAATTAGCCAGTTTACCATACACGGATTAAGCCTAGTTCTAGGCTAACTACATTTTTTTCAATGGAAATTTCCATTGAGGCCTTCTTTTAGTTTAGGACTAGTGATCTATGATTTATGTACCGGAAACAAACCCTAAAAGTTTGCAACTCCACCTGTGCTCAGGGTATGCTTCAGGGTCTTCACTGCCTAACGGCACACAGCAAAGGTCAAAGAAGTCACCTGTTGTGCTGCCTAATGACTTCCTGACCACACCCGTCCTGAATTAAGTACAAGGACAGTTAGTCATCCAGCTTCTTGCTCATCACCACTTCCTGTTCCCATCTGGAAGCCAAAAAAGAGACCCACTTTACTATCGTATCCAAGGTTTACAGGGGTACAGCCAGTAATCCCCCCTCTCTTCCTCTCTCTCTTCATCTCTTCCTCTCTCTCTCCATCTCTTTCTCTCTCCTGCTTCCTCTCTGTGCTCTCTCTCTCCAGCAGTTCTGTTATTAATGACAACCATGTGTTGTCCTCATTTTAGAGCCAGGTTTGGGTACACGGAGGGCCCAAGGTCACCTCAGGTCACCACTCAACCCTTCGGCCTCACACGCCCTCAATCTCCCCCTTTGGGCAAAGTAAAGCGGTGAGAGTGAAAAAGAACGACTGCCTGCGCGAGGCGAGGAGCGTTGCCAGGGCCAGGCAGGGCTCGTCTACTGTATCTCCTGTGTGCTTCGCATTCCATGGCCTTTAAGAAGGTACATTTTGTACATAGCAGCTGAAAATAGACGCGGAGCGGCATAATGTGCACACCAGGAGCTCCTCGACAGACACATTCATTACGGGAAACAAATGCACTGTAGCACCAGCCTCCATCCACCAGGCGGAAAGAGAGGGAGGAGGAGGAAGAGGAGGTGGTGGAGGAAGAGGTGACGTGGTGGGGTGGGCGAACGAGAGGGTGGAGGGAGGTCCATGGGGGCTTGCTTGGCAGAGGAAGCAGAGCTGGTGCTGGCTGGTGCTGGCACAGTGGAGCAGAGCGGGCATGAAGCACGGGAAGGAAGAGGAGGAGGAGAGGAGGAGGGATGGAGGAGAGGAGAGGAGGAGGAGGGATGGAGGAGAGGAGGCGGAGGGAGGGGTCTGTAAACATGGAGGAAAGTAGGGGATGAGAGCGGAAAGGAGTGGAGAGGAGATGAATTTAGGAGATGAGGGGAGAGATGAGGAAATGAGGGGGAAAGAAGAGGAGTACAGGAAGGGAAAGTTGGAAGTGAGAGAAAAGCAGTGGCAAAGATGGGTAGAGAGGAGGGGGCGACCGGAGACTGTTGGAGCGGAGTGAGCACAGAGTGAGCATGCAGTGCAGTGGGGTGGGGAATTGGGGGGGGGGGGCGCTCTGGAGTGATGTAAGCTGGCAACATGCCAGCTGAGCTGCATGTGACGATGTGTGGCGCCTGCTTGGCTTTCTCGGGGCAGGGGGGTGGGGGTTCAGGGGTAGTGGTGGGTTGTTGTCGATCGAAAATAAACTCGGCTCATACCACCCCTCACCCTTTGCAATCTCCCCCCCCAAGCAGAAGTGTTCCGATCCTGAGGGCTTCATCAGTGCCAGTGATCCTGATAGTAATCTCCCAAGCCACAGCGCTGGAATGCCAGGGCTATTTCTGTGTCCAATAACAACACGCGAGAGAGAGAGAGAGAGAGAGAGAGGGAGTGGACGGAGAGGAAGAAGAAGAAGAGCACCAGGAGATACACATTCCCTTCGACCTCCACGACCCCTTCCTCACATGATAAATTCAGTCGGATGGGGTGGTAGAGAGGGTATGTGGAGGTCGAGGGGCAGAGAGGGTAGTTCAGGGGCGAAGAACATCAACACCTCCGCTTCTTTATTTAAGGCCCCTTGTGGACGCTGAGTAAACAAGTGCTCTTGTCACGGGGGCCCGCTCTTGCCTGGACGCCTCTCTCTCTCTCTCTCTCTCTCCCTCTCCCTCTCTCTCTCTCTCTCTCTCTCTGTCCTCTGCCTGCCCGCAGCTCTGCGGCCTTGCTTGTGATATTTCTCTAAAAGTCACATTGTTTTCACTGCACAGTGACCAGGCCGGCGTCGCTCGACTCGCTGACGTCTGACGAGATCCCGGGTGGCAGTGTTGGAGCAACTTGAGCTAAGAGGTGCCACGAGTCGTCAGGGTTGCCAAATTCTCTCAGGGCAGGCCTGCTTGACGGATTCGGGGAGTGGCATGCCCTCGCATACTCCTTCAACTCTCCCTTTTAGCACTTCGCCCACGTCCTCTGCTATGTGCTATCACTATTTTACTTCTATGTTTTGTTTTTTTGTTGCTTTTTTTTTTTGCTGTTTGTTTTCAGTGCCCTTGCACTCCGGGGAGAGATCATCATGTATCTGTATTCGTATCTGTGTCTTATTGGAGTCAGCTTCAGTGGACGTGGCCAAGTCCAGAGAGTTAGTCTGAGAATAATCAAACACAGCATGTGATTAAATGGGATGTATGACTATCAGTTTACCTCACACTATTGCAATGGCAGATTCTAAACGAGACAAAGGATGTCCAGGTCTTGTGAGTTGAGCAGGGCTTGTTACTATGGCATTAGTTCCAGGTTTGGCCCTGTTTAAGCCTAGCCCAGGACAGTATACAGTAAACCCCTCTTGGCCCAGAAACTGAGTTCAAGCACCAGGTTTGGCCCCTAGTATAAACGTGCCTAATGTATGTATTTATTTATATACTTGTTTTCATATTAATATCTGTTATCTGTCTGCAAGGGATCACACACTGTGCTCATTTAAAAAAATCCTTTGAGTTGCAAAGCCGGATGGGGCTATTAAGGGATGTCATTCGTGCCCTCGGATTCCATTGTGTGCAGGCAGGCCATAGTGGGTCACAATGCTGGTTATTGTGGTTGGGGTAAGGTCAACTAACTGACACCTAACACCTGACACAGCCACATTTTGGTATGTTACAAGCGACCGCCGCAGCTGATGAATGCACCAGAAGCTGCCTGTGGTGAGGCGCCCACCTCAACGACCCACGACTACAACTGTTCTGGATGGCGTGCAAATTACCATGTTAATTCCTGTCTGGCAATGAGAGTGCTGTTGCGGGCTGCCATAATGCACAGCAAAGGGTTAGCTACAGATAAGCCTTCCTCAGGGCTTCGTGTGGGCTCGTCCTGCAACTGAATGTAATACGCTGTGGTGAACTGGGTTCAAAACCACTGAATTAAAAACTGTACGGTTTTGATTTGGCCATTTCAATGGAAAAAAGAAAAGAAAAGAAAAGAAATGTCATAGCAGTACTGTCATAGCAGTACTTGATTCAAGTTTAAGCCCCTCATATTATTCTGAGCATCTCAAGTCTGTGCTGACAGGTATCTTGCGCTCTAAGGGGATGCTTTTATAATGGTGACTAAATAGAAGCAGTGACTTAAGCATCCTACACCCTATAGTGGTATAGTGATTGATACTAGAGGCAGTGAGCATCCTACTAGTGATATAGTTCAGTGTTTCTCAAAGTGTGGTCCGGGGACCACTGGTGGTCCGCAAGCTATCCCAAGTGGTCCACGAGCACTTAGTCATTAATATAGATGAGCTGTTTACAATATTGAACCAACTTGTATGTAAATCTAAACAGTTTTGCAACACTGTCTATGTAAGATATGCCAGTTTAAATCATATGAATCCTCTGACACAACAAGCAAAGTGCAAAGATGATAAGCAAGGTGGTTCAGTGAGTAGGCCTATTGTGTAGGCTAATATGCTGTTGAAGTAGGTCTAATCTTTTTTTTTTAGCTAGGTGGTCAGTGTGTTTCTTTTTTATGTTAAGCTAAATTAATCTGAAAAAGTTTGAGAAACACTATAGATCACTTCAATAGTGATAGAAAACCTTTTCTATAGATTGGCATTTCACTGGATGGCTGACATGACTGTCATAAGTATAAGTATATAGTATATATACTCTCTTGATCCCGTGAGAGAAATTTGGTCTCTGCATTTATCCCAATACATGAATTAGTGAAACACACTCAGCAGCACACAGTGAACACACAGTGAGGTGAAGCACACACTAATCCCGACGCAGTGAGCTGCCTGCTACAGCGGCGCTCGGCGAGCAGTGAGGGGTTAGGTGCATGGGTGGACTGGCCATCTGGCATACCAGGCATTTTCCTGGTGGGCCGACGCACCTTTTGGGCCGATAGAATAGGCTATATATATAATTTAATTATTTTGGCCAACGATCGGCCCAAAGGAAGGACAATCAGCGGCCCATTGGTTACATTTCAATATTGACACTGGACTGATCCAATAACAGCTCATGTCAGGCCCCACCCCTCCCATTTTGGCTCAGAACCAGGATTCTGTGAGCGCATCAAAAGTTAATCGAAGTTGCCTACAGTACACGAAATTGCGGCGGGTGCCGGTAGTGACAATTGTGCAAAATTAACACCAATGTAGAAGCTTCAAAAATACAATATTGCAAGTAGGCTAGCATATATCAGCAACATGTTGAAGTTCGTTTGGTTTGAACGAGGATGTAAGCAAGCATACAGAGCAAGGGACAGTGAGCAGGTGGATAGTGCGAGCCTAGTTTAGGCTACATGATAAGTTTAGGCTACAAGATAAGTGGTGGAACAGGTAGGGTGTGACATGCAAGCCATGCTGACTATGATGATTATGATGACTTAATAATTGCGATAATGTAATGATATGGTAGCCTAATGATAACATAGTAAGGCCGTGCTGTGATTATAATAACAAAAAGCGCAACTTAAATTTTCTAAATGAATGATTTGCAAACCCGGACAGCAAAATAGTGTCAAATCGACGTTAATTGTTGATCAGATTGATCAGTTTCCGTCAGACGCCCAAAATTCAACATCGATGGCATGAGTGGTGGTTGGTCTCTCAAAGTAGAGAAGGGTTCTATCTTGGAAGGGTTATCATGGTAAAGAAGGGCTAAAAGACTATAAGACTGACGGAAATGTAGGTCACAAAACGTCACGTCATGCACAAGCCAACTAAGTTACAGTATATATAACCTATACGATAGGCTACTAGGAAGACACTAAAGATAATTAGTTCATGTAGCTGTACTGTTCCAAAATGTACCAACAATTTAGGTAGGTAGTATACTGTAGCCAACAGGAAAATATTTCCAGCAACAGCCCTGTTTGTGTTGTTTCAGTTGTCCTACAGTGATAAATGGTATAAATTACATTAATGTCTTAAGACAATCTGGGTAATTTAACTCTTTACACATAGGCTTCAGTAATTTTTGGTGCTGCTGTCAATAGCCTATTTAATTTTGAAATGATACTTTGAATTCAAGCAGAAACTCTTCTTTAATAATTGCTTGTTAGCCTACTTGAATATGGAGATCATATGCTCCATGCCTACCTCTGATCAGTCAGAGAGAGATAACCAATGAGGCCTACATCACTTTCAGTGCTCCATGACAGTTGAAAATATATGCATATTTAAGGGTAATGCAAAGATTTTGTATTTAAGGTGTGCCCGACCGATTTGAGGGCCGATTTTTGGTCCCAGTCCGCCCCTGGTTAGGTGCCTTGCTCAAGGGCACTATAGCCATTCCTACTGGTCGGGGTTCAACCCTCCGGTTGCAAGTCCGAAGCGCTAACCAGTAGGCCACGACTGCCCCCATACTTTATACTTGTTCTTGTGACATGGTTATGTCATTTTTATGAAGGAGAGTATGAGGGCAAATATAAAAAAATGGCAAATGAAAAATGTCTCATCCAACCCCAAACCTTGTGCACAACAGTCCCTTAAACAGGACCCCTGCTTCTGTGATATGACTCTCCTCAGTATTGGCCTTGCCATGTCCTAATGAGGTTCCATTGTTCATGTGTTTGTAAAACACACAGAGACAGACGTTACATTCTCTCAGTCTAAAGTAGCTGTTCACATAACGCCATTTATGCTCCCTTTTCATACAAAAATGGATTTAGCTATTTCGTCTGCATCCGTTAAGCTTGAAGTGAGCGGACGAAAAATGGACAAATTAAATGCAGAGCATGCAAATGTCCATATCCATTTTTTTAACGTTGAGCATAAATGAGCCTTAAGTCTTCCGATAAACTGGAGCCTGGCTCTTGTAGCTACATGCAAAGCCGTGTTCATCACTTCAACCGAGCATCGAGTCATTATAAGAACGAGACGTCACAAATATCTAATGGGCCCTGAAGGCCCTGCTGTCATAGGCCACATTTAGCCACATTTGAGGTCTCGTTTGTATGTTAAACTGAATTCATCTTCGTGCCATCCTCCAAGGAGTGCGAACTGTTTACGTCTCTCCCTCCAGCAAAAAGACATGGGCTAATTTGGTTAATTTTCCTTAATAGATGTGGGCGTCGTCATGTTTTCCCCGTTTTGCACCAATTAGCCAACACTCGCTCCATTATTTGTTGGGGTGTCTCTCTGTGCACTCTAATTGGTCTAATTATAATTTACTGTTAATTATGTCTGGCATTTGCAGGCCATTTTCATATATTAGATGCATTTAATCTCAGAACCTCATTACGATGTGTACTTAAACTAGATTAAACCTCAAATTAAGATGTCGAACAGATCAATCACTCTAAATTATGATTTCACATCTAGAGTGACAGCACCCCTTGATGTCTGCAAAACAAACCTCTTGATGGCCGACAGGGGCAGTCTGGTGAGCAATAATAAACAATACCAACTATAAACAACAGCCTAAGTGATATAAATGCACATCATTATCAAATTAAACTATTTGCATGTTAATAAGGCAGCATTTGAGAACAGAAAGGAATCTAAACATTAAAATCTGATTATAGTCTTTATGACCAAGTTTATGCTTATGCATTGAATCTGCTGTACAAGTGTACAATCTGATGACCTAATTATTGTAACCAAAATATATCTGAGGTGATTTGCGAGGTTTCTTCCAGCTAACTATTCAACATTACTTCTCACAATATCAAGCTTAACTTCACAAAGTCGAAAAATATCCAACATTACCACTCATACTATCGAGCTTTAACTTCACAAAGTCGAAAACTATCCAACATTACCACTCATACTAGTCAAGTTAAGTTAAGTCATGTTAAGTCAAGTTTATTTATATAGCGCATTTCATACACAGAGGACATTCAATGTGCTTTACATAAACAAAAGCAAACAGTAATAGCAAATAAAAGCATAGAAGGGTTGGGGGCATCTGTAAGCAGTAAGCATCAGTAAGCTTCTTATACCCTCTTATCTGTGTCACCACCTCAGTCCCTTACACACCCTTTACTCACACACACACATATACACATACACACACACACACACACACACACACAAACACACACACCTTTTGTGATCCCAAAGAGATCCCTTCCACAGTCCTTGCAAACAGGCTCCTTGCCACTGCCACAAATGTACCACTGCAACTGGCTCTTATTTTCTAACAGTGTGTGTGTGTGTGTGTGTGTGTGTGTGTGTGTGTGTGTGTGTGTGAACGACATGATCACATTTTAAAACCACACCCCTTCAGCTGGCCCCCCTGCATATAGGTAATAGATGGGCTGATTGCTGATGGCGGCATGGGGGGTGGGATTGGAGAGCAGAGGGTCAAAGTCAGGTCATGACTACATTCCCTGTGACAGATTTACTCAAATGGTAATTCAATTACACATCACTGCTGCTGCTCGCAAGCATGCAGATTACACAGACATCTAATGGGAGCGCTATATGAAGATGCCAGCTCTGCCCAGGAATAATCCCAAACTCTCATATGTTTCAGTTATTAGTCAGCTTTTTCATGATTGTGCTTTGCAGGACTTATTGAAATGACTACAGTATATGCTATTGTATATATGCAATATGTTAAATGCTAACCTAAACCTTAATTTATTTCACTACATATGCTACATTGTATCTATATGTATGTGACCAGTACAACGCCATGAACATCAGACACACCCAAGTGAAGAAAAAAGGAAATCCAAGGCACTCTGAAGAAGGCTGTCTGCGGCGCTTAGCATGGGTTGCTTCTCCCTCTGTCTTTTAAATGTTCTACTATGAAACAGCCAGTAAAATAAAGGCCTTTAAATAATTTTGAACAAGAGTGCCTTGGATTTCCTTTTTTCTACACTTATTTGAATTCCCGACCTCAAAGAGCACCTTCAAACATCTGACTGAACTTCCTGAGCACCCTGGACTTTTTTGTCTTTCCAAGACACACAAGTGTAGCTTCCATGTGGGCATGGTGGAGCAGTGGTAACATCACCGTCTGATGATCAGCAGCCCGGGTTTGATTCCCAAACCCGCCATTACGAATCCATGTTGCTTTGGATAAAAACATCTGCTACCTGTCAACTTCAACTTCAACTTCCTTGCATTGCTACATGACAGATTCTCTGCCAGAGAAAGTGAGAGACAGTGATTCATCCTTCCATGAAGCCTGAGACATGGTGATTTTATGTGTGGTTGAAAGATTGATGGTCTTCTGGACTTGGTCAATCAATTTGATTTCTTCACCCAGAGAGCAAAGAAAAAAAGAAATCGGAAGAAAACAAAGAAAAAAGATGTGTGACTAGAACTACTGATGAGGACCTCCTATATACAGGTCACAAATCAACAAAACCCCACACCCCTCCATCCTCTCCCGCATGCATAACAACGACTGGACGAACTGGACTACACACAGGTCTGCCGGAACAACTGTTTTGCTCTCAAACTGGCCCTAGCCTCTTATCAGTAACTGGATCTGATTTTCCATGGAAACTGGGCCCACAGCCAGCTGAAGATCACTGCTTGTCATTTTATTTATATCGGACCTGCTTGCAAACGCTGATTTTAAAGCTTTGCTCCTTTGTAACTTTTGAGTAGAAAACAGCCAAAATTAAAAAGTGTACTCGTTAAAAAATGTAATTGTAATGCCACAGAAAATATTTTTTATTGTTAGCTGTGAAATAAGATATGCCAATGTGACTGGGGGAGGTACAGGGCATTTGAAATTTGACTGTTCCCTTACTTGCCTGTGATGGCCATAGAAAGAAAATGGTCATCGTTTCTACATTGCAACCGCTCATATGTGTGTGTGTGTGTGTGTGTGTGTGTGTGTGTGCAATACACCTGGAGTGAAAGCAATTATGGCTGTAAGATGTTCTATCAAAATAATAACTCAGCAGCAAAATTAGCCAATTTTTCCCTAAAGGGTTTTCAGAGCATGCTATCATGAGAAAAACAAGCCAAGGCATTTTTTCAATAAAATAAACCTTGCAGACTACAGACACATCTCAGGGAATGTTATAAATTGATTGAAAAGTGTGTGGCATGGCTCTTTGAGAGACCATTTAATTGTAATAGCATTGAACCACTTGTCTTGGATAGCTTTACAACTACTCTGCCAATTCCTTGACAGACTTTGAAACCACCACACCAGTACACAGCATACAGTATTAATCAGCTGTACGTCACACAGAACTGATCCCCCACAGTTTCACCTCAATCAGAACACAACACAGAAAATAATGCCACCAGAGAGTTTTGAGGCATTCTCTAGAGACTTGAAAAGAAAACATATTCAATGCAGTCAACCAGCCAAGGAATGTTTACAGTAGGTCTGTGATTATGACTTCCTTAATGTAGCAGATTGTTTAGTGAACACACAGAAAAAGTAAGACAGGCTCCTTCCTGCATCCATCACCCATGCACTGCAGATAAACTCTTATGTATTGGTCATTTTACAAGGGCAAGCCCAGATGCTGAGAGATTTGGGAAAGACCATTCTGCATCCATGTACAATCTGTCAAAGAGAGAGAGAAAAAAAAGATTAACCTGAGCGTACTCGATATCCCACATGTAAAAGACTGTGTATGTTTGTGTGTGTGTGTGTGCTGCATAGATGCGTGCTGCATGTATGCACAATCACACACACACACACACACACACACACACACACACACACACACAGATCCAACACTGCTAAAGGTGCAGATCAAGGCTGGGCAGGGTTCCGATTTGTGAGGGATCGAGGGCAGCAGCTCGCTCTGTGGTGTGTGTGTGTGTGTGTGTGTGTGTGTGTGTATGTGTGTGTGTGTGTGTGTGTGTATGTGTGTGTGTGTGTGTGTACCCTGTTAGAGCAACAATAGTAGTACTTGCAGCTGTGAGGACAATTGAGTATTGAGTGTGTCTGACTGAGTGTGTGTGGGAGAGAGAGAGAGACAGAGACAGAGACAGATAAAATCTTTATGTAGTGTGCACACCTGTGCCTTTCAGCCTGTGTGTGTGTGTGTGTGTGTGTGTGTGTGTGTGTGTGTGTGTGTGTGTGTGTGTGTGTGTGTGTGTGTGTGTGTTTGTGTGTGTGTGTGTGTGTGTGTGTGTGAGTGAGCAACAGCAAGATTCTGTGTCATTCCAAATTAATCTTGTGAATCCAAAGCAATCTTGTGTGCCAGGACTGTTATCAAACTTAGCAATTATCAAATACTTTCATTCTTTGATAAAGGAGCAGACACTTCATGCTTTTTTTCACAGAATGTAATAAGCACTTGATAAGTCCCCCCCGCCTCCTAGCACACACACACACACACACACACACACACACACACACACAAACAGCGACCCTTCAGTGGCCTGCACATTCTGGTGTGGTACGATGCACTCTCGCACATAAGAGCGTAGGCCTACTTTCAAAGCCCCAGGGTGTGAGTTAGATACAGATGAAGCCAGGGCTGACTCACTGCTGTGCTGTGCTGGTTGTGTTGCACCACCAGAGGGGGCAAGACAAGCCCATGAAGAGGAAGAAAAGGATGAAGAGGAGGAGGAGGAGGAGGAGGAGAGGAAGACA
>NW_027468689.1:19776069-19788569 GCF_046254945.1 Alosa pseudoharengus | reverse complement strand
AAAAAAAGACAACCATGGATAGATATCAAATCTATGTGGCCTATGGATTCTTTTACGCTCCATAACGCTCTCTAACACAAAGGCAGATAAACACACACACACACACACACACACACACACACAAGCCATGTGTCATGGCGACTAGGACTAAGATCTTTAGAGTCTTCAGAGGCTGAAAAACTGCACTGTTGAATTTATTCAAGAGAGTTTTGTTCTTTGATTTATGGCATGGATTGCAAGTATATAATAACACTGAGTAATGAAAGTCGTGCTGGTCTGGGTTGGGCTTAATTGCTCATGTTGGAATTATTCGTTTTTTTCCCTCCCTTTACTTGATCTGGTCAGTAATTGGAAACCACGGCCAGGATCATTTAGCCTCCTGATGCTATGTTTTTCATCTCCGTCAGCATATAGGCTGACAAAACCATGGCAATGATCAGTGACAACTTCAAGGCACACACACACACATGCACACGTGCACACGCGCACACACACACACACACACACACACACAAACACACACACAGACAGACATACACACACAGCTCTTAAAAAGCCCCAGCCCCATTTTTTTACTCTCTTATTACTGGATTTGATCATGATGACTGGTAATAACTATCATTACTCAGAGAGTGGCGTAAGTGGTCTTACTTTTTGTTTTTTAGCTTTTCCCAGTCGAGAAACTCATAGTCATACTGTAGGTTCAATGTCACAGATGACTGGATTTAAAAAAAGACGGCAAACATCTATCCAGCTACTCAACAGAGATTTGAACTGGCCTATAACTTTCAAAGAGGAATAACACCATAATAATCTATGCAGGATTGATTATTATTTTTATTTATTTATGTCATGTTTATTTTTTAAGATGAAGAGTATTAGTGATAGTGTGGGTACCTGATCTGCACGGGTTACCAGATCTGCATGATTACGTCACAAAATAAATAAAATACATTCTGATTGGTCTATTAGCCGTTGCACTTCCAGAATTTCATTGGTCAGAATGTTGTTTGCTGTTCGATAATTCGCCTGAGTTTATTGTTTTCTGTTGAAGGACCCAACGTACAGGAAGGAACGCAAGTGTCTTTGAAATATTGAACTAACCGGCAAGCCGCCCATCATCTATTGTGACGTAATCATGCAGATCTGGTAACCCGTGCAGATCAGGTACCCACAATAGGACAAAATGTTCTAGGAATAGGATCTAGAACTCTATGTTCTAGAATTCTCTCCATTTCACACTCTCTCCATTTATTCCCATTTCTCTGTTCTGTGTTCCAACTGCCTTCTACGTAGTATGTTGTCTTTTTGGATGGCATAGCTGGCAAGGTGGTTTTCGTTCACCTGACCATGGCAATATCATTCCTGGGCCCAAACATGGCTGCTGTTCATGTCAGTCTAACGTGTGCAGCTGACGAACTGGATTTCATCAAACGGCTCTAAAGCTGCAAAGTCACAGCCCACACATTTTGTACAATGTCCAGAAATAGTTTTACTTATAATATTTGGACAAAGCCACAACAAATTTACCAAAGGGTTTTAAAAGTGCTTGTCTGCATATCTTGAAAAGTATTTTTCCCAGCCTGCTCAAACTTTGTAGGGTGGAAGACAAACATGTTCTCAGTGTGATTGGGCTGTAAAAGTTTGTACCGCATGGCCATTAGTTTTATATAAGGCCCTAGATATGGAACAAACTGCAAAAATTGTCTTCTAAACTAATTTTTTGTATCACAAATCATTATTTTGTCTGCAAATAGAATAATCTATTAATGTTGAGCCAATATTTGAGGTCTCTGCAAAAATGAACATGACGATATTAAGAATGAAACATGGTGTGATTGCATTTTTACTACAAAAAAATGGTCATAGGACTAAAATGGTGTGTGGAGTAGCTAGTAGGAACACGAACACGAAAATCAATGTGGGAAACTGGGAATAGTTCAGTTCATAGTCATTTTCTATATAATGTGCCATTGATGTACAATGTTTCATTCATACTGTAAATACACTTACTTGGTTACATTGTATGCCAATGCCCTTTCATTCTTGTCCCTGAGGCAGAACAATGATTTTGACTCTATTTATCTATGGTACAAGATTGGCAATTAATGCCCATACTAAATGCCCATACACTGAGCTACTTTTTTATATAGATTTTCAAGTGTCTACTTTTCATCCTATGAAAAGTACAGAAAAACACAAACTTCCTTTGTTTAATCTTTAAAATCGTCAAGCCCATTATATGTGGAGAGCTCAAATATTGGTACAACATTAATGAAATATAGTATGTAGACAACATTAATGATTAATACCAAATGCATTGAAAAACGAGTTTACCCTTAATGTCACTGGTTTGTCCTAATCTAGGGCCTTGTAGAATATTAATGAGAATGCTGTACAGTCATACTGAGAACATATTTGTCTTCCACCCTACAAAGTTTGGGCAGCCTATGAATAATACTTTTCATGGTATTAATGCCCAAACATTGCTTGCCAGATAATGTGATTTTCAGGCTGTAAAAATTATGCAATTGCAAGGGCTGAAAATAACATGAAGGCATAGGATTTTAATAGAAATATTTTACAGGCTTTGGTTGTAGGACCCATTGTTGATATAAACAAGGTTTGAACAAAATCTGAGACGATGCTGCAACAACCTTATCTGATTTCACACGGAATGACCCATTTGTCTACTGTGCATTGGTTAAAGAAACAGCTTAAACAATAATTTGAGAGGGCCCCTAACATTTTCTGGGATTCAAAGTAATGGCTTTTGAATGGCTAGACTCATCTCATGTTCTTCATGACCACAATCTTTTTTTCCACTTTTTTTTTACCACTGTTGCATAACAGAAATAAGGAGGCTGTTCAAATACCATTTCCACAATTGCACAGTAATGTCACAAGGGTCTAATGGCATTTTTGTTCTCAGAGTCGAACGCCCCATGTTATGAGAGATGATCTTACTGTTACACCACACTAAAGCTTTTTTAAAGTGTCTGAATGCGGTTTGCGTATTTGTTTGCGTTTGTGTGTATGTTTGTGTGTGCAGTCATGGCCGGGTCTGCAGCTAAACAAATACGTGTCCCTTATTTCACTTCCCACTAACTGAGTGAGTCACCATGCCTGTCCTTGCCCGGAGGGGAGCATCGCCTCGTTATTCCCTGCCCTTCCACATTATATAAGACCTCCCTTGGGTAAGGCATCAGGGTTCAACCATGTGGCTGAGAGAGCAGCTCAGTCTCCCCTTTAAACATACTCCTGGTCAAAGTCACAGTGAGTGTACTTAGGTAGTGTGTAATTAATACTTAGTTAATAAATAATTAGCAATGACAATATAATAATATAATATTATTTTCTATAGCCTATTGCTGTATGCTGTTGTAATATAATGTAACGTCGGCGCATAAAGACTGTGTTAGCGTTCTCCAGCGAAAGGCATGCTGGGACACGAGGGTGAACATTTGGGGGGTTTATGTCATTATTCTCCTAAGTTATAAGTGTAATGTTAGCGTCTTTATTGTGACATGTTTCCCTTTTAGTTCTCCCTCGTGTGTGATCCTTTTTGTGTGGGAGGCTGCGTCCTCCCCTGTATGTGTAGTGTGTGTGCGTGCTTGACCTGCCCTGTTTGCATTGTGTTCTGTGTCTTGGTCTTGATCTATCTGTGTCCCGGCTCTCGTTCCCAGTGAATAAACCTTTTGATTGGACAACTGTGTGTGGTTCGCTATCAAATCGTTACATTGGTGTCAGAAGCGACTTTCGAACATGGCCTCCGCTCAGCGAGAGAAGCTGGGAGCGGGAGACCTCATCACTGGGTGGAGGCCCACGCAAGAGAATCCAGAGAAAGCCCTTGTAAGGGCTACTAAAAAGCTCGGGGCCTTCTATCGCTACTGCCGACGGAGGAGAGGAGCTTTCGGTTGGAGCTGCCTGCGGCCATGGGAGAAGTTCTTGCCGGAAGGGGAGCCTGAAGAAGCGTTCGCGGAGAGGACGGCTATGGCCTGGGCGCTGACTCCACGGCGAGCCGCGACGCGTGAGCAGAGAGGGAGTGCGGCGAGGAAGAGGTTCCTAGACGATGGACGGTTGGCGGAGCCGCTGAGGGCAGCGAACTCACGACGGTGGGGCAGCTTCGACGGAAGGGCCCTCTAGTGTGTGACTGTTTTGGTGTGTGCTTTAACTTTTGGGTGCGTGTGAGAGGCACCGTGCTGTGTGGGCGCCCGTTCTAGTTGGCCTGTTGGCCGGCGCCTTTTGAAAAAGTTTGTGTGTGGAGTTCGATAGCACGACCATCTCGGGGGTCGTGCCTTCGCCGAGGCCGCGAAGGAGTGGAACGGGCCGGGAACAGAGCAGTACGGCTCTGCGAGATGGCAACACGAGGAGGGACGCCGAAGACGGTAGCTGCAGCGGGAGAGCTCAGCGCGGTCCGGTTGCTGTGGAGTCGATGCCTGTCTGTCCCGGTCGGCGACTCGACGGAGCGGAGTGGCGTTGGTGCAGCTTCATCTGGCCCCCCTCGAACCCCGGTGCTTGGTACAGTGTCGACGGTTGTAAGGCCACCTAGGGCCCCGTCTGGAGAGGAGGAGTGCCGTGGTGACACGCCGCGGAAAGTGCAGCCTGAGGGCGGCTGCTGAGAGGGAGCTGGTGACGAGCGGGTCGGCCACGTGGCTGCTAGCACGCCCGAACTGGATTGCTAGCAGCGTGGCGCCCCGTTGAGTGAGCTCCTGCGGCGCGTGCACCCCACGTGAGTTGGCGGAACTGTCGCACTGAACTGAGTGGCGGGCGACGCGCGCCGACGTTAGCATGTGGCTACCTCGTGGGCATTGCCGAGGACGGCAATGGCTTGTTGGGGGAGCTGTGTAACGTCGGCGCATAAAGACTGTGTTAGCGTTCTCCAGCGAAAGGCATGCTGGGACACGAGGGTGAACATTTGGGGGGTTTATGTCGTTATTCTCCTAAGTTATAAGTGTAATGTTAGCGTCTTTATTGTGACATGTTTCCCTTTTAGTTCTCCCTCGTGTGTGATCCTTTTTGTGTGGGAGGCTGCGTCCTCCCCTGTATGTGTAGTGTGTGTGCGTGCTTGACCTTCCCTGTTTGCATTGTGTTCTGTGTCTTGGTCTTGATCTATCTGTGTCCCGGCTCTCGTTCCCAGTGAATAAACCTTTTGATTGGACAACTGTGTGTGGTTCGCTATCAAATCGTTACAATAATATGAGCTTAATGTTAAGTTAGATTTAGGGATAGGATCTTTTGCACAACATTCTTACATCTTTTTCTTCCTTTCATTAAAGTTTGTAGCAGATGCTTTTGTCTAATATTTTTTGGCGTAACAATCTGCTGCAGCTCAAACTTGTTGCTGAAAGTTACAGCCTACGGGGACTATTTTCAGGTGCTGCATGATATCATTGTGCTGCTGCGCCCATGATACGTTCACAACGTTCCTTGATTATTACGCCGGAATGAGAGTATAATTCCATGTCAAATCAGCCTAGAAAACTGATTTGACGCCACGTTTCATTTTCAGTCTTATTACACTTACATTTTTAACTTGAGAAGAGATAAGTTTTAAATAGGAAAATTACCGTGATGCTAGCAGGCAAGATGCTAATAGTCTAATCCGATTCAATGATCTATGCTAGGCTGGAGCTAAAAGTGGTATCGCCAGACTCACAGAGCGGCTGGATGAACTGGAGAAAGGTAAAAATCAATTGTTTAACTCGAGGGGAGGTGGAAAATAAGTGTAACTCCCCAAATGGTGAAATATCCCTTTTACTCATTGAATGCCAAGCTGTTTTCGGAAGCTTTGTCCTAGAGTGCCAGCAATCTAGACCATTGTTGATGATTTTTGTACAACCACAGCATATTCTGTGTTATAGTTATGAACACATACAATGGCTCGTTTAAAAGGTGAGACTTTAAGCTCTCAGTGGGTGCAAACCGTGTATTTCTACACGCCTCTGTTCCTGAGAAATCCCAAGCTAAACAGTGGCTAGTTTTCATCAAAATCGCTTTTTTTTTCTAGAAATGGAGATAAAACGTCTTTCATGAAATATGAAGTGTTGCCTGTAAACTTTCCGGGAAGTGATCAGCGAGACCTGGCGAGACTGCCACCTAGTGATAGACCCACGAAAATGGCCTGGTTTTGAGCTGCCGTGCATGCGTCACTGATTTGACCCAAAGCGGCAACCGAGTTATGATAAAATGTCCAGATAGAATGTCCAGATTGTGCGTTTTCATGAGTTTTCGATCGTCATATATTTCATTTCTATTCATCACAGAGTTCCCAAAATCACATATAAGGTGTGTTAGAGTGTCTAGTTTCGTAATTTAAAAAAAAGCTAAAAACATAATATTACGTTTTTGGCACTCAACGCATGGGAAGGAAAAACGTAATATTACGTTTTTGGCACTCAATGAGTTAAAGCAACACCAAAGAGTTTTTTGTACCTTAAAATAATGTTTCCAAAATCATTTCAGTGGTTCATCAACTTGTAACAGGGTGAACGGCACTTCTGCATTCGCTTTGCAGCCCTCAATCGGATATAACCACAGTTTGCCAGATCGGGTAGCGGATTTGTAGTTCGATGGAATGAGCCATAAGAAACTACAAATTTGACTTGCATCTGTATCGCAATACATCGTACTTTCATAAACACATGCAACATGTTCTACCTTGTCTGTGGACATCGTTATTTGCAAAGCCGGTGATAAACAATTAGCGACAGAGAAAAAGTCATTTGGTGTTGCTTTAAATAGATTAAAGCTGCAGTTGGCAAAATATTTTTTGATCATATTCACTGAGACCGACACTATGCTCCGACAGAACAACATAAATCAACCAGTTTTAGAAAAAAAAACGCACTTCTAACTCCACCTAGAGCCTGTTATTTGTTTTGCAAAAATCCACAGCTCCTGGTTCTTCTGGTCCAATCAGAGCAGGGTTGTGTGAGATCTGACTGTCAATCACAGTCTTGTGCAGTCTGGTACGCACTGACAAGCACAAACTCGATGAGAAGGTGCTCGGTGATAGTGGGGGAGGGGCATGAGAGTTATAAACATTCAAAAAATTTTTGGCTAGGTCCCCTCAATCTGTCAGACTTGCCAACTGCAGCTTTAATTAAGTATGGGCTCCATACACATAATTCGCTTATGAGCAGATCAACTTCCTGTTTACACTGTACACATAGGCTATGACAGAAAAATGACAGATTACTGCTCTGTCGGTTTTAATAGAGTATTTCTAGTCAAATAAAAACATTATCGAACCAGTTCAGTAACATCAGATGCTTGGTTAAAATATAACATGTTAACATTATCACTTACCCTCATAGTTACTGCCAATGTACATTTTAAACCTTTTTTCCTGTTTGCTGGTAGGAGTAGCATTTGACACTTTCACAAGTCAATCTACATTACCATGAGACGAGGTAGGTCTTGAAGACAACGACTATAGAAAAGAGCCATGTCTGTCAATGTATCAACATAACGAGGAAGTTGATCTGCTGGAATAAGTAAATCTGGAATTGAGACATGCATAGAGTGGATCAAGAAACACGGATCAAATAGGTTACAGGTTATAGGTTGATTAGAACGTACTGTTTATTTTTAGAAATATCTAAAAAATCTTTTCAGGTTACAGTTGAGTAAAGTGTGTGATTAAGGTAAATAACGTCATAACATGGATATTCTTTATAAGTTACATATTAGCCGGCCTGGGAAAACGCACAGAAGTGGTATATTAGGGGGAAAAAGTGACCAATTTTATGTTAATTCAATGCAGCTCTGTATATTCATAAAAATAGTGATCGGACAAGTTCACCCAGGTCACTATAGACTGCATTCTCTAACACCCCGACCCACCCACACACACACACACACACACACACACACACACACACACACACACATACACATACACATACACACACACACTCCCGAGACGGCTATGCATATCAGTAAGTCCATGCTTCTGCTTCTCCTGAACGTGACTTTGACACATATGCCTCCATGGCTGTAGGATGGTGATCGCTCTCTCACTCTGCTCCGCTCCTCTCCGGCTTCGACCGCTTCCTCATTTAACACCTCGCTCCTATTCTGGGAGCTCCAGGAATACTCCCTGGCAACCGCAATCAGTTAATTACAACTCTATCACAGCCAGAGAGCCAGGAGCAGAGCCAGAGGAGACTGAGACTGAGGACATCCAGGAACCAATGAAGAAAAGGCAAAAAGAGCAGGAAAAAACCTCTTTGTCTCCTTGATATTATACATTGATGTGATGAATTTCACGCATTGAGATGAGTTAGGGCTTTGTGTTGAGTCTCAGCCCAACTTCACTTGTATGAACTTGTACACCAAGGTAAAGGTGCAAAGAATCTTAAAGGTGCTCTAAGCGATGCTGGGTAACGTCACTTCTGTTGACTTTCAAACAAAACAGAGAGCTAGCCTGCTACTTCCTCCCCCTCCCTCCCGCGCTGCTTCTGTGCAATTGAAACTCTCCTAAACGCGCATCTCGTCTGTAATTTGCTGGAACAGTTTGTTATGTTTTTATGGGCTAGGTTTGCCCAGGTTGTTCTTGTTGCCGTTTTGGGGTCTGGGCTGGAGATCACGTTTTTTTACAGTGTATTCAGGACACAGACAGCTAGCGGTTGGTTAGGTGATGTTTGCAGTAAGTGACATAAAATGTTTTAGACTAAAAAACGTGTGGCACGCGTGGCATCACTAATCTTACTCTGCAGAAGTGTCTTACTTACAGAAATGTGTGCTCACAATTAGCAGGATGGCTGTTACAGAATAATTAGCAAGAGGCCTTGTCTTAATGAGACAGGCCATTAAATATCTTAGTGCTGCCATAGACTACACACACAGGAGAGGGCCTAAATGCTTCCTCTTTTTAGCTTATTGGGCTCCTGTTTATGATCCCTCCTCATTTGTTTTTGTTGATGAAATAGTATTAGAAGCCCTTGTTTTGTAAAGTAGTAATTTGCAACATGAAGCCCTTTAGGAATACCACTCTTAAACTGCATTAAGTTCTCTAAAAGAATATCTATTTCTCAGGATAAAAAGAAATGAAAAAGAAAAGAAAATGGCCAAATGTCATATTCATGTTGAGCTGAAATTGAACTATAGAATAAACTAGACAACGGACATACCTCATTTTGAATTGTCCTTTTCTGATGAGATTAACTCTCCCTGTTTTCCCTCCAGGTGTTGATCAGCACACTTTACATTTACACTTATTAATTTATCATTCATTTTTATCCAAAGTGACTTACATATGTCAATTATATGGGAAGGGTCATTGTCCCCAGAGCAACTCGGGGTCAGCTCCTTAGCCACTACGCTACCACTGCCCACACTTAGCATTAGCATGCGTTGTTGCATGGAAGTTGTTGCAAAGGAAGGTTGGGATACAATATTTGAATTTCAAATTTTTGCGTGAACATGAACTTGAACTCATGAAACGGGGTTCACTCTTTATTACGACATCCCGTTATTACGACGACCCTCTATTACGACATACCGTTATTACGACATGCCTCTATTTAGACATGCCCCTACTTTTAGTACCACTAGTCCGACATTACCAATCCTCATTTTCAATGTATCTCTGCAGTTCCTGTATCCTATCAAATTCCAACATCCTAGATGCATGGATGAGCTGTAGTCATGTCATCTGCACCTGCAGACATCAACAATCCACCCGCCATCCACTCCAAACCATGTTTTTCCCAATAATTGATATCGGCACACATTTCAGTCAAAACCTTAGGTGATTTTGAACTGGCCATGTGACTAAATGTTACACATTATGTAAAACACAGGTAGCTCTCCTCATTTTATTCTCTAAGCTCTCAGGGGAAAACGGTCGGAAACTCCATGCATCAAACAAACTCTGTGCGTGCAGGCCACCTATATTAATTAATTAACATTTAGAAACATAATCGAAAAGTCCAAGCATGAATTGGGTGTTTTGATTTTGAGAGAGACTGGAGAAGGGCCGAATGTCTCACAGCATAACCTTGTTTCTTGAAGGCTATCCTTGCCTCCAAATATCCACATCTAATGAGGGTCGGCGACTATCTCCATTGACGAATGTCAGTGTATGACACTAAAGCGCACGTAACTAGGACATAATCACATTCATTGATTTAAGTACAATGATAATTGTACTGCTATTTATATTAATACAGTAATTTCCTGCATACTCTGCATCATGCATAATCCGCACCAATAAAGGCCACACAAGTTTCATATGGGCTAATTATGTAGGCCTAATGAATAGTCATATTATACTCTTCAGCCGTGGTCATTGCAAATTGATTGAATTTTGTTTGTGTGTTCGTGTGTTGTTTAAAGTTGGGACGATTACTGTAGGCCTATGCTGCACATATTGGAATATAAAAATAAAGGCCCACCCTAGGCCTATACTTCGCAAAAGTCCACTCCGTTGAAAAATCCTGGCTACGCCACTGTTAATGACCTCGTGTTGGAATAGCAGGACGTTTGAAAGAAAAGGTCAAGTGTCGCTACTCCGACAATGGAAAAAAAAATGTCGCAATAGTGGGACGCTTGAAAATCAATGTTAAGGCCGCCACTTCGACAATTAGATGCCAATGTCTAAGTAGCGGCATATCGGAATAGCTGTATGTAGCCCATGAAACATACACTGAGCATTTTGCATCAGCATGTGTTGTTGTGTTGGAAATGAAGTTTGATATAAATGGGCTCCATCACATGTCAGTTTGCATATGCATCTTTCAGACAAAACAACTCTGAAGCAGTTGGGTTACAAAATGTCCTTATTTCAATTGCAATTCTTCTCCACACAAACACACACACACACACACACACACACACACACACACACACACACCAGGGCTGTGCAAAATTCCAGAATTTAATTGAAACTGGCCTTTAAATTCCAATTCATTGAATTTCACTTGCATTTCAATTGAGGTAGCAAACGGGAATCAGAAATGCCATTTGAATTTTGCACAACCCTGACACACACCAGAGACACATTTTCAGCACATGTTCTTCCTCAAGAACAGGAAGCAGGCTGCAGTCTTCACAAAAAAGGAAAGGAGACAAGTTAAGGAAACAGCAGCTGTCATTTTGCAGCTTTTGTTCTGATTTTATTCTGTTTGTTCCGAGATTTAATTAAATGTAATGGTGCAGCAATGCTCTTTGAGTACTGTATAATGTAGAACTAAGGTAGAATGAAGTTCCTTCAGATGAGAACACACACACCCACACACACACAAACACACACACACACACACTTACAGTAAACACACATACACACATACACACATTCACACAAACCAGCGCTATCACACATACACAGCCTTATGGTGATACTAAACAATCATAGAGTAATGAACACTCACACACACACAACCATACACAAATACACACTGGCACAAAAACACAGGAAATAATACACAAAAACAAACACACTCACAATAATGCAAATAAACAAATAGTTACTTGTGCAACTGCAGTATTTTCTCTATTAAAGACATGAAGAGTTTGGTTCCAAAACGCTATATCCTCCATTTTAATGTATTTTCATAAATAATTCCTTTCATTTTTGTTTTCCAAGTAATTTCAGTGGAGCTGTAATTGGGTTATTGTTATGTTATTATCTTTACTCAGTCAAAACAACACAACTGCAATTGTATTGATATTACCTGAAATATATTTAACATGACTTATTAATGTTTTAAAAATTGGAGATATAGTGTGTTGGAACCAAACTCTTCACATGTACACACGCACAAACACACACACACACAAACACACACACAAACACACACACACACACACACACACACACACACACACACACACACACACACACACACACACACATCCAATGAGACCTGCAGCTTCAGCGAGCTACAAGGCTTCACACTTGATGTAATGTATATAGCCAAAGCCAGATTGGTAAATATAAGATTAATATAATATTAAAATACAAGAATTGTGCAACTTGGCAACTTGTACACACACACACACACTGTTAGTCAACCCTGTGCTGTGCCATGCATGGTTATTGGCGGAGGCTTTTCAGCACAACCCAGGCCTGCGGAGGGAATTAGTTTCATCAGACTGGACCCGCACTCCTACGGCGTGTGTGTGTGTGTGTGTGTGTGTGTGTGTGTGTGTGTGTGTGTATGTGTGGTTTTATCAGGCCGAAACCACACTCCTACAGTGGTCCTAATTGATTATTATGACCACACCTGAGGACGAGGACGGGGGGAGACTGAGAGAAGGCCAAAAGAGCCGCTCCACACACACACACACACACACACACACACACACACTCACACACACACACACACACACACACACACACTCACACACACACACACACTTACACATACACACTCACACATACACACACATACACATACACACACACACACACACCACAGAGCGAGCTGCTGCCCTCGATCCCTCACAAATCGGAACCCTGCCCAGCATTGATCTGCACCTTTAGCAGTGTT
>NW_027468689.1:19716069-19771069 GCF_046254945.1 Alosa pseudoharengus | reverse complement strand
GTATCTTCATGAGACACTGCGAATGAGTGCACACGGCGAGTGTCGGACGTTCAGACGCCCCACTTAGTGATCCCTCCGAGGTCTCTCAGCTGGCGCGGTGTCAGGTATCAAAGCCCGGGAAAGCAGTGGAGGTCTGCGGTTGTCTTTAAAAACGCAAAGGATGCCTGGCGCCACTCTCTCCCAACCAGAGGCTGTCTGGACCAGACACCTCCACCAATTATCACCAAAGAGTGAGAGAAAGGGAGGGGAGGGGAGAAGGATTGGAAGAGATGGAGTTGGAAAAGAGATCGAGACAAAAAAGAGAAAGACAGATAAGATGAGAAGGGAGAGAAAAAGCGGGATGGACAACGAGAGAAAGGTGAAAGATAGAGGGACACATTATTGCACCGGCGGAAATTATGTAAATTCTGGGTTGCGCACCATCGAGTGCATACAGGTATAATTCCTGTGTGAGCATGCCTGTTCGCTTGAATGCTTTTAGGGCATCCTAAACAAATTCAGTATCGGTTTCGGTATCATACCACCTATCCCCCCCCCCCCCCCTGTAGTCGATGGAATGAGACATAAGAAACTACAAATTTGACTTGCTTCTGATGTCACAATACATCATACTTTCATAAAATCTTGCAACATACTCTACTCTGTGGACATCGTTATTTCCAAAGTCGGTGCTGGATAAACAAATCGTGTCCGTCTGACAGAGGAAAAGTGCTTTGGTGTTGCTTTAAGGTCAACTTCTGCCTTTGCCCCTGTCCCCTTTTCATACTTCTGGGTAGGAGACCATCTTTTTCATACATGGCCTTACGAGGCCTTCAAGCACATACAGTACAGTTAGCTGATACAAAATAGAGATGAGTATTACTGTTATTTCACTTTTGTGTTACTGTAACACCCCCCCCCCTTTGTTCATCCTTGTCATCATATATTCCATTTGTTCTTGTATTTTTTCATCATGCCAAAGTAAATCATTTATAAAAAGACAGACATGCTCATATAAGACATGTTTGTGGAGGTTTGTTGTGTTGCGTGGAGATCACATCTGTTCAGTAGGGCAACCTCTGACTCTTTCAGCTAGCATAGCCTGACACAGCCAGAGAAGAGGAGAGGAGCAGAGAGGAACGCGTGCACACACACACACACACACACACACACACACACACACACACACACACACACACACACACACACACACACACACACACACACACACACATACACACACACACACACACACACACACACACACACACATACACACACACACACACCTCGTCAGGGAAACTAGGTCAGTGCTGTGTGATGGCACAGGGTACATGATAAGTGCATACATCGCCGTCTCCGCAGGATTATGCTTTGGATTTAATTATGAAAGCCCGGGATCCACGGGGAATCGGTGATGTATGCAAGCAGCAGCGCTGTTCAGAGGGAGAGAGGGAGAGGAGGGAATGGAGAGAAGGAGAGAGGAAGATAGGAGAAGAACAGAGTGAGAAAGAAACAGAGATAAGAAAAGAGAGAGATGTAGGCTTGGGGAAAGAAAGAAAGAGAGGGGACTAAGTGTAAAGTTTTTCTTATGCCACCATACATATTTTATAGATCGCATGTAGAATGCAATGATATTTAAAAAAAAATAACACTCTCAGCTTTGTGTGTGTGTGTGTGTCTGTGTGTGTGTGTCCACAACCTTCTGCAATGCACAGAGTTGCTGTTTGGTCTTTGTATATTCAGCAAAAGATGAGCTGCATACAAGGGGTGAGCAAGTCACTGATGGTATACGCTTGTTTTAGGTGCAGCAATTTGCCTGGAGGAATTTGAGGGTTTTTTTCTACTCCTCTTGAAAACCTATGAGTGTGTTTACATCAAAAGGATCTATTTATGGCCTTTCAGATTAACGACCTTGCCTCACTCTTTGAGCAATTTTCTGCAGACTGGGTCACTTTTCTATTTTCAGACTCGCTCTGCTGTTTTTTCTTTTCTTTTTTTCTTTTTTCTCTCTCCTCATCTGTTTTTCTCTCTCCTGACTCTACACTGCTTTTTCACGCACACTCTATCCGTCTTTGAGTTTCAACACTGTTCACAAAAAATCCCCACAACACCACTACTGCTACCCCAAACCACCCCCCACCCTCCAAACTCAATTCTGCCCCCCCCCCCCCCCCCCCCCCCAGCCCCCATCCATGCCCCTACCCCACCCGAGCCAGACAGCAGTCTGGGGGGGCTTGATTTCGCTGCCTCTAGCCTGTCGCTCCCCAGTTGGTCATTAGCATTAGCGATATTATTAGTTTTCGGCCAACACAGGATATGCATGGCCCACTTACCCACGGACTCAGCATGGAGAGAGAGAGGGGGCTTCTTTTCAGGAAGGGGCTTTGAGTTACAGCATGACAGATACGTCAAGCCTGGCTAATGCACAGTGGTCAGCCCCTCGGAGTGCTTTTTGCCCCAC
Source organism: Alosa pseudoharengus (assembly GCF_046254945.1). Lineage (NCBI taxonomy): Eukaryota > Metazoa > Chordata > Actinopteri > Clupeiformes > Clupeidae > Alosa > Alosa pseudoharengus. The sequence goes on along the minus strand of NW_027468689.1, from coordinate 19,768,626 downwards.
CTCCCCCCCACATGCCCCCCCTATCTACCCCCTCCAACTGGTTCCTCGTCTGCTGTGTCCGAGGACCGGTCATGGTCTGGGATCCATGTTAAAGCCATGTGGAGATGGAATGAGAGGCGTCTCGTGTTACAGACGCTGAGCTCTTAACCTTCCAGAGACAGATGTGCCACTGTCAAACGCGCCCCATTTGGTAAAAAAAAAACAAAAAAACAGATCTTTAGAAAAACACATCATGTTCACAAGGAGGACTTAGAAATGAGAGAGAGAGAGAGAGAGAGAGAGGGAGGGAGGGAAGGAGACTAAAAATAAAATAAAGTAGCAACATAGCAACAGCATTGAGTTATTGACTGCTTGTGACTGCAAATGACATCATTTCATCACTCCTCCTCAGAATGCACAGCCATACTCATGCCAACAAACCAATCAATGCTTAGCATTCTGCAGGCAGCGCTTGCACTCCACTTTAGGCCAGAAGAGGAACAAAACTCAGAACACAGAATTATTCTTTAGGTACTCTATTTTTTTACAGTAGCCCTTGAATTTACAAGGGACACATTGTTCATGTTGGAAACACAGCAGCAGTCCAACCCTGGAAAATAAATACAAACAAACTAAAAAATAAAAAAAATTGTGGATATTCAAATTCCTTACACACAGGTCTGATGTAACACAATCAAATACGATGCAATACTGTACTTTTTACGATGCCCAGGATTCTTGAACCACCACACACACACACACACACACACTCACACACACACACACACACACGCACATAACACATAACGCGGATAATGTCCCTTGGACAGCAGCTCGGCCCAGCAGGATGGCGTTTGGTGTTTGTCTCACTTCCTCCGTCCCAATCACACCTCCAGCAGGCTGTGGCGCCGCAGCAGGCCCAGCAAGGTGGCTGCCTCCCAGCCGCCTCTCCTTCAGTGTAGGGCAGGGGGGGTGGAGGTGCTGGTGCTGGTGGTGGTGGTTGGGATGGGGATGGAGATGGCGGCGCAAACAGATGGTAGGAAACAGGCCGGGCGTCTGTAGAGCCTCTCTGGAGCCCGTAGGAGTCAGGGTGTGTGTGTGTGTGTCTGTGTCTGTGTGTGTGAGCGCACAAGCTTGTGTGTGTTTTTTGTATTTGTATATCTGTACACTACATGTATATGGGTATCTATGTGTATATGTATGCATTTCTGTGTGTGTGTGTGTGTGTGTGTGTGTGTGTGTGTGTGTGTGTGAGAGAAAGTGTACAGGGCAGCCAGCCACTCAGAGTGAACAAATGAAGGAACAGACCAGCGATCGTCCTTCCCCACCCCCTGTCCAGCTGTCTGCTGGTTGCAGGGGAGAGTCTTCAGCTGCGGCTAGAGGACACTGAGAACCTGCTCAGCTCGCGTGTGTGTGTGTGTGTGTGTCTGTGTCTGTGTCTGTGTGTGTGTGTGTGTGTCTGTGTGTGTGTGTGTGTGTGTGTGTGGCTCTTCTGCCTTATTCTTATCTCAAGACCACCTTGGACAGCAGGGAGTAAAGAAACAGGGAAGGCCCAAGGACAGCAAGTGTGTGTGTGTGTGTGTGTGTGTGTGTGTGTGTGTGTGTGTGTGTGTGTGTGTGTGTGTGTGTGTGTGTGTGTGTTAGTGTGTGTGTATGTGTATGTGTGTGTGTGTGCATGCGTGGGTGTGTACCTGTGTGTGTCTTTATGTGTGTGTTCACTCATTCCTTAGTTCCTGGAAACACATGTGACAGTCATTTGTGCCCTCAACATATGTGTGTGTGTGTGTGTGTGTGTGCATGCATGTGTGTGGGTGTTTGTGGGTGTGCATGCATGGGTGTGTACGTGTGTGTGTCTGTATGTGTGTGTTCACTCATTCCTTAGTTCCTGGAAACACATTTGAACACATTTGACAGTAATTTGTGCCCTCAATGTGTGTGTGTGTGTGTGTGTGTGTGTGTGTGTGTGTGTGTGCGTGTGTGTGTGTGTGTGTGTCACTCATTCCTTAGTTCCTGGAAACTCATTTGGCAGTCATTAATGTCCTCAACATTTTTGGTGTATTTTAAATATTTCTCAGAAATATCATTATGGTTAAAGACATTAGTTGGGCAAGTACAATTAATGAGGTTTTTTAAAGTCCTGAATACTTTAATATGTAGTACTCTTGATATTTCATCCCAAATATAATTTCCCTCACAAAGCTGTAAAGTGAAATAATTTTCCCTCGCAAAGTTGTAAAGTGAAATAATTTCCCTCGCAAAGTTGTAAAGTGAAATGTGCCATATTATATACCATATGGGAATTCTACAGCACTTCTGCATATATCTGAGGAGCTCTGTAGTAAACCTGTCTTATATACATACCATATAAATAAAAGTTTGTTGATAGAGACATAAATGTTGCTTTTCAACTGGTGTAATGTAAAGCACAACCAAAGTGGCACAGTGGTCTTCAGCAAGAAAGACCAGAAGGAAGTCAGTCCCATAGGTCAGTTCACTCTCAAAATGATAATATCCTTGCCACCGTACATGTGCTTACTTAGGCTCTATGGAGTGAAGGGCACTGTTTACTGTAATTGAATCAAACTGATCTGAATTGAATTGAACTGGACCAGTGCATCATTAATGTAGACTTAGTGGTGCCAGCACCAACACTGCATACAAGTCCCCAAGTAAACAACCTCAAGTTCAGCTCAGAGGTTCCCACTACTTGGAAGTGACGGCTCATATGAAACCAGTTAAAGAGATCAGACTTGGTGTCGTCAGGCACAAATGACTATCAGATGTGTTGACAGCCATCAGAATAATGAAAATCTGAATAGCTGACCACAAAATAAAGAAGTGCGTTGTCAGAATGTTTTTTGTTGAAGTCATGTTACAGCTTGGTAAATATATTACCATTGTTATAAATAGTGTGTGTGTGTGTGTGTGTGTGTGTGTGTGTGTGTGTGTGTGTGTGTGTGTGTGTGTGTGTGTGTGTATGTGTGTATGTGTGTGTGTGTGTGTGTAAAAGAAAAGCATAGATTTTGCAATTTCTCACACACAGTTTACAGTGCAGGGCCAGTCAGACACTCTGTTAGTCATGAAGATCCCTTAGAGATGTTTGATGCCTCTTAACAACATCTGGTCCTTATCAGGACTGAGATCAGAGGAAGCGATAACACTCTACGGTAAGGATACATGAATCATCATTATTTCATACATGCGTTACATGAAACATTTTTATAAAATATTTATTATAAAAAGATACGATAAGATTTTTTAATTATATTTTTATTAAGAATCATCAGGAATTAGCACACAACCCTATTCCCAAAAAAGTTTGGACGCTGTGTAAAATGTTGTTTTTGGGTGGGGTGTGTTTTTCCTTGCATAATGCACCTGATATGACAGGTCTGGACTGTAGCCAGGCCATTTTAGCACCTGGTCTCTTATACTATGGAGCCATACTGTTGCAATATGTGCAGCATGCAGTTTGGAATTGTGTTCCTAAAATACTCAAGGACTTCAAAAAGACATTGTCTGGATGGCAGCATATGTTGCTCAAAACCTACATGTATTATTCTACATTAATTGTGCCTTTCCAGATATGCAAGGTTGCACTAATGCACCTCCATATCATAGATGCTTGATTTTGAAATGCACACTAATAACAAATCCTCTCCTCTTTAGCCTGGAGGAATCCATGATTCCCAAAAATAATTCCCAATTTTGATTGGTGTAACCACAGGACAGTTTTCCACTTTGCCTCTTGCCCTGAAACTCACAGGCATCACATATTGTTTTAGAGTCCTGCTGATTTACACAGATTGAGTACTTTAATAATATTATGTACTATAGATGTTGAAATTCCTTGCAATTTTACATTGAGGAGCATTAAGGCCCATTCAACTATAAACAAATATCGTTCTCGTTAATATGAATGACAACGTTCACACATAAACTATAACGATAACGACATGATTCATTAACACAAGGAGAGACTTTGTTTATCGTTGTTCATTGTGAACGCTTTTATCGTTATGGTTATAGTTATCGTTATCGTTATCGTTCTTGGTGTGAATGACCCTTTATTCTTAGCCTGGAAGCCAGCCCGAATTTAACCCCTCCCACAAAATTTGAGGTCAGGAAATTCGGTCTGGACTTGCTCCATTGACAAGTTACTATGCAATCAAATCGTCTGGGCGGGCTTTATACAATGATGGATAGATGAGCAACGTTGCCTAGTCATTCACGTGACCTGAGCGTGTTTCGGTTGATTTTTATAACAAAAAGGCTGTTGCTACAAGAAGCTAAATGTTTAGATGTCACTATTGTGTCTGTTGTACAGGATGTTTTGGCTGTTCTCTTTACAGAATTCACGTTAGGCTATTTCATTGCTCTGATTGGTTAGGTCTATTGCATTTTTCCCCTGTATCGGTTGAAACACGCCATAATCACACCATAAACACACTATAATCATGTTCTAATGTAAGCAGTATCAGACTCGCATTCTGAATAGAATTGAATATGGCTACGTCAGGCTACATTATCCTTATATTGTTGCATTATTTGCCCACACAGGTTTTCAGGGTGATGAGTGATGAATACCTACATCATTACGTCTGAGTGACTCTGCCTGTCTAGAATGCTCTTTTTATACGCAATCATGGTGCCAGTTAACCTAATTAGTTGTGAAACGTTCCTCCTTGTGTTTTCTTTAACGTTACACAACTTTTCCAGACTTGCTGCCCACATCTCAACTTTTTTTTTAGAAAGTGTTGTTGGCATCAAATTCAAAATGAGCATTCTTTCATTATTTCAGTCTTTCATGAAATAATCACATTTGTCAGTTTCACCATTTGATGTGTTGTGCATGTCCTTTGTTTTTTTCACAAGATTTACAGATTATCACATGCTTTTCTATTTTATTCACATTTACACACACATACACACACATTAACAACAACAACAACAACATCTGGGTGATACACGGCAGCCATTATGCACCAGACACACATGTGTTCCTCCGTTAGAGTCCCTGCTTGGATAAGACATGTGTCCTGAGCGATGCAGAGTGGATGGCAGAGCGAGGGGTTGAGGGAGGCGTTGGTAGTGGTAGTGGGGGTCTGGGGCTGCATGGTGGAATGAGGGCATGGTGGTGCGACGCTGGCATCAGCCCTAACTGGCAAACACAAAGGTACCTGTGAAACAGCAGCACAGAGGGAAAGGGAGAAAGAAGAAAGGGAGGGAGAGAGAGAGAGGAGAGAGAGAGAGAGAGAGAGAGAGAGAGAGAGATAGAGAGGAAGGAGACAAAGACAAGGAGGGCATGGTGGATGGATGGGTGGCCAGCTCTCTTTAGAGGGAGTGCCCATTACACACACACACAAACACACACACATCAGGTCCTTGGAGAGAAGTAGCCTACTGCGAGAGGACTACAGCAAGGAGCCACACATCCACCGTCAAAACAACCCTGTTGGCCGGCGACAGATGGCCATCGCTGATGCACACACACCATGCACACACATGCAGTCCCACACACATACACTCTCTCTCTCTCTCTCTCTCTCTCACATACACACACACACACACACACACACACATCCCAATCCCCTCACATAATGTCCGGAACTGAGGATGACTGTTTGGTAGTCAGCTTGACGCCCCCATGTTGTTTACTAGTTTGGGCAATTTTTTCAGGGGGGGATGTCTGGCATTTTTGTGGAGAGGACCTGAAACACTGGGTCCATAGAAGAACTGAGAGAAAGAAAGAGATGTGTGTGACAGAGAGAGAGAGAGAGAAAGAGAGGGAGAGAGAGGGAGAGAGAGAGAAAGAGTAAGATGGAGAGCATTAAAGAGAAAGGGAGATAAGGAGAGAGAGAAAAAGACAGAGGGAGAGAGAGGGATGGATGGTAAAATATACAGAGTGAGATGGAGAGAGTGAAAGCAAAAGAGAGTTATGGAGTGAGAGCTGTAGAGAAAGAGAGAGTGATAGGGAGTGAGAGATAAAGAGAGAGGAGTGAAAGAGAGAGAGAGAGAGTTGGCGAATGTGAGAGAAGGAGGGAGTGAGGGAGAACAGAACGAGGGAGGAGAGAGAGAGAGAGACAGAGAGAGTGTGAGAGAAAGAGGAGCCAGGCGGAAAGAGTGAGTGAGAGATGGAGGGAGGAAGGGAGGGATGGAAGGGTTTGGCGGTGAAATAAGAGCGAAATGGGCCGCATCCAAAGATGATGAGATCACCTCTTTGGCGCCACTTATCAGCACAGGATCGCAGGCTGCCCAGGAGTTTCCTGAATGAGTGACCTCGGGCTTCCTACCGCGCCGGCCGGCCACCGCTGACACACAAGCCACGCTGCCGAGCAGCAAAGACACACACAAGGAGGAGGAGGAGGAGGAGGAGGAAGGCACGCCAGCTACACAGCAAGCAATCAGAGGACCATACTGTAGCATCCAAAGACACATACACATACACATACACACCTTCACATACTCATACATACACATACACGAAGATATACAGTACACATACACATATGCATGCAGAACTTCACATATTCATACATACACATACACACACATATACATACATTACACATACATTACATGCCAACAAAGTACTGTAAATCTATGTAGAATTAAACTAATGTGTTTTTCTGATATATATTTTTTTTACACAACCATAACGCCTAATGAACATTTTGGTAGTCTTGCATTCATCTATCTGATATGAGCTGATGTATATGCCACATCAAGAGAAATTACTTAAATTAAGGTTATAGGTCATTCCTGTAAACGCTTCATGACTTCAAAGGACTCCAAGGTGATAAAAAAAATGTAGCCTATCAGAAAGGACCTGTCATGTATTAGCAGGACAAAAAGATCTACCTTGACTACTGAGACACAATCTGAAACACTTATCTAGAATTATCGAGATCTTGAATTGTTAGATTAATCATCTTACATCCGGAAGACACATTCCTCAATAGGAGAGCAGAGGGTGCATGCAGTGAATGCTCTGTGTGGAAATGGAAATTCAGTGTGAATGGCACCTGTGTGAGCTCCATTATGTTCTCTTGGTCAGACAGATGTGTTCATTAACCCTTAAAGGTGTAGGTTTTTGAACATTCTAAGTTCCGCAACAATTGAAGGTTCTAAAATTCTATGTTGAATTCAATGAACCCAGATATTCTTTAGAATGTTAATTTCCCAACATTCCCGTCACACCAGTGTGACGGTACTCCTTTAAGGGTTAAAGAATAAAAACATTTTCTTATTTTTTTTCTTTTTACTGCTTTTCACTTTCACTGCTTTATTCCTTTCTTGAAAGAAAGAGAGAGAGAAACAGAGAGAGGGAGAGGGAGAAAAACATAGAGAGAGAGAGGTTTATCGTTGTATATGTTTTGTTGTTGTTTTTACCTATTATTATTCATGTGAATGCTTTGGCAATTTGAATTGAATATAATTGACAGATTTAACACTCCTTTATTGCATCAATATCATTCCAATATTTTTGCACTTAAATATTGCAAAACAATAACATTCACTAGTTTTACCGTCTCAAACTCAAAAATGCAGACCATACAAGCATACAGACTATAATCCAGACCACTACTTTCATATGTTAAAAACTAGTGAGAGAGAGAGAGAGAGAGAGAGAGAGAGAGAGAGAGATGAGGGAGGCCTATTATATGTTGCATGCTGTATACAATGCTGCATATGAATATGTTGTCCAGGGTCAAGACATATATCTTACGAGTGCTTTCAGATGCTTAGGATAAAAATGGCTGTAATATGTTGTACACATAGCAGTGTTGATACAGAATAGGATAAAGGTCAAGTAAAGCCAAGAGCCTCTGTGGTCTAAGATCAATTGATCTCCCTTTGTACAGATAAGATCCTTGTTTTTCAAGTTCCCCCAGAAGACTGATAACCCTGGGACATAGCTGCATTGTGTGATGGATGGAGTCCTAAACTTATGGAGTCGCAGCCTCAATCTCCTCGTCCGAACTGTTCATCCGAGCGCACTGTTATCTGGTTTTGCCCGGCCATTTTCACAAAGTGGTATGTGGCTGACGACGCGCGTGCCATCTCAATCAGCTGTGTCGATGGGAGAGGGGGGCGGTTGAAGCAGTGAGGGGGCAATTCCTTGAGTCAGAGACAAACATGGAGCGAGGAAGAAAGCAAACAAATAAATGGCGATGTCCTCGTTTGGCACAGCGGCTCAGCAGGGTGGCTTACGGAAAAGTAGCAACTCAGGAGCCTCTTACTTCTCTCCTCCACTCTCTGTGAGTGGCATCTTGTCTACTATATAAACTGCATGCGTGCGTGCGTCCGACTGTCATGTGGGATAGAATGCTCTCTCTCTGTCCACACACTGAATATGTGAAATACGCCACTGTGTCATGTTTCTCAACAACAAGGAGAAGGAGAATAGAAACAGGGTGTTCGACAAAAGCTCTGCACAACACTGCTTCAGTCGGATCTAGTTAGGACATTCTGATTGAAAACAATATAATCCATCTGATTTTGTCACTGACATTTGCTCTCTTCACATGTGGTTAGGATATGATGTTCTGACATCTGTGACCAGTCTGAGGCTTGCTACTCTCCTGTTGCAAGGGGACTGGTGTGTGTGTGTGTGTGTGTGTGTGTGTGTGTGTCTCTGTGTGTGCGTGCGCATGCGCGTGTGCGTGTGTGTGTTGTGAGCATGAGTACAATATAAATAAAGAAAATACTAGACAATAATACAAAAAATAGACAAAATGTATTACAATGTTATATATAACTATAACAACTAGGACATATTTATAAATAATACATTGTATGGAGACATACATAAAATACATACATAAAATAGGCCTACATATATAAAGTCCATGGCTGCAAAACAGTGGCGTGGGAAGAGGAGTAAAGGGGGGTTAGGGGGGTGGGTAGGCGGCGGGTAGGCGGTTGATTCTGTTAGCGCACTAATTCCCCTTTAGTCTGGAAATATGCAAACGCTGACCGGGGCAGGTTCCACAGCTCCATTCAAACGCATTAGGCTGATATGGCAGCTCGCTCACTCTCACACTCTCTCGCTCCTTCTCTCTCTCGCTGTAACCCCCCCCCCCACCCACACACACACACACAACAGACAGGAACTCTGTTTGTGCCCAAAACCATAAAACCCACTGGTACAGGCCCCTGTTACCCCATTTGAATGCATAATATAGGTGACACCAGGACCCGGTGTTTTTATGCAAACATCATGAAAATAACCCTTGTTTAGACAAAAAGGCAGAGAGAAAAAGATTGAGCGTGAGAGAGAGAGTAGCGTGATAGAGACAAAGAGAAAGAGAGAGAGAGAGAAAGAGAGTAGAGAAAAATATTAAAGAAGTAAAACACAATAAAACAACTCCTGAAAAGAGCAACGCTCTCAAGTATTTTGCATGTTGGTGAGAGTGATTGATACCTTCAGGGCGTGCGTGTTGCCTCGGCAGCAAGCAAACGAACAAAAGCAAATAATGTCTTTTTGTTTTCGTATTTCAGGTGATGTGTTCACGGGTGCAGTGAAGCAGTCTGTGCTTGTGTGGCGAGGACTATTACACATCCCCTCTGCCCCTCTCCGGCAAAATGATGGAGTTTGAAGTGCAAACACAGACTCAGTTCCTCCACCACGTAGGCCCTGTTTAGGCTTTCAGCAGTAAAGTGCCTCAGTGAGCAGTGTTTGTTGTGCTTTGTTGCAAGCAGACAACTGATCTGTTTTGTCAGATCACAATCATGTTCTGTATGGATACTGTATGCCTAGGAGGGAAAACATGAATCATCTAGAGATTCAATTGTTCAAGCAACACACAAGCTTTTCTTTACATTTTCCTGAAAAAAAAAGTATTCTTAACAATATATTATATTATAATATTTCATATTTCATATTTCATTAGTAGGGAATTAAGACAAATTCCTTATTTTTCACATTATGTGGAGAAGAGGCTACATCCATATGCAAAAGCCATGGGAAAAGCATTTGCTGAAAAAGCCAAATCTGCTCTGCTTCACGCAGGAGGCGAGTCCAAACATAGATCTGTCAGTAGCACATAAGTGGAACTGTTGCTTCATGATTATCAAGAGACTCTGGGTCCAGTTACAGGGACTAACTTATTTATATTTCACAGAGGATAAAGCCGTTCTCCTGAGAGGCAATTTGTGTGGATATGTACATACAGTATATCAATATGCACTACATATCTTTCCATATAGGCCTACACGGGTGTGGACACATTTTATTGTGACACCAGTGGTCAACAAGATGCCACAACTCAGAAAACATTCATCAGAATCACAAGGAACATGGGGATCCTGTGACAAGCTGAGTTAAGAAGGGGTGCGGACATGTGATAAGTGTGCAAGTGGTACAGTCATTTCCTGTGTATTAGCCACATTATGTATAAACCGCAGGACGGTGTTTTATGCAATTAAAAGAAAATCCATGTATTAACCACAGCCGTGTATTAAAGATGCAGTCAGGGATTTTATGGGATTTCAAGCCCATAAAATATTTTGCCACATTCAGCAATCACCTCACGACCGCTAGCCACCTATTCCATGAGTACACTGTACAAAAAGGCTCCGAAAACGGGAAACAAAGTGAGGGCAGCCTGTCCCCCAAACAAAAACGAAACCCTATGTGGCATTTCTCTGGGAATGTTGAAGGTAGGTGTGGTTTGGTGTCAAAGTTGTAACATGGTAATTATCATCTCTCTCAGACCAAATAAAGCAGCAGGGCTTTTCTGCATAATGTGCAGAGGTGCTCAAAACTTAGCTGAAGATATAAATCAAAAGAAAGACCTGCACACTGTTGCACTGCTCTCAGAAACTTTACTTCTTAAAGGCACCCTTAACAGTTTTTTGACCTTAACATAACGTTTAAAAAATAAGTTTGATGGCAAATAACATCATAAGATAACAAGCTGTCTTCTGTCAGCGTGTAGGTGATTACCAACCAAGCAACTTTCTAGTTTCGGCTAGGAACCTAATTTTCCTATTTAAAGGAGAATTCCGGTGTGATATTGACCTAAAGTGTGTTGAAACATGATACTGAGTGTGAACATATAGCTCATCTCGGCTTGACCCTGCACTCAGAAATCTGGCGCTAGTTAGCCGATGCTACCAACAGTTTTTCGATGGGGGTGCCTCGGGCATCGGCCTAGCCATGCAAATAAATCACTGTTTTACACCATTTATGAGGCTCAAAGTAGCTCCATACTTCATTGGTAGACTTCCGAGGGCCTGGACATTTAAAACGAGACATTGAGAACTTTGAAAAAGCACTGGTAGTTTATTTACAAGACAATTTCTACAGACAGTACCTTCAGGAAGTTTACCGTTTGCCGCCATCTTGAATTTATTCACGATAAGTCGAGCGACGAGTACGAATGAACGAACAGGTATGATAAGGGATCAGATTCCAAAAATAATTCCGTGGAAATGCATGGATTCCAGTTGCTTCCAGTAGCAGAAACTGGAATCCATGCATTTCCACGGAATTATTTTTGGAATTCTCCTTTAAAACTTTAAGACTGAAAATTAACAACGGAAAATTAAACATGGCGATTTTTTAGGCTGATTTGACATTGAATTATACTCTCATTCCGGCGTAACAATCTGCTGCAGCTCAAACTTGTTGCTGAAAGTTATAGCTTACGGGGACTATGTTCAGGTGCTGCGTGATATCGTTGTGTTACAACCCATGGTACTTTCATTCACATGTCAACTTTTGGCTACGGAAGAGGCGGAATATGTGTAGACAACTGCCACATGTTTGCGTTACGAACTAACCCTATATATTTCTGTGGGAGATTCTTGAGTGCTGTCTCCTCATTAGAAAGTCTAGATTAGGTATAGTTCCATGTCAAATCAGTCTAAAAAATCGCCACGTTTCATTTTCCGTTAGTCTTATTACATTTTCTAACTTGAGAATAGAAGTCTTAAATAGGAAAATAACCAGAAATCGTAGTCACTTTTAAGCATGACGCTAGCGGGCAAGATGCTAATGGTCGGTAGGCTACAGTCTCTGTGCGAAATAGACCAGCTCGGACGGAGTTCACGTTATGTTTCGTTGAAAAGAAGCTTAATAGTTTTGTGAAATTTGGAGAGGAGTAGAGCTGTTAACTAACGTTTCTAACTAAGGTGAAGTTAGCTAGTCAGTACCAGCATGGATCGCTATTTTAGTAGCCTAAGGAAAGTAACAGATGTCAGGACAGATGGACAGGATTCTGCTGCATGCTCTTCAGACAAAGCTACAACTTCGGAGGAAACATAGTGGAAACGAGAAAGAAAATACAATGATTAAATGTTAAATATGGATTTAAAGTAACGATTGACAAAACTGTAGAGGAGGTATCACTGTTTCGTATGTTCAACGTTGAGGCCATGAAACCGCCGAAACTCGCGTCATATGGAGACACACATTACAGTCTTGAGTAGCCTATATGTAACACATTTTGCGTGATGTCAAAGGACAGCCGCTCATGAGAAAGAGTGCTGTGAGGTGTGTTTTACCCTTTCCAACTATACCTCTGTGAGAGCGGTTTTCCACACTGGCATATCTAAATTTAAGGGCAAGGCTGAAACATAGACTGTATAAATACCCCCCCACACACACACACACACACACACACAATAGTGGTCCGTGGATTACTTGTTAGTCAGGATGGTGGTCCGGTCCCTGGCACAGAACCAGTTGAAAACCCCTGAACTAGAGAAAGGTACAGTAAAACTCAATTGTTTTACTCGAGGGGAGGTGGAAAATGAGCATATTTCCCCAAATGGTGGAGAATCGCTTTAAGGGTGCTTTTAATTAAGAAACTTTAATGTAACTAATTACCACCTGCTCTGAGTTCGCTTATCAGGGTTTTTCAGTAATGCTTCTTGGCATAGGTGCCATCTCCAACATACAAAGACAAAAAACACCATTGTCCATCTTTCATAATACAACTGTTGGTGACTGGAGGTTTGGTTCCTTGTATGAACGAGTAGCCATGTGCACATAAGGGGGCAACATCAGTTACAGTAAGTCACAGACTTTTAACAAGGAAGCAGGTTATTGGTATAGGTGGAAAAATTGCCCACTGACACAACAGTCCAATCTTCAGCAAACAGGAAACAGAGAAAGAAAGAGAGAGAGAGAGAGAGAGAGAGAGAGAGAATAAAACAGTGCAACCCTTGGAACTGAACACCAAAGATCCCTCCGAAATGGCAGCTGGCTGATGTTGGGAGGGGGGTCATTTTAACGTGACACCAGTAGCCCACACAAGGGGCATGACTGCTGACCTGTCCAGACACATTTATCAAGCGCACAGGACAAGGTTACTGACTGTCTGACCACACAAGCAATAATAACAGCTGTCCAGCTTTTACAGCTCACATTATTGGAGAGGGAAGATTTTTTATTATTGAATTATTAAATAAAACAGAGCTTTATTTAGGTCTTCTGTAATGTAACTGGTCGATAAGCGGTTTCATACAGTCAGCTTTCTCTTCTGTTCTGGAGATGTATGTATGTATAGTCTTTATTGTCCTATTAGGATATTCTTTTTCACACACATCATTTACATTCCATGCAGGATATACACAGCCTCACACACCACATATAACATATAACATGTTGAGTTGGAGGTAGTTATCGGAGCACCACAGTGCAAAATCTGTGATGGACTGGTGGTAAACTGTGATGGAACTGTTGTCTGTAAGTAGTCCTACTATGGCTGTGTCATCTACATATTTGTAGTAAGTGGTGTTGGGTAGTAAAATCTGGCAGTCATTTGTGTAAAGTGTGTACAGGAAGGGACAGAGATCAAGGGAAGGGTCAGAATGTGCAGTCTTTAGTGTTTGAATCAGCCTTAAGTAAGCTGTAGGATTGTTTTGTTTAGCTTTTTATTTGTTTTTAGAAAAAAAAAAGTTTGCCTCGATCTCACCCACTATGAAAGAGGTCCTTAAGGCGCCAAGCTGAGGTAAACACAAGCCAGGCGTCCTAGTTAAGAGTTCTGAAGCATCTTCATCCTTGAGATGCAAAGCCCATATGGGAACTACTGTACAGTACTAGCCAACTGCTCAGACACACACACACACACACACACACCGGTGTACAGGAGTTTGCCATTAGTAAAGTGCTCCTGGTAGGACTTAATGTCTGACCTGATGCTTGGTCTCACTAGTGCACTAGTGGTGAAATTTGAATTGCAGAGATATTTGACTGTAGATTGTAGAAGATTTATGAATGACCTTTTTAGATGAATACATGTCTATGTATTTTGTTTTGTTTGTTTTCTTTTCAGTGTGTACTGACATCTCCTGCTTGCTAATCCTGACAAATGCGCAGGGAGGCTGCTCTGCTGGTGAAGCTGCTTTTTGGTGGTTGATTTTGTTTTTGTTGCTTTTGATGGTTTGGCATTCAGGCTACTGGCAGCGCATGTGGTGCTGTGGTGCAACAGGCTATGTACAGGTCTGAGTGCCCACGGGGACCCTGGTTCGAATCTGACCTGTGGCCACTTCCCGATTCCCACCCCATCTCTCTCTCCCAGTTGCTTCCTGTCTCACTCTTCACTGTCCTGTAAAGGCAAAAAGCTCAAAAAATATACCTGGGTACTATACACAGTGAGTTTGGGACTACCGTCAGCCAACTACACATTGTCATTGTATCCTGCGTCATGTTGTATAATGTGAAATAGGGTTGTTGTTGATTAGCCACTGTGGGAACCCCCTACCTACAGCACAAGGAATTGAACACCTCTCAGTTAGTTAGTTAACCAAAGAAGGGAAAAAACACTTTTTTGTTCAGATACATAAGGGACCAACTATGTGGAAAGCAAGGTACTGTAGGATATACGTGTTGGCTGAACTTTCCCTTTTGCCTTTAATCAAAAGATGCACCGCTGCAGTCCATGACAATGTCTGGTGGGCCCAACTGAGAACCAAGACATGAATTATGGATTGACCTTGTTAGTACAGACATACCACCTGATCTTAACAAAACCCGGAACACTACAAGGCCTGACACGTGGTTCAGTTGTACAGCTCAGAATTATAAAATAAATCATGGATTTCAGTGTAAATAATTAAGTAAGTAAAGTTTATTTTTAGAGCACATGTGCTCGGACATGTAGTGGGTAACTGTCTAAAAATAGAGCTAGAAATAAGAGTTATTACCTGAAAGGGCACATTTTACTTTAGCCAGACAAACTTATTTAAAAAAAGTAAAAATGCGGATTTCAGTGGCAAACTGTGGATTTCACTGAATGCAGTGAAGACTGCAGTCTTCAGGGTCAAGTCTACCTAGCCAAATGTTGATGGCCCAAATCACCATTTTATCTATACTGAGTGTAGAGTATAGAGTAAATAGGTGTATCATGGCAATCAATAGTACTGGCTACTGCTATTATTAGGGGCAGCTGTGGCCTACTGGTTAGCGCTTCGGACTTGTAACCGGAGGGTTGCCAGTTTGAACCCCGACCAGTAGGAACGGCTCAGGTGCCCTTGAGTAAGGCACCTAACCCCTCAATGCTCCCCGAGCGCTGCTGTAGCAGGCAGCTCACTGCATCGGGATTAGTGTGTGCTTCACCTTACTGTGTGCTGAGTGTGTTTCACTAATTCACGGATTGAGATAAATGCAGAGACCAAATTTCCCTCACGGGATCAAAAGTATAGGGAGTATATATACTGCTACTACTGGCATGAAATGGTAGGTGTGAGCACTGGGTCAATAGCACTGAAAACAGCAACAAAAACAGTGAGATTAAGGAAGTCCCTTTAAGGGGCCTCCGTGTCTGTAGCATTGCCAGGTATGTAGGTGGCAACAGCATCAAGCATTAAGGGGAGCACCTCATAGAAACTTACCTGTCATCCCCAACACACACACACACACACACCCTAACAACGTTTCCACTTGATAGAACTCAGATTGTTTGATCACCTTGACATCCGATATGTGTGTGTGTGTGTATGTGTGTGTGTGTTGAAATAGTGGCTCATGAGGTGCAGAACAGTAAGGAGGGAGTGATATTTAACCAGTACGAGTGATGATGGACTTGTGTGTGTTTGTATGTGTGTGTGTGTGTGTGCGCGTGCGTGTGTGTGTGCGCGCGCGTGCGTGTGCGAGCATGCATGCACGTATGTGTGTGCAGCGCTCTCTCTCCTCCAAGCGCGTCTGCGGGCACAGATGTTGTGTTCACCCACAGCTCACTCTGCCTTGTGCCCCACACATTTGCGTGCACATCGACAGCCTGCACCATTAACATTGCCAGAACAAGCTACTCTGGAGTGCAGCCAAACAACTTCTTCTCTTGCTGTTTCATGTGTGTGTGTGTGTGTTTGGAAAGTATCCGGTTCTATCAGATTGCTCTTGATGTTCTTTGATAAACAGCAACAGCAGGAAAAAAAGAAAGAAAAAAAAAAGAATCCAAGACAACACCCAAACACAATAAACACCATAAGCCTAAAAGTGTTATTGATAAGCGTGTCCTTTTAATGCTCTGTTGAAAGCGAACACCTAGGGATGACTGTCATGTGGCATGTAAGAGAGAGAAAAAAGAAAGACAGAAAGAAATAAAGGAAGAAAGAAAGAGATAGATAGTGTAAGAGCGAGATAGAGTGTGGGGGGGGCGGGGGTTGGGTGATGATTGACGTCGGTTAAAGAGACGATGAGGTCAGCTTTTTCCTCAATAGGCCCGCATGCTGGTTGCCAGGGTTCATGTTCGACTTGTTATACAGTCAAGTACTGTGGCATTGACCATCCCACACTTGAACAACACAGCTGACAGTGATGGCATCACCAAGGGTTTTATTTTTAGAGTAGTCAAGGGTGCTAAATGGATGTCAACTTATTTTTGATTTTTTGTTTGTTTGTTTGTTTGTTTTTTGTATGATCCCTCACGGGGTGCTTTTTGATACCACTCTGGCATTTAGTGGTTTCTCATCAGCTGACATGAATTCATCTTAATAACACCATTAAATCATAATCCCCACAGATTTACCAACTCTCCCACTCTGTTTGCTTTTTGTTAGTTCTGGACATATTGTTAGCAGAGTCTTTTAAAAGACGAGGACATGGGCAAACGAAGAATAATCTGACCTAAGGCTCATTCGGCTTCATCATGAACCATTCATCAAAAGGTCAAAGCACGGCCTATTTGATCTTTTCTGTCTCCGCATCAAGAAGAAGATAAATCTCATACGACATGTGGTGAAGGTCAGCTTCCTTGAGTTTCGGTGAAGAAAAAAAAAAGCGTTAAAAAATGTTTTAAAGGACAAGAGTTATGCCAAAGCATGCACTCAGTGCAAAGCAGTTTCTCATTTCGCATTCACAGTGTCAGTTTCTGACAGAAAAATGCACCCAGTCATGTAAGGACAACTCGCTGCGGTCTGAGTCCTTAATACCTGCACAATGATCAAGGTGATGCTGTGCAATGTTTTGACATGCAACTGTGAGACTGCAAATCTCATCTGATACCTTTTCATGCTCAAATCAACAGGCCTTGTAGTTTTAATCAAATATATGTTACACTCGGTATCTGGCTCTGCCATCTCGCATTCTTAATGGCATTTCGTAATCGTAACAGCAGCTGTGGCTGTATCCATGGCCAGATCCAACCGCAAATGGCCCCACGCAATCAGACCGAGGAGATACTGTGGAAAAAGAAGAGAAAGAGGTCCATAACAATAATAGTCATGGGATTAAATGAATAGCGGAAAAGAATAGGTGAATATACATGCAAATACACATTTGTAATACACATGTTTAATATAAATTAAAAGTAAATGGGCTAATACCCAGGCTAGGTTGAGTCAGTTATGTTGTTGGAAAGGTCATTAGGTATAAGGCTATAGATTATGTGATGTGAATATGCCAAATCTCCCAGTGCACTGCCACTGACTAGAAAAAACATGGATGGACCATAAAGGAGAGGTACAGTACATTATTCTTCAAACTATAGGGTCTATTTTTAGATGATGAAGAGTCTGGTATATCAAACATGCATCATGTTCTGCCAGATCTGCTCAACGCTGCAAGAAGTCGAACATGCCCAGTGATTTGAAGCTTCCGGAATAGTCCTTATATCCTCTCTGTGCACTCTCCAAGTTTATTTCTCTATTTATTTAGACGTGGCTCCATGTTCGCTGCTACAAGCCATAAGTTTCAAGATAATGCAATAAAACTCAAACTCCGATTAACGCAATTTTGTTCCCAAAGAAAAGGTTCAAACCATAAATAGACCAAACTGTGCCTTTATCTAGGCTCAAAAAATCATTGCACATATCTGCAGAGAAACTGAAGCATTTTTACATTGTTAAGTGTACAGTATATTGACAGGGAGGGTATGAAAAAGGATTGCTTGTGCAGTTAGTGCATTACCTTGCTCTTCTCCTGGCCACTGCCATCTTGTGTGAAAAAAGTCTGGAAAACTGGAGCCATAGTCTGCTATTTCTTTGTACCTTACGATGACTTCACTTTTGACTTGAACATACATTTCTTTACAATCACTGTTGTCAGATCAGAGCCAGATCTCCTCCAACCAGCTGCTGTCCTCTGCCTCCAGCTCACCACATAGCATTACTATTACCAATTCCATTACCATAACCATGACCATTACAATAACCATGACCTCCATACTGTATCTGTGCCTGCAACTCTCTCAGTAGAGTTGGGCCCCACCCAAGATTCCCTGCCTGTACACAAAGATTCTTTGGATAAGCAACTGCTACATCAGAAATGTAAATGTGGTAGTTGATGGAATAGGATATAGACAGAACAGGGAAAGAAAAAAACTATACACAGGATACTGCTGAAGGATTATATTCATGTAATTTAATTTATACAGTACATGTGTCAGTGTGTGTGTGTGTGTGTGTGTGTGTGTGTGTGTGTGTGTGTGTGTGTGTGTTGATAGATGTAGGAATAGATGGATATTTTCTGATGTGATTGCTTTCAAATCTCTTTTGGTAAAATGTCAGAGTCGTGCACCAGAGCCGAACTGCCCGACAATACGAGCAATAACACCAGAGTTCAAGTACTCACCTCTTAAATGCTTGACTGAATTTCCGTCAAGGATTCCCTGCCTGTACACAAAGATTCTTTGGATAAGCAACTGCTACGTCAGAAATGTAAATGTGGTAGTTGATGGAATAGGATAGACAGAACAGGGAAAGAAAGAAACTATACACAGGATACTGCTGAAGGATTATATTCATGTAATTTAATTTATACAGTACATGTGTGTGTGTGTGTGTGTGTGTGTGTGTGTGTGTGTGTGTGTGTGTGTGTGTGTGTGTGTGTGTGTGTGTGTGTTGATAGATGTAGGAATAGATGGATATTTTCTGATGTGATTGCTTTCAAATCTCTTTTGGTAAAATGTCAGAGTCGTGCACCAGAGCCGAACTGCCCGACAATACGAGCAATAACACCAGAGTTTAAGTACTCACCTCTTAAATGCTTGACTGAATTTTGGGCTTTGTACATATTACACTTTGTGACCCTCTTAAGTGGAAGCTCAGGCCCTTGGATTATTGATCATCGGGGATAATGTCAGATTTGATATGTTAGATGTTGAGATGAACCAATTTCACTCCCCTAAGTACCTGCCAGGCTTGTTTTGGTCCCTACCTCTGTGATGTGCCTGCCAAAAACAGCACAGCAGGACGCCTTTTCTGGACGGCAAATGCTTGCCATCTAAAGCAGATTAAAGCATGCTATTATAAAATGAAAAAACAGAAAAGAGAATAGTCAGCCCCCCACGTTTTTCTATTTCCTTTCACACAAACCACCAGTAGTGAATTTCCTGTCCTGGTTTTAATTTGTTTTTCTGTAGGATAAGATTGATTCTTTTTTTTTTTTTTTTTTTTTAAATATTGAAATGTTTAAAAGGTTCAAGCACAGGGCCTCGACTTCTTTCTTCTTTATTCCCTTCTGTCTCCTCCCGGGTTAATGCTGATGTAATGCAGCGGCGCTCTGTTCTATAATCTTTGCTGCTGCTCTAGCCTTTACCTTGCAGTTAGCATGGTGCATGCTAGCCTAGGCCTAACAGTGTGGGTTTGTGATACCCGGAAGAGTAATTCCCTTCAAAGGAGATTTAGCCTGATAGGACCTAATGGGATCAAGAGCAGGGTAAACGTGCCCCTCGCTGTCCAGGAGGAGCAGGGCCGGGGGGTGGGGAGACTCTCAGTTCATGTCCTGAACATGACTATATGTAGGTGTGTATGTGTGTGTGTGCACGTCTGTGTGTGTGTATGTGTACTTGCGTGCATGTGTGTAGTGTGTGTTTGGTATGTTCTTGAATTTCCCCTTGGGTATCTATCTATCTATCTATCTATGTCACCTACACCTTTGGTTAGTCAGCAGCTCACTCCTGGTTTCCAGGTCTTGCCATGTCAGTTTACTGTATATACCAGAGGCTTTCTTGTTTATTCATTCACCTAACAAAAACATATAATTGAATTCTCATACAGCAGCAGACATGGACACCAGCAGGCTAATTTGCTCTCAATATATAGGTCTGCCAAATACCAAAGACTAGCTCTAATCATTTTGAAATGCCCAGCGCTCACTGGGAAGATTTCCCATTCTACGCCAGGGCATGGCAATACAAGGCTAGGGAATTAGATTTGCATAGCACATTTTTATACAAAGAAGTCATTCTGAGTGCAGAGGAGGAAGAAAAACCAAGAATGAGAATGAGATCAGGAAGAACTGGCATGCCGCAAAGCAATAGGAGCAAGTGCAGGCTAATAGAAAACTACTGGTGTCCTTGTAAGACCTACTTGGTACACATTCATTAAGCATGTCAAATATGTATGTTTGTCCTAAGCCACTTAATTAAGGATTCACAAACTAGCATCAGAATCTCAAAATCAATTTTTATGACTGACTTCAAGCCCATACAAATATCCGAGGATTAATCTGAAATGTGTTGTATGCACGTTATCCTTATAAGAACTCTTGCTGCAGTATTTTGCCTGCGCTGTTTTCTAATGTTCTTTTCTGAGAGATCAGAAAGAAAGACCTTTGAACACAAAGGCATGGATGAAATTCTTCCAGTCTTTTATGGATTTGTATGTATTGACCAAAGTTTGGCACATGTTTTATTCAAAACCTCAAGAAACTATTTAAAACTGTGGGGAAATGGGTAAAATATATACTGTAACCTCTAAGTGATAAAAGGCACTGTTGGCTACTGCTTTACTATAGTTACATGTATTAAGATAAGGCTGAACTACATACTGTACTCCACCTGGGATTTTGGCATTTAGACTGGCTCTGGGTGACCTTTGACCCTTCCTACCCTGCTGCCAAATTCAATGATCTCCTTTTCATCATGTGTTTTGCCACATCAATCAGTTGTTCTAGAACCTTTCAGGCAATGCTTCTGATTAGCAGGATTTGGCATAGACAGAGCTTTGGCATAGGGTCATTCCATATCACATCAACCAGAGGCTCACAGGTCACCTGAGAAAAAAAATAAATAAATAAAAAAAACACAGGTGCTCATATGCCAAACTTAGAAAATGTAGACCACCTTCAGAGCCTTGTAAAAGAAAAATTATAACAGTTACATCTGATCTTATAACATTTTTGAATTCTATAGAAAAAAAGCTAGTCCTTGTCTCAATGTTTTTAATTGGATGATTTGATATGAAATTACTCCACAGTCAAGTTTTTAATTGGTCAAGTCAGAGATCTATTTGAGTCAAAAATCAGTTTAACAGTGTCAGTTCTCAGTGTTCCAAGTCCCAGAAATATTTGTCCAGATCTTTGCTTTCACTTCCACTTTGAGCTCCCTTATTGTTTAATTGTTTAATTGTGTGCACCTGTTCAGGGTGTATAAAGCATGCTTCTTTTGTCTCGCGTGTTGTCTGGTCTTGTCTACTCTATGGGAGTCTTTCTTGCGATATCTCTAGTTTTCCATTTCGGCCGCTTCAAGTTTCATTAAAGATCTCGGTATTGAACACATGTGCCTTGACTCCATCATTCAATGGACACAAGCATGACGGAAGACCAGACCGATCCAAGAGGTGCAGCCGATGCACCCTTAATGGATTACCGAGATCCAGCCTTATCTTTTCTGCATGACCGAATTGAAAGACAGCAGCACACACTCATGGAGCAGGAGCAATTTCTAGGCAGTTTAAGGTGCACCATGCGAGAAGAAGTAGATTCCACCAACTACCATCTGGTGATACAGCCACCTTACCCTCTACTCCACCCTTCCGACCTGCTCGTGCTGACCATCACATCTCTTTACCAGAGAGGTACGACGGTGACCCGGCTGTCTGTATCAGTTTTCTACTCTCCTTTGGTTTCTACTTCAGTTGACCAGTGGCCAGTTTCCTGACATGACCGACACAGGGTGGATCCAAGCTGTTATCTTCCATCTGAGTGGGAGAGCACAGGAATGGGTACAGCGGTGTGGACAACCGGTGAAGCCAGCATATGGTCCTACCCTGCCTTTGTGGCCGAAGTGTTTTCGATCATCCTTCACATGGAAGATCCCTGGGGACCGCCTCTTTCATCTCACCCAAGGGTCCCTACCTGTAGCTGAGTAAGCCATTCAGTTCTGCACTTTAGCAGCAGGAAGTTGGTTGTAATCAAGCCGCTCTACAAACCACTTTTTCAGCAAGGCCTGAACCCAACATTGCAGACCAGGCTTGCCTATCGTGACGCGGTCGTTGCCTTGACGAGGTCATCCAGATGGCAGTCAAGCTTGATCTATATCTGCAGGAGCGAGGACGTTGTCGTTCACATCGGCCCACAATCCCACGCCAGCCACTGGGGGCTGAAGAAACAGATTAGTCTATGCAGCTTGGAGCTACTCGACTCTCTCAGGCTGAACGTGAAAGGAGGAGGAAGCTTGGCTTGTGCCACTACTGCGGGGAGACTGGACACCAGATAAACGCCTGTCCCTCACGCCCGGCTTCTCCTCAGGTGACAGCTGCCACAGACATTTTTTAAATGAATCAGTTTATTTTACCTGTGAAGTTATAACAAGGAAAATGTTGTTTTAGTTAATGCGTTGATTGATTCTGGTTCATCCGGTAATTTTCTGTCTGTCGATGTTGTGTCTTGTCTACGTGTCCTGACTAACCCCCTGTCTTGTCCTATCTCAGCTCAAGTGGTTGATGGACGACCTATAGGAGACACAAACCTCACAAGGGTGACTCAACCTGTCACAGTCGAGGTCCAAATTATCCACATTAATAACACCAGTATTCTGGTGCTTCCCCAGTCCCGTTACTCAGTCGTTCTCGGCCTTCCCTGGCTTTGAAAGCATAACCCCTCACTCGATTGGGAACAGAATGCTATTAAGGCCTGGTCTGCCTTATGCCTTGGGGTATGTGTTCCCACTAACCTTCCGATTATGTCCACGTCTATTGAAAGCCCACATACTGTAGTCAGGTTCCTATCGAGATTTCCTAGGGTTAGGGTAGGGTTCAATATCGAGACCTAGAAAGGGTCTTTAGTTTCGAACATTCCACTCGGTTACCACCGCATCGTCCTTGGGACTGTGCGATAGATCTTTTGCCTGGTGCCTCTCCTCCTCGCTCCAGAGTTTATCCCCTGTCTGAACCTGAGACATGAGCGATGGAGGAGTATGTAGTAGAAATGTTGCACCAAGAATTCATTCGCCGGTCCTCATCACCTGCCTCCTCCGGTTTATTCTTTGTAGCCAAGAAGGATGGAGACATCAGACCATGCGTCGATTATCGGGGTCTGAATAAAGTTACAGTCAAGTATCGATATCCTTTACCCTTAGTCCCAACTGCAATAGAACAATTGTGTACATGGACGACATTCTAGCATACTCATGAAGTAGGGAACTTCATGTCTCCCATGTTCACCAAGTTCTCAAGCGCCTCCTATCCCATCAGAAGGGTGAGAAATGTCTTTCTGAGTGCGATATCTCTTGTTTGCAGTTTCATTAAAGATCTCGGTATTGAGCACATCGACTCCATCATTCAATGGACACAAGCATGACAAATGGGATGTCTTTTAAAACGTTCTTTTGTTGTGCTAGTTTCTCTGCGATCAATTTAAAACAGTAGAAATGTTCTCATAAATAACTGTCCCTGAAACCCTCCCTGAAACCCTCTCTGGACTCCCTGAAATGCAAGAAGCTTTCCCACTAAAGCCACTGCACTACACAGCACCAGCAAATAGCTAACAACTCAACCACACAATCCAAATAGGAATATCACAATTAATCTCGCATAGCCCTGTCAAAAATATATAAATTTTTCGGTTACTGTTCTGAGTCGCAAGTGACATATTGACCCCTTGACAGATTCTGACTGGCCATGCGATGTGAGTCTGTTATGGTAAGAGGCCTTTATAAGCCAGGCCGATCTGCCAATTGAATTTCTGCAATAAGTGCCACACAGCAGGAGGAGTTTATCCATGTGGCATGACTCTCGTGCTGCCCTGCCAAGCCGCCTGCCTCTGGCCACGGGCCCAGTTGGCTCAGGCGACAGGTTATTATTCCAAACAGGAGGAAGCTAATAAACAGAAGCAATATGGACCTACCTAACATCAATATGGGGAACTTTAAGAGGATATCGGCCCCTTGTAGAAAGCACAACGAGGTGGTTGGCTCTCGATGTGTCAGTCAATCAAAAGCTAAAGCTGGACAGCATTAATCTACCTACAGTATATCCCACTGACCGCAGGAAATACTGTGTGTGTGTGTGTGTGTGTGTGTGTATGTGTGTGTGGGTGCGTGGGTTGAAGTTACAAACATCTTTCCTCTGTTTCTGAAGCAACATGTTCATTGGCTTGAATAGTGTAGGCTATTGGCTGAACCGAGCCATTTAGTTTGTCTCCCCTTTATAGAGCTAGCACTGTGCTCGAACCACCCTATTTTTGAGTCGTCGGCTCACACCGGGAGGAGGGCTGGAGGAAAGTGTAACGGGCAATCATCACAGTCTGCACCTTTAAGTCTCCCATGGCCCCACCCACCCTTTCTCTCTCCCTCCTTCCTAATCTCACCCCTCCCGGAACCTTCTGCTCTTGCCCTCAATGACTCCTCTGTTGCCCCCCATTGGCCTCATTCTGTGCAAATGAGAGCGGTTGACAGACCTGACCGGTTTCTACAGGGCTCCGTTACAGGGACCTCTCAGGAAGAACCTGGCCATAACTCTCTGGCTGTCAGCGGTGGTTCACATGAGCTGGGATGACTCCCACCATAGACACGTCAGTCACCCAAACAGAGCCTAGAGAGCAGCCCAGCTTCTGGAGAGGGAGGGAGGGTGTTGGGGACTTCAGCAAAAAGCAACAAACGTTAAGCGTTGCATTCTTGGAATAATTCAAATATCCATAACACATTTGGTTGTGATAAGCATACACTGGAGACCTGGACAAAACAATTTAATTTGATTTCAGTATCATCAATGAGCAATTTTCCCCAGACGGGTAACTATGAATTATGTTTATAACAATACCAGTGGTATTAAATGGTTCCTAGATTGTTGATTAGTGTGAATGTGGATAATACAGTGTGATGTTTTAATGTTAAAAGCTGCAATTGGTGAATAAACTCTTTTGAGAGGTAGATAAACTTTAATTAGAGGTGCAGAAACTCTATTTTTGAGGTTTCAGAGGTGGACAAACTGTGTTTACTTGCGTTTAGCCTCCACTAGCCCTGATTGTCCCTGTTTAATGTGTTGTTTTAGATAGATAGATAGAGAGATACAGTGGGGGAAATAAGTATTGAACGTGTCAACATTTTTTTCAGTAAGTATACTTCCAGTGAGGCTATTCACATTCAATTTTCACCAGACATTAGTATTAACTCAGGTAATCCACACAAAAAAAATCCAAACATTAACATCCATAAATAAAGTTATGTGTAACATAGGCGCCGATACCGTGGGTGCTCCGGGGCTCGAGCACCCACGTGTTACAGTCCCGGCTAAATTTAGATTAATTTTAAATCCAACATTGCAGTTGGTGCTAAATGCAGCATCTTTCATAATATGATTGGCTATGTTGCTGTCAATCCCCTGCTCCATATCCTAACCACCATTGAGAGCGGCTGTCGGATGAAAAATCCTCTTTAGACACTTCCCTCCTGAAAAATTAACGCAAGGCCATTTTTTCATGGCTTCAGCCCCGAATGTTTAAAATGTAGCCCCGAATATCATTTAAACACAGCTAAACACTGGTACCTCTCTATAACATATTGATGTGATGCGGTCGCAACTCGCAAAAGTAAAGCAGATAGAAAGAAATCACGCAAATCTATCCTACAACACACACAGACAGCTTCATGTGCAGGGGACTGAGCACGCACACAGGTCTTTAATGATTGTTTGCTTGATAGTGTCTTGCTAATTCACCGAAGAAAGACTTATGATTACGGATAGAAAGGACATTCTGAAAAGGAAAGGATTAAGGCAATGAGGAGCAAGGCTATAGCAGTGGAAGACTCATGTTGCTCTATCAGCAGATGAGAAGGACCTGAGAGTGCCACTGACGACATGACAGGATCACAGGATGGTGAAGAAAAAGCTAGTTGAACCCAGTGACTATGCTTTTGTGAGGAGGCACACCATTCAAAGCAAATTGTTTTTCTTTTAGTTTGTGGGTTAACATACAGTATGGCCATGTCAATTAACCTTGTGAACTGTTTTCATGTCTGGATAGAGCGTTCAGGAGTCAAACAATGGATCATGCATGCATGTTTTAGGCATAGTGTAGGTCCTATTCTGTGACTGAAAGTGCACAGAAATTGTGCCTTTACTTAACAGCATTTGAGAAACTTCCTCGGAGTGACGCCCATGGACTCCCGCAAACTCTATTGGCGTTTTGTGTGTTGGCTGCTGTTGATTTCCTAAAGTGTTGAAATGCATAAATTACTACTTTCTAAAAAATCGTATGGCAATTGATGTGCTGTTTTGCATGAGTTTGCATGAGTTTAATTGTTTGAGCACCCGCCGACGGAAACATAAATCGGCGCCTATGATGTGTAATAAAGCGGAATGACACAGGAAAAAAGGTTTCAATGCACCTAGTGAAATTTCTTAAATACTATGTGGAAAAGCTTTTGTTTGTAATGTCAGCTTCAAGACATTTCCTGTATGGCAAAACGAATCAGTCGCCGTATTCAGGTGTGATTTTGGCCCATTCCTCTAAAGAGATAGGAATCCAGGGATCCCTCTTGTGAATCCTGATCTTTAGTTCCTTCCAGAAATGTTCAATTGGATTTAAGACAGAGCCTCCAAGTTTTCTTAGTTGTATGCTTTGGATCATTGTCCTGCTGGAAGGTCTACCAACGTCTCATCCTCATCATCCTGGATTAAAATGACTCCATTCAATTGTTCCTTCCTACCATGAGATAAAAAATAGCCCCACATCATAATGCCCCCACCTCCAATCCGCACCATTGGTATAGTGGCCTCCAAACATGGTGTGTAGTATGACATCACCTGACCAGACATTTTCTCAATATTTTATAGGCTTGTCTAAGTGTTGTGTAGTCGTGTGGGGTAAGCGTGCATAGAGGCCATGGCATGGCATTTTCTCTGTAACAATTGTACCTGCTGCCTCCAAGTCTTTCTGGAGCTTTCTTCGAGTGGTCCTTGGCTCTTGGGCTACTCTTCTGACTTTCCTTCTGACTCCCTGATCAGAGGTGCGTTTCCCAAAAGCATAGTTGCTAACTAAGTTAGCAACTTTGTTGGTTGCAATGCATTTTCCCCATTGCCAACCAACTAAGTTGCTAACAGGTTAGCAACTATGCTTTTGGGAAACGCACCCCAGAAATCTTGTGAGAAGGTTCTGTGTGCAGCTTGCTCTTGTTCAGTGTTGTTTCCATCAGGTATAACAAGAGGAGAGGTACATTGGCCCCTCTCCTGTCCACACAACAGCTGTCCAATAAACACAAAGCCACCAAAAAAAAACACACCGTAAAAGAAGACAGGGCACAAATTCATACAGGACAATCAGGACACAATGTACTCCCTCACTGTGAAACACATTTCCCTGAAGGGACTACAACGCAAGGCTCTCAACTCTGTTGCTTTGCCTTGCTTTTTTCACTACTGTGACTCTTGAAGTACAAACTGGTATTACACAAGAGGACAGACTGGGCTGAATGTTAATCACATTATAACAACACTTTCAAAGGGAATTGGATGACTTATAATAGTGAGAATGCTGATATACCCATTATTACATTGTGATGCTTTAAATGAATGTCATTCTTAAGGGCAATGCCCACTGTCAGCGTCTGACACGTGTCAACACCAAAGTTTAGAAAATTGCTCTCTCTTGAGCGTCAAATCCTTAGACGCGAATGCCGTCGCCAGTGGGCGTTAGCATTTACATAGAGTTCCTTTAATGTGCTTTAGAATTAAAAAAAACACCTCCCAGGCCAGAACATGGTATCATACTAACAGCACCTCTCCAAGCCGCTCGACTGAGCCGCCCTCCTGAACCTGATCTCTCTCAGCCTTGTCATGTGGGGCCTCAGAGGAGCTGAGGCCGCCCAGGGCGAAACAGGTGCTAGATAAATCAGCACAGGTAATAAATTAAACACATCAGAATTGGCTGAATAGAGGGAGCACAGAGCACACGCTTCGCAGCGAGGAACAAACATGCTGTGGCCAATCTCTCTCTCAACCCCATCCCCCTGCGGCAGAGAAATGATCACGTACAGGCCCCAGCATTACTTTTTGAACAGGTCTCTCTCTCTCACACACACACACACACATACAGTACACAGTATTTCTGGTCATGTTTATCAGGAGCTCAGAGATCATCAGCGTTGACCAGGTTAAATGTTTAATCTCCTGTCACCACTTCTTCTTTTAACTTCAAAGCAGCAGTGATTCTAATGGCGTGCTCAGTTAAAGTCCACTTAGGGACTTACCTGCAACAGTAGTTGGTTTATCATGAGCTTGCACGTTCCCACGCTACTTTGAGGCCAAGCTTGTAATGTTCTAGTTGCTCTGTATCTATGCCCCATGTATACTGTAAAGTGCACTCATTACCATTTTATTATTATTTTAGTATTTATCTATTTTTGTTTGGCTTGTTTTCTCTGTTAAGCACTTGGTGCCCTGTGTTAGAGAAGTGTTATATAAATAAATTATATTATTATTATTATCATTATTATTATTATGTGTGATGTATGCAGTGTGATGCATTTCCACATGCAAAATCAAACCCTTTAGGAAAATAAATGTCAGACAATGAAAATGAAAAGGACTGCAAAAGGACATTAGCCAGCCAGCAGACAAAGACAAAAAAGAGTTTGGAAAAATAAAATCATCTCACTGTGTTCCCCAAGGTCAAATAATAACTACAAGTGACAACGTTCCTACACAGACAACTCACCCATCCCCATCCTAACCTCCTGGCATCTGTCGACAGGAGGATACCCGCGCTTTTAAATCCACCTCAATAATCCCCTCCACTCTCAGATCATTGACTAAAATGTAATTAATGGCACTGCCAAACAGAAATGTTTAACCCAACCCCTGAGTAAATGTCAGGTCACTTGCAAAGGCTTCTCTCTCTCACTCACACACATGCACACACACAGACACACATAAACACACACACACACACACACACACATATACACACACACTCTCTATCTCTCTCTCTCTTTCTCTCTGTCTTTCTGTCAGGGGGTTGTTTGTTTGTAGAGTAATGAACAATGAGCAGGAGGTAGGACGACATTCATCTCAACTGACAAGGTCAGAGGGGCATGTCACCTCTCTACGCATACACACACACACACACACACACAGACACACGAGTCACGTGTGTTGATATATGACTGAGACATGAGCACCCACTTCAGCAACAGAGCTGGACTTTTTGGGTGCGTATGAAAAGCAAGGAGTGCCACTCAACACATTTGGTATGCTGACTTGATATGTGTGTGTGTGTCTATGTGTGTGTGTGTGTGTGTGTGTGTGTTTTGAGTGCTATTTTCCAATCTGCTACATGAAAGGAATGATTTCATGACACATGCAGAAATGAGACTTCACATTGTCAAGTACCTCAATTTTGTTCTTACCAAATTCAAGTGTGTGATTGGCTTCACATATTCTATCTAGGGGGTAATTCCAAAATAGCTGCATATATTACCTCCAGACTGCTGCAAGGGAGAAGCTGATATTTACAGGCCACATTTGTCATAACACTGGCGTTGGAAATGGTTTCACTGTTCACACTTTATTTTAAAACCTGATCAGGCTCTGTCTTATCACAGCTTGGGGTTTAACAATAGGTTGATTATTTTGCTACCTAATCTATCAAAGAGGTGTGTGCCAAGAGGCAGCCAGATTTATTATAGAACAGCAAACAACACAATACATCATCATCATCATCATCTTCTCTGGCATTCTGTTTGAACTCATAACTCACAGCTTTACCTTTGGCGACAAAACCCACAAAAAACTACTTTTGCCCAGCTACAAGATTTATAATAGTATCCTTCAGTAGCCTGACCCATGGGCGGCGGGGGGGGGGGGTATTTCCATTTCTATGAGTATGACAACACCAGTATAGCTCTGCAGAAAAAATAACAACCCAGTGACAAATCACTGTTGACAACAAAGCATTCCAAACGTCTTAGGCCCGAGAGCCACTGTGCCTCGCACCGTGGCAAAAAAAGGCAGAGGATGTGTACAGCCCTTTGTGCAGGCACAGGCTTTTGTGGAGCTGAGAGGTGGTGGCATTCACCCAGGCCTATTAATCACACCCTCATCTGTCAAAATCAAGTGTGAACAATTTAACCCCACAGACCTTGTGAGGCATGCTCAACGGTCCTTCCAGGAGACCCAAAGGAGACAGCCTCATGCGGATTAATAAATAAACTTGCGCTTGGCACCAGTCAGCTGACGCCATGACCTCAAAAGCTGTTTCTATATAATTCTCCCTTTTCTTTCATCTATTGATCAATTTCTCTGAAGCTCGAGAAAAAAAAACTGCACCAACCACCAAGGATGCGTAGTCTACCATTAAAAAGAAGAAAAAGAAAACTCTCAATAAAATACAAAGAACAGAAAATGTAAGCTAACATTACAACATTAAACATTAAAAGGCTACTCGTGTGGGATCAGGGTCCCTGTTTCTAGCTGAGCTCCCCACACCCCCCCCCCCCCCCCGACCTGAGCCTCTTCTTACCCATCAGGGGACATTGGAGGTCCATGTTAAGTAACACCATTAAAAGGCAATGCTGGGGCCCTGTAATGATGTTCACTGGAGCCACGTCCACTGAGGTCACCAGTCCCATTTCAATTATTCACCAACTAGCAATGATACCCTGCCTCCTTTTTTTAAAACAAAGCCAATTACATATGCACCAAGTGGTCCTTTGGTCACCGAGTATTGTAACCCTATCATCCATATACATGCAATTATGTGAAAACGACTCCTGTTTTGGCGACTACAGGGGATCATTCATTCCATGGCACGTGCATCTCAGGGGAGAGGGGGGAGCTTTTAAAAACTTATTTGAAATATAGGCTATTCTGTGGTTTGCTGTTTAAGCTGCATTAGTTTGAAAGGCTCTAAATTCAGCCATGCACCAACATACATCATCCGCAGAGTAAAATAACAAGCTCACAAGAAGTTTGTTGGTGGTTGGGGTGTCTAGTCACTTTGGCATAATTGTATCTGTGTATCTGCTGTCCCTCAAAATGGATCTTGTTCAGTATTTAATTGTGCATTATGATGAGGGAATAATAAGATATTAAATATTATGTAGTGTGGCAATATATCTGTAGACCTACCATCATATGTAGACCTCGTCATATTATTACTCACCGATATGTGGGTGTCTGCAGTTGTCTTTCTTACATTTGGTTCACATTTTCAGGTGATTAGTTTAGAGATTTTTGAGGTTGATGTCTCCTTCTGAAGTCTTCTGAAGGTTATAACATAATTATGTACATAGGTTTATTTTTTGGACTTGGAGCAGCATGCTTACAACCTGGTACTAACCTAGGCTTTACCACATAACCACATATTTCACTCAAAGGATAACTCCCTGCTGCACACATAGAAGTTATATCCATTTCTATTTCTTCATTACATCAAATACTCCTTTGTCATTACTACTGCATGACCAGCACACAATCGGTTAATCACTTTTGGGTACCCAGGTGCGCATGTGGGTACCCAAATTAAACGCGCAGGATTTCTGACATGGGATTGGGAATACTCTCAGTCGTCTGTATGATTTCCCTCTCTTTCGATTTGACGTGATGTAGTGTCACTCAATTTTATCAACGTGAATGGGAGGGACGGAGAGGAGGAGCAATAGGGGGA
Organism: Alosa pseudoharengus; assembly: GCF_046254945.1. NCBI lineage: Eukaryota > Metazoa > Chordata > Actinopteri > Clupeiformes > Clupeidae > Alosa > Alosa pseudoharengus. Next base: position 19,736,369 of record NW_027468689.1, on the reverse strand, counting down.
AAAAACAAAAACAATCCGTGCTTGACGCCATCTTGAATCCAGGCAATGCGTTGAATGAGGAGGATACTGTTGGAAACAAGTGTTGTTGCCATTGCTGTTCAAGGAGACTCGCGACAGGACAGCAGCAAGTTGGCAGCGAGGTGCTGTTAAACGTCGAAACGAATCTGTACTAGCCGTCAGCTGTTTTTGAGGCCATTGTCGCTGTCCTTTCTGTCCCGCCTTAGAGTAACGTTAACGTCAAATTAGGAAAAGACTGTTTCGGACGTGATAACCGGACCGAGACCTGCCAAGCTGAATGGGTAACGACAGCTAGCTCCCTGGCTAACTACCTTCCGTTAGTCTGCTATAACTATCACTACGTCGAGTCAGACAGTGCTCCTGTCAGAAAGGCAAATTCAGCTGTCAGGAGAGAAACGCTCTGGAATTCATAATAGGGGATCATTCAGCTATCCTCTGATTTGCTCGGACCGTTCTTTACGCATTGCTTTCAGGACCACTTAATGTTGCACATTTTGCACAGTTATAAGTGAAATGCTTTAACGAAATGGACTGAAGCGGAACGAATGAATTATTTGAGATAAGTATTTAGTTAACCAGTTAACCACATTGTGGTCTATGCGTTGTCATATCCTCATTCATTGGGAACCGAGTTATGGAGCTGCCTGTCAAGATAAAGAAGTTCAATATGCATGTGGGAACCTCGGACTGAGTGACTCGTGTTTGACGTTCTTCAGTCATCGTATTTTTCCAACTGGGAATAACTGCTCATCTGACCTTTTGAAACTAATTGGACTACTGGACTACAGTTTGTTACGCAGGACAGAAGCAAAATACAGAACGATCTTACTGTTTTATTCCCACATCACTAGCAATGGTTTGGACCCAGGTAAACGGACGGACATGCAGTCGTCGGTTCGCTCGTAGCTAGCGTGCGTCTACGCGCAATAGAAGGCTGCAGTAAAGCGGACAGTAGCATCGTTGTATAAGGATATGTAATTGAAAAGGCCTATGCAATACCAACATATACCTTCATTGCTGATAATCTCTCTTTGGATACCGACAAGAGCTTGTACTTTTCACTGTATTTCTTTTTCACGATAGCCACGGTCCGCAGTGACATGGTTGTCCCATACAGTACTGTAAACATTGTATCGTCGAGAGGGCCTGTTTCGATACCATCTACAATTCGGCACGCGCCTTATGGCCATTATTAGGCAATATTGGCCTTGGTCTAAATAACAGATCACTAGAGGAGCTGGGTATTTCAACATTTTTTGAAATACTAATCTATGTACAGCGACGCCGACTGAAAATATTTTTCTTCAGAGCAAGGACAGGAGGATCAACCTGACGTGACTGTAAGGATTTTATCTGAGGGGTCGACCGGGGAGCAAAAATGGGAGCAGCTACGAAATTGGCATTTGCCGTTTTTCTCATCTCCTGTTCCTCAGGTGGGTGGAAATATGTAAATAAACTCATCGATCTTGCTTCAGAGAAGCGGGCTTTTGTAGGCTATTTGCTGTCAAGTATAGAGCATGAATTGCTTACAGCTGAGCCAGGCATACCCCCACCCCATCACCATCGCCCACATCTAGCTATTAAGCTCATATTCACAGTGCCCATGATGGAGGCGATCGAAGATTGGTTGTTGGACTAAGCGGATTGTCTGGCGTTTATCCAAATGAGCTGGTCACACCGCTAACCCAATATGTAATAGCAAGCTTCGCGTGCCACGGGTGGTTTCTCCGCTTTAATTTGGAAAATCTAGCCATTATGTTCTTTGAGTGTTGGCCGCCTTAAGTAACATCGCGAGGTAATCCTCAGTGCCGAGGGCAGCTCACTGTAAATGAACTCTCTGAGGTCGTTCAGGCGATGGCTCTGGATTACACAATTGAAGTTCTGTAATTATTTGAACGTGGAACGTAACAGTAATTTACATATTTTAATGTAAAACACTTATCTGACACCAATAGAGCGGAGAGATAGCCTAACATTAATTTACGCGAGGATTCCACTATTAGCTTGCTACCCTGCGGGCACTAGAGAATCCGATTATGTGATTGAAAGGAATTTGGTATTTAAAGTGCATCTCAGTGAGGAAATTGTATGCATGCACAGTGGGCACTGTATTGACATGTTCGCATATTGCATCATTGAGCTGTAGCCGCTGCTGGTGACGCTCCAAACCGACCTCGTTACTAAATAGCTGTTGAGTTGACCATGCGTAATTAAGCCTCGGAAAGCTCCGGTGGTACAGTTTAACAGGCCACACGTATGCGGCTCATTTTATTGCACGGTTACAGTGGTCCATGTTCATAATGGTTGCATAAACACGTGTTCTGCGCGCTTGTCCTCGGAGCGAGGGTGATGGGGTTTGGTGTTGTCACCCTTAAATGGCAAGCTTACTCAAATGGAACTATTTCAGCTACTACAGAATGCTATTCTAAGCGATTAACATTGAATGTCACATAGCATTTAATGGACTCCAGTAAAGTCCAGTTTGTGACTCTTACATTCTTTTGGCCTTTACATTCTGTTCATCTCTTTTCTCCCAAGGCGATTGATGGGATAATAGGAAACTGCTGTATTGGAAGAGAATTTTTTTGGTTACTGTATGTGTGTATATCACACACTTTTTGAAGAAGCGCTTATCATTCTCTCTTCAGTATTCGCTGGTATAAACAAGACTGGATCCGAGACAGGCTGGTTGGTTGTTTTAAGACACACAGGAGCTGCCTGGGCCTCCGCTTCCAGTGCACACGCAGTAAATGTGTCTCTCCGTGCTAAAGCCATGTCACAAACTCACACACACACACACACACACACACACACACACACAGTTCTGGAGTTGGGCGTGCGCCCAGAGCAAGGTTATTTACACTGTCTCTTATCAGATGGCGTTCAGGCAAAGATTAGCAGTGTTGCATCAAAGGTGGTGGTGAGGGGGGGCAAGGATGCGTAGTGATACTGTATATTAATACTAACACAGTTTTTATTGCCTTTTTTGTCATCATTTAGTGTGTGTCTTATCTGGCAGTGCCTCATAAAGGCATGTGATATCACATTCACAAGTCAACCTGCCAGTAGGGTTGGTAGTAGCTCCTAAAACTTCCTGTACTTGCAACGATGGGGAGGGGTGGGAAGGTGAGGAGTAAGAGGGACGATATAGTTTGCAATGATATCGTCATGTCAAGCTGCAGGGGGAAGTGAGAATTGAAAAATGTTTGCACATCCAGTCCTGCCAGGTGCTCAGAGTAGAAGACAAATACATCAGGAAAACAAATCTCAGTGTCTGATGATGAAGAGCTTTGTGATCCAAAATGTGACCTTTGAAGTTTTCCTGTATTAGGTGATCATTTTTTACAGTGGGATAACATTTTACTGGGATGTACTGCACTTCTTGTTTACAACAAACATGATGACTAGGCCCTACTTGCATTATTATAACACAGCATTGGTTATTATTAATTAGTTAACTATACATTTCTCAAGAATATGTGTACGTCTTTTCCCAATGCTTTGTTAACAGTCTGCATTGGGCTCCATGTTGTGGAACCATTGGCCAAAGCAGTGACCAGCACTAACCCCCCCCCCCCCCCCCCCAACCTTCGTCATTCACCCCAATCTTTTACTATTCCAAATGGCCTAGCACCAGTGGCTCTACTCCAGTGGCCAATGGTGGCGCATACACACACCCAGCAGGTGGTGAGGCTGTTGCGGTCCAAAGGTCTGTGTTCAGGAGTGGTCGGTAGGACAACTCTCCTGCCTAGTCATCATTCGAGCGGAAGAGGCTTACTGAACCGTGTAAAATGGCACGAGTTTGTGCTGTTATGTAAGGCCTCTGACTTTATTTTTGTTTTGCTCGTTGTGGTTCAGGCTGGTGACGTGAGACATTGTGTGTTGTCTAATAACAACAACACTGTTTTTTTTTTTAGAAAAAAGAATGTATTTTTACTCATAGTTATCTCACCATCTTAAACAGTGAGATTTTAGACAATAAGCTTTACTTCTTGTGATTGGACTCTCAGATCTGTAAAACGGATTCAGAAAGCCTAGGCCTATATGTTGTTAGCATGCTGAGTGGTGGGCGTCTGCATGGTGTGGCATGGTGCCTTTCTGCTGACTTGGCCCAAAGCAGACGAGACGAGACAGATCTGGAAATAATGCAGTGTCCTCACTTTAGGAAGCAAGCTGCTTTGATAATCCCCATAGCGCCAGTCAATCGCTCACTTTTCTGGAAAGAAAGAAAAAAGATGGCTGTAGGTACAGGAATTAGCTGTACAAGGAGGAGGCAGAAAAAAAAAGATTTATATATATATATATATATATGTAGGTGTTTAGAGCCTGGCCAACACAAGAATGAGTGGAGAGTGAAGAATTACCCTTACCCAGGCATGCTATTTGTCCAGGTTACTGCAAGGGAGATTATACACCATCGCCATTCGAATGTGCATTGGCCTTGAGTCATAGTTCTGTAGGCAGTGTTGCCAGATTGGGCGGGTGCTTCTTTTGACTTCGTCGGGCGGGGGAAAATAAGCTTTAGGCGGGAAAATAAAAATTTTAGTTGAATGGATCTCTATGACAAAATCGTTGTTGGGGCGGTTTTTTGTTGATGAGGGCGGGTTTTTGAGCGGGATTGGGCGGAAATCACTCAACCCAATCTGGCAACACTGTCTGTAGGCTCTGTGAGTCAGACAGGCTAGAAAAAGTTGTGCTCGCCAGCCACAATACTTGTACATTTTGTATTCTACCTCATGACGTTGCAGGCTTCGATAAGCTACATTTCATTCTCTTACTACTTAGCAGCGTCACAACATGGATATTCTTTCTGATGCTAACATGGCTGAAAGCGTTATTTAGTAAGTAGGCCTACAGTTACTTAATCTGAGTCTGATATCGAAATGAGATTAGCAGGCCCATTTACTGCACGCTAGGTGGTCCTGACCAGCTCTCGTCGTGGCCAATCAGATTGCAACTGCCCCCTCTTGCATTGTGTTTGGTAGCCAGCTGGCAAACATATGCGAGGGCTTGGGGCAGGTAGGGATAAGACAGTGAAGAGCTCCAGCCACCAGTACACAGCCACGGCAGCCTGCTGGGTTGTTAGCGGGCCCTTTTGAGTGGAGAAGAGTGCAGGCTTAGTGCCCGGATCTTCACAGAATAAACTATGGCTATAGTGTGCTTCCATTCTCAGTTTGCTCTGCTCCGTGGGAAAACACTCTGTTGCTCAGTAATCACATCATTTCCTCAACTGGAAACAGTAGTGATTTTGTGTGGGTAGTGATTTTGTGTGTGTGTGTGTGTGTCTGTGCGTGAGAGAGTGGTTGAGGGTATGTGCGTATGTGTCTGTCTCTCATACAAACACACACACACTGTACACACACACACACACACACACACACACACACACACACACAAACAGTCTTTCACGCACCCAGAGTGTTTGTGCACGCATGTGTGTATTAGCTGTATTGTTGTGGCTGAAATAGGTTAATCATTTTGATGAGGTGGAATTGGCACTCAGGAGCAGAGAGGGGAAGGTCCCTCATCACCAGCCAATTACCAGTTTAGCATGTCTTAATTATGCTAACGAGACCGCTCACTCTTGCACCGTTTACCACTCCATGCACCCTGTGTTTTAGGAGACGCAATGCCCTCCTTGCATCACCCCAGAACACCACAGGGGTCCTCCAGGGGAAGAAAACCAACCGCATCCCCAGGAGGAAGCCTTAGAGCAGCGTCTCTCAGTCCTATTCCTCATTATCATCTTCCCCTGCTCTGAGTGTGTGAATGAATGTGTCAGTGTCCCTCTGGTAGAGCTGAATACACCTGGTTCAGCTCACTGACAGCATTTGGATGTACTTTGATTTCAACCAGATATGCTAGGAGGAGCAGGCAGCAGATAAACTTTTGAAAGGAGTAAAGTATATCATCTTCTCACTCCATTATCATCTTTTTCTCCAAAAAAAAAGCATGCACTGGGCAACATCCACTGCCTTGTAGAGTGCCAATTTGATTGACACAAGGGGCAGTGTTACACGTGTTCCACAGCAACAACACTGGGCTGGCCGCAGATATGCCTGCCAGTTAATCATCTTAAAATATGCTCAGGCATCAGCCGATGTTGATTATTAATCTCTTATTAATTGGTCAATCTCTAAACAAAACAACAACCAACAATGCCGAAACACCTCCAAATAACGACATATCCTAACATGCCGCAGGCACCTGTCACCATTGTCCAACAGCAGCAGTTACATAGATATTAGAAAGCTAGATGCCGCATTGGGCTCCAGAACGTACGTAAATAGCGACGCCATCTTGGTGGGGGCAACACTCACTGGAGGCCAACGGAGGAGCATTTGACTCTGACTGGAAATCAGACAGGTGTCTCTGATTGCCGGCAAGTGTTGCCCATAGACAGTAGGTGTTGCCCCCAGCAATATGGCAGCTGCGTTTACGATGCCACCTACTAGAACTTGACGGACAATGTGGTATCTAGCTTTCTAATATCTATGAGCAGTTACACAAGCAGGGGCCTCGGCCTGAACAGAGCAGAGCTCTTTTCACATACAGAGCTCCTGCTGGCCAAGGCCACCGTTGGAAACCCTGGAGAACTTGGCTGGAGAAGGCGTTTCTCATCTCAAGAGAAATAGTTCATACCTCCCACGATGACTCAGAGGAAGTGACACCTCAGTGTAACAATGTGCTCCCACCTCTGCGTCCGCCCCCACATGGCCCATTCCACCTCTTCCCAAAGGCTAAGGGAAGTGGGCCAAAGGTGCACGCGTTGCCTTGATCCTCTTTAAGTCAAGCTAAGAGGTTAGCCAGACACATGCCGAGGTTAGCGTCTCCACAGACCACTTTAATCCAGCCCCAATCCATCCAGCTCAATTTCCAGCCCCTGCGGTGAAGCCCTAGCCCAGGGAAATGAACCCTCCACAGCCCTTCCCTCTACTCCTCTCCTCCCTGCTCCTCTCTACTCCTCCTCTCCACTCCTCTCCTCTCTGCTCCTCTTCTTTTCTCTCAGCATTGATGCTGTGTTTTGGGGTTGTTGTGATTTTGGTCATTCAGGCTATGCAACTGGTCCGAGGTTAGGGTGTAGGAGAGGAGTGCATCCGTGTGTGTGTGTCTGTGTGTGTGTGTGTGTGTGTGTGTGTACGTACATTCCGGGAGTCCCTTTTTGGAAACCCTGGAGCTCTGGCGTCATTTTTAGTGAACTCATCCCTGCCTTATCAGCTTAGCTGCGGGAAGACCAATTAGTTATTCTGAAGTGCCAGAAGTGATTCCGTGTGAATGGCTTTGTGAGACTGCCCATGCTGTTGCATGACCTGATTCGGATACTGCGCACGTGTTGATGGTGGTCAGTTAAACTTCCATGAAGCATTCTATAGAAACGGCAACTGGAACTTTAGTGAAGAGCAATGGGAGCTGTTTGAAAGAAACGTGTACACAATCATTTATCTCTCTTTCTTTGTCTCTCTCTCTATCTCTCACACACACACACACACACACACACACACACACACACACACACACGCACTCACACACACAGGAATTTCCATAAATACGCCGAAGAATGCACCACACTACATTGTTTTTGTTTGCTTATTTAGTCCCTCTTCCTTCTCCATTATGAAGGCTATTAAGCCTAGCTGTCCTTTTAGGAGTCTCTTTCTGAGTCTCCCAAGAGCCCAGAGGAGCCAAAGCTCAAACATTCTTCTGTGATGTCATCACACGGGGCCAGGAACTCACACAAACTCACACATGCACACATAGAAACAGGCCAGAGACACACACACCAGGAGACAGACACACACTCACACACACACATACACACGGCGAGAGGTAAACACACAGTAAGACATACTCACACACTTACACACACACACGCATACATACATACACACACACACACACACACACACACACACACACACACACACACACACACACACATATACATACATACATACATACACACACACATACACAGGAAGGCACACACACATGCTAACTCACACAGTGGCACACACATTCAAATATGCACGTATACACACACCGAAACACACTCACACAGAGGAAGTCACACACAGGGAGGCAGACACAAACACACTTACAAATATGGACATATACATAGACACACACACACACACAAATTCCTAAGCAGTTCCTGTAATGTTGCACCCTGTTGAGAACATAGTTCCTGGGAGCACGTGATTGAAGAGGACAGATGTGGAGCACTTCTTTTGTTTTTCTTCCCTCTCTCTCTCTCTCTCACCCCCCTCCATCTGTTTTTCCTCTGTCTATCTATCTTACTCCTAGCCCTGGCTCCAGCCTGTCCAGCGGCAGTGTGCTGTGAGACCACGCTTTCCCTTATGGGAAAGTCCGAGTTTGAGACAGAGTAAATGAGAGGGGAATAATGTGCGAGTGTGTGTGTGTGTGTGTGTGTGTGAGAGAGAGAGAGAGAGAGGGACTGGGTGAATGTGTGTGAGAGAGAGAGGGAGTGAATGACTGAGAGATAGAGAGGGATTTTTAGTAGACAATGGTTTTATTATCAGGACAGGCAGCTAGGGGCCGTACCCATGCCATGGCCTTTTCACGCTCTGTGGGAAAAGAGCGGGAAGCGTGGCGAGCTAAGAGGAGAGAGAGAGAAAAACGAGGGAGCGAGGAAAAGAGAGAGAGTGAGGAGAGAGAGGAAAGGAGAGAGGGGAGGAAGGTGGAGAGGGAGGAGTGCTCTCAGCCTGCTGTAGTAGCAGGGATTTTCTCACGAGCACAGGCAAGCTGAGAGTGGAGGAGAGGAGATGGTAGAGAGGAGAGAGGGGGAAACGAGGGAGGAAGAAAGAAAGAGAGGAGCGGAGTGCTCTCTCCACTTGGTGTGTTAGCAGGGTTTCTCACGGTTGCAGCGGGCCTCTGTTGGTCAGTGTGAGCAGTGGGCACCAGTGGTGCCACTCTGACGCCGCGTGGCAGCTGTGCCCAGCCGGTGCCAGGGAGCGTGGGCGAGGAGCAGGAAGGATCAGGGGGCAGAGGAGGTCATGGGAGACGGTGCTGTGGAGACCCTGGGGATAAGGGCTAAGAGCCGTGAATGTGCCAGAAGCCAAAAATTCTCACAGTAACATTGACTGACACCATACCTCACAACTATCAACTGACTGGTTGGTATCAACTATCAACTGTGCAGTCAGTGTCACATTTCTGACCATGAAACATTTTTCTACAGTGATGCAGATTTTTTGTTACTAATTACTAAGTAATAAGTTACTAATATTGACCTGAAATAAGCATCAATAAAATAAAAAAAGAAATACTTCAGGACTTAAGAAAGGAGTCTTCAACACTGAAAAGTAAGTGGTCTGATTTATGAATTTGCAATAAAACTGTTGGGTTCTTGTAGGAGAACTTTGGGGTTCTTGGCAGAACAAGGCAGAATTGTCTCTGTTGGTCAGCTGGAGAAGGGCGCAACAATAACGTCATGATGATCAGTCTAAGTTATTGTGAGTACACATGAAAATTACAATGCAATCCTGCCTGTACCTCAAATGACACAGACGCATCTACTGGATGACTCTAAATGAATAAAAGGTGAATGCAGTGTTTTTCTAGTGATTGTATAGATAGAACGAACAGATACCATCTGAGCTGTTAACATGTCAGTAACATGCTGTGGGAATGTGTGTGTATGTGTGAGAGAGAGAGAGAGAGAGAGAGAGACCATGTGTGTGTGTGTATGTGTGTAAGAGAGAGAGAGTGAGCGAGCGAGCGTGTGCGTGCACTAACATGCCTATGCACTGGGAGAGAGTTGCCAAGATGAGCCATTACACTGAATCTTGTCATGCACCACAGACGGCAGACGATTCCAATCCAGTTTGCTTTGACCAGATATCACAACTGCTTAGCTCAACAAGTGCTAAAGTATAGTGGATCCTTCAGCAGTGTTCTCTGTGGTTGACAGTGGCCCAGTCTCTCTCATAATCCATTGAGACGATGATCAATCAGTCCATCTATTCATCCATCTATCCATCCATGCTGATAATATTCTTCCGTTCCAGAACGGAGTGTTCCTGCTAAGAACACTTGGAGCTGTTCTCGGTTTCAAAAGAAGAGCCTTCTATCTCTCACAGGGTGCTTGACTCTCATCAGCTGCTCAGCTCGTTATTCCAGAAAGTCGTTTTAGAGAGTGAAGATGTGTCCTGGATTTTAAGCAATGTGCTTTATCGACTCCAGTACCCCCCAATCACCACCACCACCACACACACACACACACACACACACGCTTCCCCACTCCCTCAAATTTTTTCCCCACTCCTCCACTTCAGCTGAAGGGCCTCCCCCCTAAACAGCACAATTAAAATGTGAATTACTCGGGGTAATCCAAACACTTTTAAACACAATGCCTTGGTTTAATGGGCCTCTTCAGCCTTACAGACAAAACTCAAGAGGATAGGAGTGCCTCTCCATTCGTGGCGCTGAATGCCTGAATGAATGCCCGATGCTGCTATGGACTTGGTGCCAGTAGCCATGCAGGGCACATGAAGCGTAGTGTTCCACTAGCAGTCCAGTTCAGCCAAAGATTATATACTGTCTATGAGTTCAGCTGTAATGAGAGCTGTAAACGGCCACTTACGTGCAGACTACTGACTGGTTCAGTGGTCAGGAGACACACCAGACCATCTCTCCTGAACACGAGGAGTTTGTGGGTGTCTTGGTGTGAATTAGAAATTGTAGGAGCATAGTGGTGTGTGATACAGTACTCTAGTTTAATCTTTCAAGGTTTTTGCTATGAATATATGGTAGTTTCTGTAGTTTAGTGCATGACTGTATATGACCATGTTGGTCTTTTTCTGTGCGGTAGACTTGGCCAGAGCTTGCAGGTAGCATGCTCAGCCTTGTTGTTAGAGTATCTCTCAGTGTTATATTGATCTTTCTGCTGTCAGTGCAGTTTTCCTGGGTTCTTATAATAACTTTTTGGGGGGCAGGTTGGCCTAGTTACTTGTTTTTGTCTCACTGGGTCTGCTGTGAGGCTTCGGAGGCTTCTGGGCGCTTGTTCCTCCTCTTCTCTCTGCTCACACAGACTGAGCCAGGTCTCCCACTGGACTCGCCATGCAGGAGCCCAAAACTGGCCAGCTAATGAAAGACTCAAATGACACAGTCCCCCCTCACCTCCCGTCACCTGCCTGTGTCGGCCACCCTCCAAACACTGGCCCGTGGGAGCAAAGCCAGTCGGTGCCACATCGGATATTCGGAAATTCCGACCTCTGATAGAGGAAAAATGACTTGAGCGCAAAGTCAGGTCGTTTGTGTTTTGCTCAGAGACTCTTGAGCCCCGAGGTACCCGGCTTTACGTCACTATCATATTCTCCAACCACGGTGGCCTCCCTTGCGACAACACAAGAGGCGAATCTCACTCATTACAAATAGGCAAGGTAATTTATCACTAAATTAACACTACAGATGGAAACACTTGCCTGAGACATTTTCCTTCTTGCTCAACCATAGTAAGCAGTTCCATTAATGTATTTATGCATTTCCTGTATTTGCTTTCTGAGCTGATCTGATGAACACACTTTTTTTGTAGGTCGGGTTTTTTTTTTCTAAAGTCGGGTCCTCCGAGTTTACGGCCGTCATTAAGGCACTATTACCTCCCAAGGGAAGGTGGTCACCTGAAAGTAAGAGGGGGAATCTAAGCTAAAACAGTTCTGGGCGGCCCCAGTCGTGGCGCGTCTGGCTGGGGCACCTGCACCGTACGCTGGCGACCCGGGTTCGATTCCCGCCCCGTGGTCCTTTCCGGATCCCACCCCGACTCTCTCTCCCACTCACTTCCTATCATTCTCCACTATCCTATCTGATCTAAGGCATAAAAAGCCCAAAAAGAAATATATATATATATATAAAAAAAAGTTCTGGGTGCCCTGTTTGCTGCTCCACAATTGACATAGCACCACAGGATGTTACTGTATGGCATTCACTCATTGTTACAGTACAGTCTCCTATTGTTGGTGAGTTGATCTTTTTATTTTGATTTTGATCCTGGTTCCAGTTTTATTTAGTTGTGTTTTTGTTTTGTGGTACGAGAGTACAATAACAGTGAACCGTTCCAAAAGGAGCAGTTGAGCTTATTCCAGAGGGAGTGGAGCTGAGGCCAGGGGCAGAAAACAAAGAAGATGTGGCAGATTGCCACAGAAATGCATGTCCCTAAGAAAATTCCAATACAGTTCCGAAAACAGCACTTGAGTGCGTTCTGGATAATCACCCTCATTCTTTTTCTTCTTCATCTTCTTCATCTTCTTCTTCTGCTTCTTCTTCTCTGCCTCTTCCAGCTCCTCCTCTTCCTCCTCCATGTTCTTCCTCTTTGCATTAGTGCAAATCTCACTGTTGCGCACCATAGACTTCAATAGATTTCAGTCCCTTTAGTCTCCACGAGCCCCCACAGCAAGTGGGTCTAAGTGTGATTAATGCATCCTGCAGATGTTGTTTTATATGCTTCAGGGGCTTCCTGAAAACAGACTGCCGTCTAGACAGGCTGGCTACATGGCTCTCACTCTCTCTCTCTCACACACACTCACTCTCTCTTTCTTTTTGTGTCTCTCTTACTTATCTCTCTCCCACTTTACCCTTTGACTTGGCCTCTCTCTCTCTCTCTCTCTCTTTTATCATTCTCTCTCTTATACTTTGATCCTTGATTAAAAGTTGTTGTTGCCTATTTATCAGCTTCTTGTTTTCCTAACACTCCCAGGGTTCACTTTTCTCTCACACATTTCATTTTTTTTGGCTTGTTTTTCATTTTCCTCCTTGTTTTTTTCCCTCATCCTCTCATAAGGGTTTGGTCATACTTTGTGGCTGACGTCATTGCCACTTTTGTCATTTTTATAACACCCCCCCCCCCCCCATGTCTGTACCTCACCCCTGGTCCCGCAGCAGTGTTGAGAGACATGTCTGGGATGAAGCCTATCGCCGTGTTGTTTGAGGCGGGAATGGAATGTGTGGAGCGCAGCGAGGTGGCACTGGCACTGGCAGTGCTTTTAAATCCCTCACAGAAAGCCAGCCCCCCATGCAACACACACAAACACACACACACACACACACACATACACATCCTCACTAATGTTGGGTAGTTAAAGTGCTCAGTGTTCTAATGGACGCCACAAGGTTACATATGTGGGTCACGGGGTCAAGAGTTTAGCTCTCAGTGCGCCAGCCGTGTACCAGTCACTCCCTCACCAGTGTGTGTGTGTGTGTGTTAGCGTGTGCGGGGCGCTAGACCACAAAGCCCATGTCACGGCTGGCTCCTGTCTGGTTGGAGTGGGGTCTTGTTATAGTGACCTACATTAGCGTAGGCTCTGTGGAATACCACCTGAGACACCTCTTCTTGCTCAGGGTCGCCCCAAGAGCTGCTGCCGAAGAGCTGATGTTAAAGGTTCAGTCCTTGAATCTTTCTGGGGAAAGCTTGATGACATTAGAGGTCAACTACCAATCAAATAAGGAGCAACCAATCTACAACCAGTCACATAAGGAGCTGCTGCTTAAGTGCTGCTGCTGCCTAAGAGCTGGTGTTAAAGGGGTTGTCCTTCAGTCTTTCTGCAGAAATGCTGACATTAGAGCTCTACAACCAATCAAATTCAAGGAGGGTTCATGCAAGGTTGTTGATGGGCTGAAAGAGTGTATTGATCAATCCAAGTGAGTTACAGTGTACATAGATCCTGAGGAGAAATGCACTGAATATGTCTGAAAATGTACAGGAATATGATTGAGGACTTGAAGGACCCATTTTAGAGACTGAGTCAGTGTGAGTGTGTGTACACGTGTGTGTGTGTGTGTGAGACGTTCCTGTGCCATTCACCCCTGCAGTGAACTGGGTCTGTGGTAGTGGTGAAGATTAACAACAGCCATAATAGCACTCCAAGCTTCTTTTTTACGAGGTTTCTCTTCACTTTGGAGAGGATTTGCTAGAGACTGTCAAGTCTGGCGTCTGTGTTGTGTGTGTATGTGTGTGTGTGTGTGTGTGTTAATCCAGTGGCCCCCTCAAGCACTGACTAGTAAGGTTGGCACTCAGTGTGTTTTTCGGCTCTTTTGACGTTCTTTTGTACTACAGCTCTGCCACTCACTCCACTCCGAATGTTGTTTTTTCATTCCTGCCGTCCTTAGCTGCCCCACGAAAGGCTGGCATTGCTCTTTCTGCTTCTGGGCAGCCTGATCGTTCAGAGTACACACTACGGCAAATTAGTCCCATTTCTCTACACTTTGCCCTACCACTACATTTGTGCAGATCCAATGAGCAGTGGCCCTTCAGGAGGGAGTCAAAATGGGTTTTGAGGTTAAAATCTTCACCTAGGAAGACCTAGGAATTGCTTATTGTCTTACATCTTAATTTGTCGATTAGATCAAAGACAGATTAATCTATTGACAGTAGCGTATGTTTTCTTTAGTAAACTGAAGAAAACACTTTATTGCTGGTCGTCATATAGTGTACTCAATATATATATATATTCTCAATGATTGAATTGAGAATATATAGTTCTCAATTCAATCAGCCTTTGTATCGCACAATAACGAATGCACAGGCTAGTGCAATCTCGAGTTGCAAAGCAAAAGTATGTCTTTTTTCAACATTTCACACGTTCGCTATTTCAGTGCCTACGATCTGAAATTACACCCCTACACTGATACACTGATACACTGATGTATCATCACATTAAGAGAGTAACCATAGCATTTCTAACTTAACCCATACTACATTCTAGGTTGTTCTTTGACCAAAGTTGTCCTTTAAGACAAAACGAGAGCAGCATTGCAAAATACAACACAGAAACATAATCGTAATCTCATTGTTTTCATAACTGTTGGAAATCTATTTAGTGTAACTGTACAAATTTATCTCAGCTCTCGGACCCACACCATGTTCACCCCAGCCCAGGCCATCCCAGTTCGGGCTGGATCCGCTGGCTTGGCCCTCGACTCTGTGGGCCCCTCTGTGTCCAGAGCAGCTGGACACGGCCGGTTTAATTGGCCTGGAGTCGGGCCGGGCTGTGGGACATTCCAGTGTGGATTAACAGGATGAGATCCGGGCCTCCGCTGCTGATGCGGCCGCGGCCTCGTTGGAGGGTTTGTTGTTAGCTCCCGCTTTAGGATTGGAGTGGAGACAAAAAGAGAGAGAGAGAGAGAGAGAGAGAGAGAGAGAAAGGGAGGGAGAGAGAGATAGAGTAAGAATAAAGAGAAAGAAATGTGTGTGAGAGAGAAAGAGAGACAGGATAGGAAGAGACGTGGGAGAGGAGAGAGAGGAATACAGTGATTAGTAGAGTGAGAGATGGAGAGACTGAGAGAGAGGGAGAGAGAGAGAGAAACTGACAGACGGAGAGCCAGAGAGGAGTTCTTTATGCGTTCTGCTTGTTTGCCTCCAACATTGCTCGGGGCCAGGCCCTCTGCTATCTGAAGAACGCAAAAGTAATTTTCCAGAAACTTCTGTACCTGACAGAAAATAAAAAGCAGTTTGTGCAGGAGCTCTCTGGCCTGCCAAGAGCATCATAAGCAAAGACACTGGGGCTCTATAAGCGCTGGGTGGGCTGCATGTTAAAGCAACTCACCTCACCTCACCTCAACTCCTCCCTCACTAAAGTGAATCTGAAAGGGCTTGTCAGGTCAGGTGTAGTTTTTATATCCCCTCCAATATCTTTTGCTTTATGTCCTTGCAAGAGGTTTGTAGCCTTTTAGAAGTAAAAATAGAGAGGTCTGCAAATGGCATTGGTGCCAAGAGACGGAGTATGCCAATTCCTCTGTCCTGTGACACGCACCGGCGGCCGTGCCAAGTGCAAGCGGAGCTGGGCACCAACTCTGCACCAAGAGTGTCACCGGTCCGTGAGCGCGCCGCATTGAGTTGCACAATCGGCTCCACCTGGGAGGCCAGAGTGCACACTCCCTGATTAGAGCTCCTGTCGATCTGCTTTGATGCCTTATTTAATGCTCGCTGCATGATCAGGTCTGCCTGGACTGGATGGGGAGCCAATCGCCAACCGCCATCCCATAATAACTCATGAACTGCGTTTGTCTTCTGCCTCTCTGCTGGACTGCTCAGAAAGGACAGCTAATGCACATAGCAGCTTAATAAGAAGCATTGTTTTTTGTATTGGTGTGCGCTCAAGTGGTTTTGTTTGTGTCTCTGAAAGTGTTAGAGTGTGTGTGTGTGTGTGTGTGTGTGTGTGTGTATGATTGAGAGCAAGAGAGCGAGTGAATAATGTGTGTGTGTGTGTGTGTGTGTGTGTGTGTGTGTGTGTGTGTGTGTGTGTGTGGGATTGAGAGCGGACTGGGGAGCGTTCCAGGGCCAGTGGTGCGTCACAGCTTGGGCTCTGTTTTGAGAACGGGCTCCTGGAAGCTTAACAGCACTTATGTGTTCTTGACTCGCTGCCCTCAGTATCGATGTAACATTGAGTGCCCAGCTTTCCCTAGCAGCCACGGCAACCTCGCTCTCACTCTCTCTCTCACTCTCTCTCTTTCTCTCCATCTGCATTCTTTCTCAGGCAACTCCACCACAGCCCCCCCCCCACCCCTGTCTGTATCTCATCATCTTCACAAGTGTATAATAACTTTGTTTTCCATTCATAATGTCCAACATTATTATTCTAACCCTAATCTTAATTTCCGACCATATTCCCTTAATCTTAATTTCATACCATATTCCCATTATAAAGTTACTCAATCAGCAGTGTGCTGTTCTTTCCTTTTAGTTTTAGGGGAAAATGTTGTTCATCATATTGTTGTGATGGATTACAAAGACTATGTAAAATAGTTTTACAGGAGGTACTGCAAAAGTCAGAAGGTGTTGCGAGCTGTGCAACTTGCTCAAATACTATTGGAAAAGTAGCCTCAGTTAGTTTGTCTCTCTTTCTCTCTCTCTCTCTCTCTCTCTCTCTCTCTCTCTCTCTCTCTCTTTCATTTCTCTTCTCACTTTCTCTTGCGTCAACTTTCTTTGTCAGTATGAGTCATCTTCTCACACCAGATCAGTTACTTGTTCTTCACAGGTTGCTATCACATACTTCTTCCTCTTCCATATTATCTCTCCATTTCTCCTCTCTCTCTCTTCCTCTGCAAAGCATTCACACCTAGCATCACATCCTTTAATCACACACACACACTCCAGAGCATATTTGCACCTTGGCCCACAAACTATCTCCCCATTATCCCTTGCTTCACAAAGATGTATCTTGAAGAGATTTGATCTCTTCAAGGAAAATATTGAAATGAAATGCACAGTCCAGCGATTGTGCAGGGAGTCGCATTTGTTTGTGTTTATGTTTATATCTAAATTTATCAGAAGACGTGTCTGTCCAAAACAACGTAGAATATATTTTAACCAAGGACCAAGTGAAACACGCCAGAGAGGTAGCTCATCTCTACCTTCAGTATTCCCAGAGAAACTCCAGGCAGGGTTTCATTTTTTGTTTTTGGGGACAAGCTGCCCCCACTTTGTTTGTTTGTTTTCGGCACCTTAGCTGCCTACAGAGACCGGGCTTTTTTACAGTGGCTCGGTCGTGAGGAGATGATTGCTGAATGTGACAAAAAAATGTTATGGGCTTGAAATCGTGTACGATCGCTGACTGTGCCTTTAATTATATCCAGCCTATATGAACCTAGATCTACAACACAAGCTGAAGTTAATTATATCTATGTACTTAGACCTACATTACCACAACTTGAATTACTGACATACTGAGGCATGAAGTATATAGGCCTACTTTCCTGAGTGTATAAGTTTCAATGCCACAGGCTTCCTGCTAACTGCCTCCAACTCCCCTGTCCTATCCCAGGGTTCCCTGCTGCATTAAGTAATTAATGAATCAATTAATTAACAAATCAATTAATTAGATGTGCTTAAACATACATGGCCACAGTTTAAAATCCTGGTACAGTCAGATATACTGAGGCATACAGCATACAACACGTTCCTGAGTGTTTACGTACGTTTGCATCATGGACTGTATAAAATAGGTTTGCGTGCGGCTGCACCGACGTGGCACAAGACTCCAGCTCCGTCCGTCCTCCCCTCCGGTTCCCATGGTCCCCTGCTGCGTTAAGTAACCTGAGCGGGCGCTCAGTTAGTGGCGGTCGCCCAGCGCCCGGCACGCTCACAGGCTCTGTCTGGACCCAGAGGCAAAAGCTGCCGTAGCAGCATCGGAGGCTAATTAGGATGTCTTGAGCGGATTGACAGCTGTCGTTTATTTTTATAAGTAATGCCCCAAAATTGTGCCCTGACCTCCCTCCGTGCTCAATTACCTTTCCTCTGATCCTAAGTACAGGGCAGAAGTAGAAGAGGAGGAATGAATTGCACTGCACATCACTTTGCCGGCAAAAAGCCTGATGATATAGCAGGTGCTGTCCTTAGCGAAGGGGAAGCAGATCAGAGTTCACTGAAGTGAAGTCTGTAAGATGGCAATAGGAGGCTGTCAGCAAATATGGCGTCGTGACCGACTAAGATATGTCCTGTTTACATTACCCTGCAGGCTCCTTAGAGTCGAGTTGTTGAGTTGTTTTAAAAGAGGAGATTGACTGTAACTGGATCCTTGTCGTCACCTTTCAGCCATCTCATCAGTCGAACATTTAGCGCTTTATTTTAACTGCTTAGAAAAACACCTGTCATAACAAGAGGTAATTGGAGCAGAAAGAAAAACACAAGTTAGTGTCAAGCATCTCAGTGCTAACAATTAGCGGCAATGCAGAGGAGCCATGCTTGTTTTTTTTTTCACAAAACGTTCCAGAAAAATGGTTTCTGTTTGCATGTGCATGCGTCACTTACTGTGTTTGTGAAACGTGTCATGCAATAACGTCTTGACTTCTAATGAAGCTAGCCAAGGTTTCACGGTTTCTTTGGATGACACAAATGGAGAACTTTATACTTTGCTTCTGCTAAGTAGACACACACACACACACACACACACAAACACAAACACACACACACACACACACACAAACACACACACACACACACACACACACACACACACAAAAAACACACACACACACACACACACACACACACACACACACACACACACACTCACACACAGACACACACACACACACACACACACTCACACACACACACACACACACACACACACACACACACACACACACTCACACACACACACACACACACACACACACACACACACACACACTCACACACAGACACACACACACTCACACACACACACACACACTCACACACACACACACACACTCGCGGAAGATGGAGGTGGGATGAGAAATGGAAACATTTATCCCTGTTTGCCCCTCGCCTCCATGGCAGGTGGCTGTGACCTCTTCTTGTTTGTGATGGGAGAGCCCAAAGGCTCAGGCAACTATTCCTCCTGAAGTAAGTGCAGGCTGTGGACTAAAGCCTATAGATTAAACATAGATGAATGATAAAAACAATCATCTGCCTGGCATGGTCATGGCCATCCGTTACATGCAAATCTTTCCAGTTCCCCAAAAAACACCTGCACCATGTAACTATTATCCCACTGATGATAGTGCTAACACAACTTCACTGCGCAATGGGTTTGGTTGGTTGGGGAAAGGGGGGGGGGGGTGCAGGTGGATTGTAAGATGATTAACTGCAAAGGTTGTAGGAGCTATACACCATTCTGACTAGGAGGAGGAGAAAGAAATGGCACCCACTTTATTCATGGAGGTGTGTGTGGGGGGGGGGGGGCAATGAAATATTCAACAGCCGACTTTGAAACTGCCGCACCTGTCATGTCTGAATGCTCCCACCAGACATTCCGTCTCGCAGAGGCGCGTGGACGTCCTCCGAGAATGAACAAATGATGAAGGGAGGGAGGGAGTGAGGAAAAGAAAGAAAGAAGCAAAGGAGAGTTACGAGTGCCCGTAACTTTGGCCTGTCTCTCGGCTGAGTTATGGATTCCTCTCTGCTGCCAGGGGAAAGAGCTGAGATGAGGCCAGCGGCACCCAAGGGGAGGAGGAGGAGGAGAAGGAGGAAGATGAGGAGGAGGGAGGAGGAGGAGGAGGAGAAGGAGGAAGATGAGGAGGAGGGAGGAGGAGAAGGAGGGAGGAGGAGGAGGAAGAAGATGAGGAGGAGGGAGGAGGAGGAAGATGAGGAGGAGAGAGGAGAAGGAGGAAGATGAGGAGGAGGAGAAGGAGGAAGATGAGGAGGAGGGAGGAGGAGAAGGAGGGAGGAGGAGGAGGAGGAAGATGAGGAGGAGGGAGGAGGAGGAGGGAGGAGAAGGAGGAAGAACTATTGAATCCGTCCCCTGCGAAAGGAGCCAGTGCTCTGCTAAGCTCTCAGAACAGCC